>NW_026731841.1:0-600000 GCF_028476545.2 Physella acuta | reverse complement strand
AAGTTAAAATTGCTTTAGATAGGAGGAGGTTGGAATCAGAATTGGGTAAAGTTAGTGATGTCACTTCTCTGGTAGATCCAAAAAAGTTGTCGGTAGGGCAAGTGATTGCCAAATTTGGGAAATTAGTTCCTAAATTTGATGAAACAGATTTGGTCGTTTTCTTTAACTCGTTTGAGAGTTTAGCGAAGACATGTGAATGGCCCGAATCTTCCATTACTGCTTTATTGAGCTCTGTCCTTACTGGGAAAGCTGCAAAAACATACCAGGCACTCTCTCACGACGTTCAAAATAACTATAGTTTGGTCAAGACTGCCATTTTAAAGGCCTACGCACTGACGCCCGAGGCCTATCGGACAAAATTCCGTACACTCCGCAAGTTACCCACACAATCATATGTGGAATTTCTCTTTGAAAAGGAGAAAATATTTTCAAGGTGGCTACACTCGGAGGAAGTTTCTGAGTTTGAGAAACTGAGGTCACTTATCCTAAGGGAAGAATTCCTATCGTCCCTGCCTGAAGAGATACGACTACACATTCTGGATAACAAGATAACTGACATCCAGAAGGCTGCTGAGTCGGCTGACACATATATGTTGGTGCATAGGAAACCACCAGTGTCAGGAAACCGCCTCAACCCCGTGCTTCCCCTTTTTGGCAGCAATCATCCTGTTGGCCAACATTTGAAGGCATCACAGTCCAGAGAGAAACCAAGATCAACTCTCAATCGTCGAGCGGTATGCCAGTTCTGCAAAAGGCCTGGTCACCATGTCAAGGACTGTTACAAACGTCTTCAGAATAACAGGGAGGTGGTGCGTACTTCTGCGCACTATGCTCTATCCCCTCAAGCAGCCAGTTCAACTATGAACTCTAGAATTCAAAAGGACTCTAACCCTAAGTGTCCGCAAGAAGGTAGTCAAGTCTCCACACATTATGTGCAGTCACATTTTGACTGTTCTCGCCACCATCCAGTTTCTTCCGAGTCTACCGATCTCGAGGGATCGAGAAAAGTTGACTTTTCATCTTTTATTGCCGAAGCCATCATTAGCAAACCAGGTGATCCGTTGTCTCAGAAGAATATCACCGTTCTAAGAGACACAGGAGCGTCACAATCACTCCTTTTGAAAAGTTCAATGGACATTACACCTGAGACGAACACCGGAAGGATTTCCATTATCCAGGGAGTGGGGACAAAATCTACTGTCGTCCCTCTACACAAGTTTGCCCTGAAACATCATCTCGTCGAAGGTGAGGTCATTTTAGGTGTGATAGATAGTATTCCTGTCCCAGGAGTACACCTACTTCTAGGGAATGACCTTGCGGGAAGCAAAGTATACCCCTGTACGGTTTCAGACCCTTCGTCAACAGTTCCAGATAATGATTATGAACTGTATCCTGCATGTGCGGTGACAAGAAGCCAGACCAAACAATTGGCTGACATCACGTCTGAACCACACCCGCCATCATCGTCAAGAAATTCGACTCTCAAACTGGAGTCTATGCTTCCAGAGAACACAAGCCTGGGCTTACCCCTGAGGATATCTCAGGAAGACATCATTAAAGCTCAACAAGTCGACGCGGAACTCAAAGCAACGGTCGAAAAATCTCTATCATCTGACGATGGAGAATATTTCTCCGAGAACGGCCTCTTCTTTCGTCGCGCTATACCAGTGATTGCCTCACCAGCCGAACCATGGTTGGGTAAAAACCAGCTGTGGGTCCCTCCACCTTATCGGCATGAAATACTTAAGCTGGCACATGACCATCCAATGTCAGCGCACCCAGGAGTCTCTAAAACGACGGCGAAGATCAAAGAACTGTTCTTTTGGCCCAAAATGAGAAAAGATGTGTCGCGTTACTGCAGAAGTTGCACGAACTGTCAGTTGGCCGGAAAGCCAAACCAGACAATTCCTAAGGCCCCTTTGAGTCCGATTCCTGTATTAGAAGAACCTTTTTCTAAAATCGTCATGGACTGTGTAGGTCCCTTGCCTAAAACCAAGGCGGGCAACGAGTACCTACTTACCTTTATGTGTTCAAGTACCCGTTTTCCCGAGGCGATTCCCTTACGGAACATTAAGGCAAAGACTGTAGTCAGAGCCATGACCCGGTTCTTCACTACCTTTGGATTACCTAGAATCGTGCAAACAGATCAAGGCAGCAACTTCACCAGTCACCATTTTCAGGAAGCGCTAGCCAAGCTAGGCGTTACCCACATCACCAGCTCAGCCTACCACCCTCAGTCTCAAGGCGTACTTGAGAGGTTCCACCAAACCCTCAAAACCATGCTAAGGACATTCGCTAATAGTAACACCCAATGGGATGAGTCTGTTCCTTGGATTATTTTCGCCGCGAGGGACTGTGTCCAGGACTCTTTAGGCTACTCGCCTTTTCAACTTGTGTTTAGACATTCTGTCCGTGGCCCCCTGAAGCTGATACACGAACGTTGGACAGGTACCAGTGATCATCCAGTGGAAAACTTCGACGATTTTCACGTTCGACTGAAAGCCGTGTGCGAAATGGCTCACAAGAACTTAAGAAAGGCCCAAGTGAGAATGAAAGGACTGTATGATAAGAGTTCTTGTAAACGAACATTCAATCCAGGCGACAAAGTTCTTGTGCTAGTGCCTAATCTGAACAATGCGTTATCCTTGAGATATTGTGGACCCTTTACTGTGCATTCAAAATTAAGTGATTTGAACTATGTTGTCAATACGCCCGACAGAAGAAAGAAACAGACAGTGTATCATGTCAACTCACTGAAAAAGTATTATGATAATTGTAACAATTTTCAATCCACAGATAAAATTACTTTACCTGTATGTTCAAATGTTTCTGATGATGTGATACATGATAAATTGAAACCCCCAAAATTGGTAAATTCTTCCTTTTTAGATAATTTGAATGTCCACCTTATGCATTTGTCCACAGAGGAAAGCCATAGGTTGTCTCAGTTGTTTGAGACATTTCCCTCTATTTTTGGGGATGTCCCCAAAGAAGCGAAAGTACCACCTCATGATGTAGACGTTGGTGACGCAAAACCCATTAAACAACACCCCTATAGAGTTAACCCGGAAAAAGCTGCTTTGATAAAAGATGAAATTGATTATATGCTCAAGAATGATACCATGAGCCCAGTTTCAGCAACTGGAGTTCCCCATGTCTCCTAGTACCGAAAGACGGTGGATCTTTCAGGTTTGTGACCGACTTTAGGAAGGTGAATGCGCTCACCAAAGCTGATTCCTATCCATTACCTCGGATAGAAGACGTTATTGATAAAGTTGGTCAAGCTAAGATAATTTCCAAAATTGATTTACTTTCAGGATACTGGCAAATCCCCTTATCTGACCGTGCAAAAGAAATATCTGCTTTTGTAACCCCTAATGGTTTTTATAGATACAAACGTATGCCCTTTGGTATGCGAAATGCTGGTCAAACTTTCCAGAGAGTCATTAACTCTGTCATTGCTGACATAGACCAATGTGAGGCCTACATAGATGATATAGTTGTATTTTCTAATACTTTTGAAGAACATATTGTTCAATTGACTAACCTTTTTAGAAAATTGTCTGAAGTTAATTTTACTGTAAACTTACATAAAAGTGATTTCTGTAAAGCTTCAATTACCTATTTGGGTTATCAAGTGGGAACGAACCAAGTTCGGCCCATTGAAGCTAAAGTAGATGCTATTGTAAAGTTGCCACCTCCCAAAAATTGTAAAGAGATCAAAAAGTTCCTTGGGATGGCTGGTTACTATAGGCGGTTCTGTCAAAACTTTTCAGCTATTGCTGAACCTCTTACTGCATTATTGAAAAAGGGTGTTGAGTTTGAATGGTCCAATAAATGTCAAGAAGCTTTTTTAACCATTAAGTCATTTTTATCAAATGCTCCTGTTATGGCTGCACCAAATTTTAGCAAGCCCTTTAAACTTGCCATTGATGCTAGCAACTTAGCCATTGGCTCTGTCCTATTTCAAGAAGACAACATGGGAATTGACCATCCCATTGCTTTTTTTTCCAGGAAGTTAAATGAGAACCAAAAGAATTATTCTACTATTGAAAAAGAAGCTTTAGCTTTGGTTTTATCATTACAACATTTTGAAGTCTATGTCTCTTCTTCAACCAATCCAGTCAGAGTGTTTTCTGACCATGATCCCCTGAAATTTACCTCTAAGTTAGGACAGACAAATCAAAGAATATTGAGATGGTGCTTATATTTCCAAAATTTTAATCTGGAAATTTCACACATTAAGGGTAGTGATAATGTTGTGGCTGATTGTTTGTCAAGGATGTAAAATCTTGTTACACACATTGATCATGTGACATGCTTTGTGGTTCATTAGGACCATAAACAGGTTTTGTTTGAGTGTCACTCATATGAAAATGAGTGGTGTGAGTTTTGAATTTTTTTCAAAATTCCAATCCTGTTGAATATTTTGTTTATTTTCAGGTGAACCTTAATTAAAGGTGGTTTTTGATTAAATGTAATCTTTTATAATAATATGTCTCATATGACTCGATTGATATTGTAGCTAGTCATTGAAATAAAGGTCTTACCCTGGCGGGTTTACCACTTTTAATATTCTCATGGAAAAATTGTAATACCCTTTCTTGAGGAATTTTGATGTATAATTACTTTTTGAAGGGTTACTCCCCTTTCACCAATTGTAAAAGTTGGAGTTACTTCCCTTCTATGTTCAGGGATATTTTCATCTGGTATTATGATTTTGATTGCCTACATTTGTAAAACATTTTTGTTATTTCATTGCCAGATTGGTCCCTTATGTATGTTTTTGTGGAACCTATCTGTCACTTCCAAAAAGGGAGGGGATGTGACCTACTTAGGTCGAGTCTTTTTTATTTTGACATTGTATAATTCCTTATATGGAATGATTGTGTAACACCTGGGGTTTTTCCATTGACTATTAAGGTGTTTGAGACATAGAAAATTTCCATTAAAATCTGATTGAATGATTCTGATCAGATGATTATCCCAACCAATGGCGACATGAGTTGAGGATAACCTCCCCTGTCACAGAAGTCTTTAATTGCCCCGCACACTCGCAACACGAGGCAGTTTATCTTGACCTGGCAGTCTACGAGGCAGTTTTACCTTGATCAGACAGCCGTCCATATTGTCCGGCTATAGACTCTGACCATTTGAACGTGAGAGTACTTAAGACCTGTGTGTGCCTTGCTTTCTTCAGTTGATTTAGTCTTCTAGTTTAATATTACTTGTCGCTAAGTAAGTCTTGAAGCTACAGCAGTGTTGTGTGGCCTGTAGCTGTTCCTTAGACAGTGTAGAAATCTGTGATAGTGTTTTTTCCTACATTGTGTAAGTTGGGTTTTTGATATTTTATACATTAAATATTTTATCTAGTTCATCTTTGTGTTCTGCCACAACTGAGTTCGCTGATTAAAAGGTCGTATGTAGATTGGATGAGTGTTAATTACAATAGTATCACTAGCTTCCCTAGACATTAAATTCGAGCCCTAGTGGTCGTTGTGTTAAGTGTTCATCCACTTAGGCCGTAAGGCATTTGCATATGACCCCGAAAAAAGAATCCGGGGACGTTCTCCTTCTATTTGGCTGATAGATAGGTTAACGTTACACCCCACAGTCCAGCCCCTCCCTCCACAGTCCACCCCTCCCCCCACAGTCCACCCCTCCCCCATCCCCCCACAGTCTACCCCTCCCCCCACAGTCCACCCCTCCCCCTCCCCCCACTGTCCACCCCTCCCCCCTTCCCCACAATCCGCCCGTCCCCCCACTTACTTGTAGAGGTGCTCAGCTATGTAGTGGATGGGATCACGTGGCATGACTTGGATGAGGTCCTTGAGAATCTCACTCAGGTAGGTACCCACAGTTTTCTTCAGGTACTCGTCATAGCAGATCTGTTTCACCTGGTGTACACAAATAGGCTGTACAGCTACTTGCATGCAGTGTACGCAAGTATAGAGTCATCGTGTACACAAATAGACTGTACAGACTACTTGCATGCATTGTACGCAAGTTTAGAGTCAATGTGTACACAAATAGACTGTACAGACTACTTGCATGCATTGTACGCAAGTTTAGAGTCAATGTGTACACAAATAGACTGTACAGACTACTTGCATGCATTGTACGCAAGTTTAGAGCCAATGTGTACATAAAGCATAAATAAATACACATCTAAAATAGCTGAATATAAATTTAATCAACAAGCTCATACACATTAGCTTGTCAGTAAATTACTTGAATTAATGAGCAGATTCCTTATTACTGGTTTCTAGAATTCTATTTCACCCAACCACCCAACCAACCAACCACCTAACCACCCAACCACCCAACCAACCAACCACCCAACCACCCAACCACCTAGCCACCCAACCACCCAACCACCTAACCACCCAACCACCCAACCACCTAACCACCCAACCACTCAACCACCTAGCCACCCAACCACCCAACCACCCAACCACTCAACCACCCAACCACCTAAACAACTAACCACCCAACCACCCAAGCACCTAAACAACTAACCATCCAAACCACCTAACCACCTAAACAACTAACCACCCAACCACCCAACCACCCAACCACCCAACCACCCAACCACCTAACCACCTAACCACCTAGCCAACAACTTACATATGGCTGTTCACCGTCGATGTTCTCCGAGTCAGCGAGCTGAGAATGTATTATAAAAAATTTAAATAAAAACAACAACAACAACAACAACAACAACAACAACAACAACAACAACAGACAGAATGAATGAATATGTTATATGTACCAGCGAGCTGAGGATGTATTATAAAAAAATTAAATAAAAACAACAACAACAGACAGAATGAATGAATATGTTATATGTACCAGCGAGCTGAGGATGTATTATAAAAAAATTAAATAAAAACAACAACAACAGACAGAATGAATGAATATGTTATATGTACCAGCGAGCTGAGGATGTATTATAAAAAAATTAAATAAAAACAACAACAACAGACAGAATGAATGAATATGTTATATGTAACAGCGAGCTGAGGATGTATTATAAAAAAATTAAATAAAAACAACAACAACAGACAGAATGAATGAATATGTTATATGTACCAGCGAGCTGAGGATGTATTATAAAAAAATTAAATAAAAACAACAACAACAACAACAACAACAACAACAACAACAACAACAACAACAACAACAACAACAACAACAGACAGAATGAATGAATATGTTATATGTACCAGCCAGCTGAGGATGTATTATAAAAAAATTAAATAAAAACAACAACAACAGACAGAATGAATGAATATGTTATATGTAACAGCGAGCTGAGGATGTATTATAAAAAAATTAAATAAAAACAACAACAACAGACAGAATGAATGAATATGTTATATGTACCAGTGAGCTGAGGATGTATTATAAAATAATTAAATAAAAACAACAACAACAGACAGAATGAATGAATATGTTATATGTACCAGCGAGCTGAGGATGTATTATAAAAAAATTAAATAAAAACAACAACAACAGACAGAATGAATGAATTTGTTATATGTAACAGCGAGCTGAGGATGTATTATAAAAAAATTAAATAAAAACAACAACAACAGACAGAATGAATGAATATGTTATATGTACCAGTGAGCTGAGGATGTATTATAAAATAATTAAATAAAAACAACAACAACAGACAGAATGAATGAATATGTTATATGTACCAGCGAGCTGAGGATGTATTATAAAAAAATTAAATAAAAACAACAACAGACAGAATGAATGAATATGTTATATGTACCAGTGAGCTGAGGATGTATTATAAAAAAATTAAATAAAAACAACAACAACAACAGACAGAATGAATGAATATGTTATATGCACCAGCGAGCTGAGGATGTATTATAAAATAATTAAATAAAAACAACAACAACAACAGACAGAATGAATGAATATGTTATATGTACCAGCGAGCTGAGAATGTATTATAAAAAAATTAAATAAAAACAACAACAGACAGAATGAATGAATATGTTATATGTACCAGTGAGCTGAGGATGTATTATAAAAAAATTAAATAAAAACAACAACAACAGACAGAATGAATGAATATGTTATATGTACACAGTAGTCAACACGGTAATCCACATAAATATATCTCAAGATTGGCACAATCTATTTCATCTTATCTATTGCTTCATTTGTTATTACATAATTATTGACACCTAGCCTAGTGATGTCATAAGTACTTTCATAACTACTGTCACCTAATCAATTAATATCATTAAAACGTAAACAACGTGTCTTAACCATCGTGTACTTACTTAATAAGTGTCACCTAATTAATTACGGTCATTAAAGTACTTACATATGCATGCTCTTGGCCATTGTTCTCCCCAGTTATCTGTTAGTCAAAATATTTTTTAATTGTTTTTAAATTAGTTAATTAGACACAATATTTTTTAATAGAATGATGTAACATATCTTTTTTACTTTCTCGTTTACAAAGAATAGAGGAAGTATTGCAATCGTGCTCAAAAATATCACTTGAAATTTTAACACTTTTCACCGTTTTACACCTCAGTCCATCATATACGGAATATAGGCAAGCATTCTAGATCCAGATTTGTCAAATTTTCGGCATTTTACGCGTAATCGAGTCGGAAAAACTGGGATTAGCAATTATGTCTGTATGTCTTTGTGTGTGTGTGTATCTGTGAACACGATAACTTGAGTACCGTTACAGCTAGGCTGATGAAATTTCATACATAAGTATTATATCAAATTTGTAGTTCTGTATCAACTTTTCAGCGATTATTCTATTTTCGGGTTTTCAAAAGCCTATAACTTGAAAACTGTTTCTGATAAATGAAATTTAACATGCAATTTTATTCTCTGTTTTCCGTCAAATTGTTAGTAATTTCCGAAGTCCGGAATCGCTATTTCCGATTTCTAAAAAAAAACGTATATGAATTTATAAAGTACCAATGTTTCGCACTATTATACGCGCAATGTTTGCTGTTCACTTGGTGCGAAATTCTTTATTTAATCGAGATTCTATTCTATTTGAAAAAGTTTACCTATTTAAAAATGGATTAAAAATATTGTCTAGATCTATATCATGAGCTGCCGTCCCGCGTAGTGTTATATAAGAATATACAAGAAATTTTAGGGGATATCACTCCCGCTTTATTTAAATTAGTAGACCTGAATTCATAATTAGTTCCAACGACCTTGTTAGTAACATTAGCACTTACATAATGTGTGATCTAGTTGAGTACTTACATAACATGTGACCTAGTTGAGTTCTTACATAACATGTGACCTAGTTGAGTTCTTACATAATGTGTGACCTAGTTGAGTACTTACATAATGTGTGACCTAGTTGAGTTCTTACATAACATGTGACCTAGTTGAGTTCTTACATAATGTGTGACCTAGTTGAGTACTTACATAACGTGTGATCTAGATAAATACTTACATAATGTGTGACATAGTTGAGTACTTACATAATGTGTGACCTAGGTGAGTACTTACATAATGTGTGACCTAGTTGAGTACTTACATAATGTGTGACCTAGTTGAGTTCTTACATAATGTGTGACCTAGTTGAGTACTTACATAATGTGTGACCTAGTTGAGTACTTACATAATGTGTGACCTAGTTGAGTTCTTACATAATGTGTGACCTAGTTGAGTACTTACATAACGTGTGATCTAGATAAATACTTACATAATGTGTGACCTAGTTGAGTACTTACATAATGTGTGACCTAGTTGAGTACTTACATAATGTGTGACCTAGTTGAGTACTTACATAACATGTGACCTAGTTGAGTTCTTACATAACATGTGACCTAGTTGAGTTCTTACATAATGTGTGACCTAGTTGAGTTCTTACATAATGTGTGACCTAGTTGAGTACTTACATAATGTGTGACCTAGTTGAGTACTTACACAATGTGTGACCTAGTTGAGTACTTACATAACGTGTGACCTAGTTGTGTACTTACATATCATGTGACCTAGTTGAGTTCTTACATAACGTGTGACCTAGTTGAGTACTTACATAATGTCTCACCTTACTCCTGGAAACTTAAATATATTTCTTACCTTATCTTTAAAAAATTCTCTCGAACCTGATGGTCCACGGGGCAAGTGAAGTAGAGTTCATGTGTTTCAGTGACTCGGCGAATGAAGGGATAGTGTGGTCAGCACTATTCCCAGCCGCCTTTACTCTTCCTAAGTCAGGTACCCATTAGAGCTGGGTGGACTCAGGGACGTGATACGGACTCAAGCCCAATCTTCAAACGCGAGACTTTCGGGTTAGCAGTCTAACGATCTACCATTCGACCACACCGTCCCACGTCCTTACCTTTAAGTCGTTACTTAAAATGCTTCTCGCCTTACTTCTAACCATTCACACTTACACTTACAAAGTACGTGTAAGCTAGGCGAGTTATTACCTGTGGCTGCTCATCGCTAGCGTCCTCAATGGTGATAAAATGAGGATCAGACATGCCGCCCTTGATTAGTTGGACCCAGACTTAGATGACATTCCTAGACGACGTGCCGACCCCGGCAGTAGAGGCTAGCGTTCACTGCGCGCTGGTGCGGAATTCCCGGTCTAGTGCGCATTGGCTGCAGTGGGGAATAAAAACAAGAATCACACGGGCAATTATTTAACAAAACTAATCCAGACCGGAAGAAACTTTACATCTAAGCTGAAATGAATGTTGTGAATGTTGTTATAGAGATTTGAAATGTACCGATTGCGAAGATCAAGCAGATCAACAGAAGAAACTCTATCGATATCAATTTTAGGTTTATGGGCGTATACAATTTAATTTACTCATTATTTATCAAAGCTATTAATTAATGTTCATATAATACTGCAACATGTTTACAATATTTACCCCATCGGCTAATTTACGCCTTACTGTAATATGTTTACAATATTTACACCATGGGTAATATATTTACAAACGAAGCCATGCTGAATAATCGACCTTGACCGATCTAACACCAGCATGTATTATGTTTGAACATGTTTTAAAGTAATTAATTTTAGCAAGGCTCTCCTCATGACGTGCACCATTTAATCAGTGAACCACCGTCCTTCTCCCCTCTCCCTCCCTTAGGTAGTAGCACACAAGTGGCTCGGCTATCACTCACGTGAATTGTGCTATCACTCACGTGAATTGTGCTATCACTCACGTGAATTGTGTTATCACTCACGTGAATTGTGCTATCACTCACGTGAATTGTGCTATCACTCACGTGAATTGTGCTATCACTCACGTGAATTGTGCTATCACTCACGTGAATTGTGCTATCACTCACGCGAACGGTGCTATCACTCACGTGAATTGTGCTATCACTCACGTGAATTGTGCTATCACTCACGCGAACGGTGCTATCACTCACGTGCACCCGTTGTTTTAAAGTCAGCTAGGTGAGAGCGAAACATCAACCAAGGCTTACGGCAGCAAGGCAAGTGTCTGCAAATAACCACAATCGTTTCTCTAGCTGGGGGGGGGGGGGGGGGCTCTCAATAGTTTCTCTAGCTGGGGGCCCTGTTCTCAATAGTTTCTCTACCTGGCGGGGGGGGGGGGGGGGCTCTCAATAGTTTCTCTAGCTGGGGGCCCTGCTCTCAATAGTTTCTCTACCTGGCGGGGGGGGGGGGGGGCTCTCAATAGTTTCACTAGCTGGGGGCCCTGCTCTCAATAGTTTCTCTACCTGGCGGGGGGGGGGGGGCTCTCAATAGTTTCTCTAGCTTTGGGTCCTGCTCTCAATAGTTTCTCTAGCTGGGGGCCCTGCTCTCAATAGTTTCTCTAGCTGGGGGGGGTGGGCTCTCAATAGTTTCTCTAGCTGGGGGCCCTGCTCTCAATCGTTTCTCTAGCTGGGGGGGGGGCTCTCAATAGTTTCTCTACCTGGGCGAGGGGGGGGGGGGGGCTCTCAATAGTTTCTCTAGCTGGGGGCCCTGCTCTCAATAGTTTCTCTACCTGGCGGGGGGGGGGCTCTCTATAGTTTCACTAGCTGGGGGCCCTGCTCTCAATAGTTTCTCTACCTGGCGGGGGGGGGGGGGCTCTCAATAGTTTCACTAGCTGGGGGCCCTGCTCTCAATAGTTTCTCTACCTGGCGGGGGGGGGGGCTCTCAATAGTTTCACTAGCTGGGGGCCCTGCTCTCAATAGTTTCTCTACCTGGCGGGGGGGGGGGGGGGCTCGCAATAGTTTCTCTAGCTTTGGGTCCTGCTCTCAATAGTTTCTCTAGCTGGGGGCCCTGCTCTCAATCGTTTCTCTAGCTGGGGGGGGGCTCTCAATAGTTTCTCTACCTGGGCGAGGGGGGGGGGGCTCTCAATAGTTTCTCTAGCTGGGGGCCCTGCTCTCAATAGTTTCTCTAGCTGGGGGCCCTGCTCTCAATAGTTTCTCTAGCTTGGGGCCCTGCTCTCAATAGTTTCTCTAGCTGGGGGCCCTGCTCTCAATAGTTTCTCTAGCTGGGGGGGGGTGGGTTCTCAATAGTTTCTCTACCTGGCGGGGGGGGGGGGCTCTCAATAGTTTCTCTAGCTGGGGGCCCTGCTCTCAATAGTTTCTCTAGCTGGGGGGGGGTGGGTTCTCAATAGTTTCTCTAGCTGGGGGCCCTGCTCTCAATAGTTTCTCTAGCTGGGGGGGTGGGTTCTCAATAGTTTCTCTAGCTGGGGGCCCGGCTTTCTAGTTTCTCTAGCTGGGGGGGGGGTGGGTTCTCAATAGTTTCTCTACCTGGCGGGGGGGGGGGGGGCTCTCAATTGTTTCTCTAGCTGGGGGCCCTGCTCTCAAAAGTTTCTCTAGCTGGGGGCCCGGGGCTCGCCCGGCTCTCGAGATCATCACAACAGGGTGACGAGTTGATATGAAAACAAACACAAGGTAGGGGTGCGCTTAGAGCCGCGACCCCCACGGGTCTACTAAACAAATAAAGGATCCGCAAGATTGGGCCGCTGGCGATGTGTCGTGTTTACCCACGGGCGGACGGCAACAAAAGGTGAGATAGTTGTGTAGACGAGTACTCAGGACATGGCAGAACTTGGATTCCCCGCGAGGTGGCACCGTTTGATGCTTACAAGAACTCACTAAACAATCTCGAGAGAAATCCCCGCACGCAATCAGGCGGGTATCAGCCTGTTTACTCGCTCAACACTCGCGCGCTCAAAAACCGCGATGGGAAAAATTTCTGCTGCAAAAATAAATAATCTTTTAACGGGTTTTTCCGTTTATCCAAATTCCCAGAAACCGGTTCTCCCCGCTAAGAAATCCAGTTGTCAGCGCTTCAATAACTCTCCCAGTGCCAAAGTTTCCCTAGACTTTCATCACGCGCGCCCCTAGAGCCGGGGGCAGCAATACCGCCTCACAGATCCATTTCCTTCTTGTGTTTTGGCAATCTTAGCGCGGCAATTTACGCTAGTCTTTGTTCAGCCTCGTTTGGGGCTGTCAATATTTTCGGCTAGCTGAGAGGAGGTGTGGGATTGTAGTTAGTTAATGGCAAATAACAACAAGGCAGCGTCGTGCCTTACATTTGTAAGCACGGCTTCGTCACGGGGCGCTGGGTTGGGGGTGTCAGCGCTACAGGCCGGGGAAGATGGATCCCCGCATCTTGCTGCCTGCAGGTAGAGAAATGTTTTCAAACCCGCTTCAAACGCTGCTCGGCAGATGAGTCAAAGAAAATTTGCATTTGTCGGCACGGCAGGACAGGTAAACGACAGGTAAACGGCAAGTAAACGGCAGGTAAACGGCAGGTAAACGGCAGGTAAACGGCAGGTAAACGGCGGGTAAACCGCGGGCTCTAATCATCCGTGCTGATTGCTTGGGCGAATGGCCCAAACTCTTCTCGATGGGCTGGAGGGGTTAGCGTCATGGTTAGCGTCAAGGTTAGCGTCAAGGTTAGCGTCATGGTTAGCGTCATGGTTAACGTCAAGTTTAGCGTCATGGTTAGCGTCATGGTTAACGTCATGGTTAACGTCATGGTTAACGTCATGGTTAACGTCATGGTTAACGTTACGGTTAACGTCATGGTTACCGTTACGTTTAACGTCATGGTTAACGTTACGGTTAGGGGGTTGTTGTCGTGAGAGTCACGCGCTGGTGGCTCACGCACGGCTCATGTGCACACGCATGTACACAAATGTTTACACAGAGATGTACACAAGCATGTACACAAACATATATAAAAACTTGTACACTATCATGTACGCAATCAAATACGTTGAATGTACGTGTAATGTAAGTTTATGTGACATACACGCATCGTGTTTGGAGTATGTGCGGCGTATGTACGGCTCATGTAGAGCTCATACACACATCATTAACAAATTATACACAC
This sequence comes from Physella acuta, assembly GCF_028476545.2. Lineage (NCBI taxonomy): Eukaryota > Metazoa > Mollusca > Gastropoda > Physidae > Physella > Physella acuta. The sequence continues at coordinate 585,665 of NW_026731841.1, read as the reverse complement.
ATCATTAACAAATTATACACACATCATTAACAAATTATACACACATCAATTGCGGCGGATGTGTAGCTCAGCCATTTTCAAGCCGTTTGAGATTTTTGTTTCACCAAAAGTAATTATACAAGATAATAACTGTAAACAGGTTAGCATTCAACGCTAGCACATTCAAGATGTCGGCAACAGTTTAGCATTCAATGCTAGCATATTCAGGTTGGAGGGAACAGTTTAACATGAAAGCTAATACATCCAGCTTGATGCCACTATGTTACACAAACGTGAAAAAAAACATCGTTTATAGATACACGTCTGTAGTATGTTGACACGGGAGCTTATGGTACCCCATAACACATGTACACACTACACATGCGCCTTGATGCCAATGTAACATAATAAGAATTATTTAACACACTGAGGTGGCTCTTTATTGTATCAACTAAGTAACAATAAATCATAATTTTTAAATTAACTTTCAGTTTTACTAAAGCATTTGTAAAAAAAAAATAGTAGGTAGTCCGACTGTTCTTATTAACTCATTAGAAACCCACGTCGTTCCGTAAATCTTGATTGCTATTTGTTAGTTTGGGAATTAAAAAACAAAATATAGATGAACATTTAATGATTTATTTTTGTTTGTATTTGTGATGGTCTACTGTTCAGATCTAAAGAACTGACCGAACTCTACTTCGCCTTCCCTATAGACTGTCTGATCCAAAATGGTAACTTCTCCATGACAATCTACTCTTGGCTTGAAGTCACTTCTACTTACCTTTTTACCTAAAGGAAGTTCTACTTTACTTTTTACTTAAAGGCAGCTCTACTTTATTTTTTACCTAAAGGCAGTTCTACTTTACTTTTTACCTAAAGGCAGTTCTACTTTACTTTTTACTTAAGGCATTTCCATTTTACTTTTTACTTGAAGGCAGTTCTACTTTACTTTTTACCTAAAGCTACTTTTTTCCCTAAAGGCAGTTCTACTTTACTTTTTACCTAAAGGCAGTTCTACTTTACTTTTTACCTAAAGGCAGTTCTACTTTACGTTTTACCTAAAGGCAGTTCTACTTTACTTTTTACCATTACTTTTTACCTAAAGGCAGTTCTACTTTACTTTTTACCTAAAGGCAGTTCTACTTTACTTTTTACCTTAAGCTACTTTACTTTTTCCCTAAAGGCAGTTCTACTTTACTTTTTACCTAAAGGCAGTTCTACTTTACTTTTTACCTAAAGGCAGTTCTACTTTACTTTTTACCTAAAGGTAGTTCTACTTTACTTTTTACCTTAAGGCAGTTCTACTTTACTTTTTACCTTAAGACAGTCCTACTTTACTTTTTACCAAGCCTAAAAGTCGTGTTTGTATTTTGTTTCTCCCTCACCTCAGGTCTCATCCTATGAAGGTCTTACACAAGGTCTCATCTCATGAAGGTCACAAGTGTGAGGTCTTCTAGACATTTATCTAGATATCTCAACATTTACAACGTTGTCGCTTTACATCAGAACTTCTAGTGGTGGCGGCGGAGGGGGGTGGGGTGGGGCCAGCAATGGGGTGGGGCTAGATGAATGGGACGGGAACAGAGAGCCCTAACGCACCGACTGACTGCAACATTGCTCAACATTTAACAAACTTCTCCACACACCCAAGTGTTTTTGTGCCGCCATAAGGCGACCCACGATCGGAATGCACCGGAAACTGGTTTTAAGTACAAAGATGTCTCCTGATTTTAAACCACTCGCCGGACTTGAAGATGTGCATTGAAGTCAATGTTTCATCTGCACCGCCTCTTACTTCCCTTTGGCCGACAAAATGTTTGCGCTTAAGGCCCCTCGCTTGTTCAGCGGCAGCTCCCGCTCTCGAGGCTGAGCTTCTAGAAGGTTCCAAGGCAACCCGACACCCATTTCCTGTCTGCGAGACCTTAATTCGGTCTGGAATCTTCTTAAACTGTCCGGTTGTGGGGTGGTCGGCACGTGGTTAGAACGTGACCGGAAGGTCGTGGTCAGTAGTCGGTATCGTGATAGAGTCGATACCATTAGCGACCGTGTACCTTGTATTGAAAACACACAAAAAAGCGTTATTACCAACCCATAACCTTATATAACGTTATAACACATCTCCATAGAAATCATCTCGTGTTATAGTTTACCACATAAGCCACACCATCCCCTAAAACCAATGACAATTAGGTAACGTGAAAATTTATTTTTAAACTAAGTTCTGTGAATTAGACAATGATAAAATCATGTCTAGACATTTGGTGAACAATTCTTTAACAAGTCTTTCTCTAACCAAAATGTCGAGACATTTTAAAACAATCGGACACATAAACATTTAGACACATGCATACCGCAAAGCAGAAATATTTGAACAATTTAAGTTTGAAAACAAAATCTTAACACACACATCTATTAAGACACAGATATCTCAACACACAAATATCTACACACACATTTGAACAATGAAATATCTAAAGAATTGTATTTGAGTACACTTATCTCCGCACGTTACTTGCATTCGGTCCTGATCGCTTGGTCGCGTGTTTTTAAAAAAACTTACGATTCATCATTGAGATTTTAATTACCCATGCTTTGTCGATTGATAGCCCAGGTTTCGAATTAATTCAACTGGTGCATCACGTGAACCCGTTCAGCCAATGAGCGAGTCCGGTGCTGAATAAATTAGTTTTTCACACAACAACATGGAGTCTAAGGACTAGAGGGCTTGAATGGTTCTCGAAAACGTGAGGATTATCTTTCGAAACAAATTCATTTTCTTTCCGGTAATCGTTTCAGGGAGACAAAAAGTATCGGGTTGTTGTCCGTAGTTTGTACGGCTGCAGAGCGATACCTTGATGAGCGGGTATCGAAGTGAAGGAGTTGTTCCCCCACTTGTGTGGAGCCGGACCCCACTTGTGTGGAGCCGGAATTAACGGAAATCAATGTCCGGCCTGGTGAAACTGTTCCCATCTCACCCGGCAGCTTCTTGTAGGGCTAGAGCCGGACGCCGGTCTCCGGCTAGAAATAATATCGACACGAGATTTAATTAGATTATCCTCTCTTAGGGCCCTCGCTTGGACAACTCGGGCCGGCGAGGGCCCCTAAGAGCCGCTCAAGATGAGCCAGCGTCACTCGGCGAGCCGGCTCGATACGAACCAGCTGCCCAGAGCCCATGGACGGGAGGGATTTGCTTTTTGGTTCGTAAACATTGTCTGATCAGGAGAAGGGGCAGTAATTCTTAATACCGTTTTTAAATAAATGTTTATTGCGTTGGGTAACGCCGAATATTGCGAATATTTTTTTTAACCCAACCTGGGCTATTATCTGCGTTCACAACTCTTAACCCTTTGAGCCCTGGCCTCCCTGGCCTAGTTTCTCCCATTTCCTGAGCTCCCAGGGCCAAACCAATTTTCACTTATATGCTTCTAACTTTGCCTATAACTTTTCAACCGTTTGAGATAATCAAGCCAAATTTGGTATCCAGACTCAGGATCAAACCCCAAAGCAGAAAGATTCTGAAATTCTTTATTTGTTTGCAGTGTATGAACAGAACAATGTATATAAATCGAACACATAATTATTGTTTTGATAGAACATAGAAGAAACAATTTACATTTAGTAATTGTTTTGTTATTATTGATACCTGGCCATACTAGTTCATCGCCAGAAGTCCACTTTTGTGTGATAACTTTCAAAACAGTTATCACTGCCGGACCCGATGCAAAGAAAAACTTAGCATGTTTTGCACCAGTGAACAGTTTTTTTTTCGTTTCGGCAAGTCTTTGTCCTTGGCACCACGTGCATCATAACGTACTTGAACAGTTTCGTTGTCACTGTCAATTTCAATGTCACTGAGTTCAGTCTCAAATTCAACGTCACCATCATCATAATATAGACCAGGAATATTATCTTCTTCATCAGAATCAATAAGTAGTTGTATTGCCTGAGATGCAGTCATTCTACTTCTTGTGTTGATATTTCGGTCTTTTGCTTCATCTTTTGCACCCTCTTTATGTGCTGAAGTCGATGGCCGTGGCTCAACTTTTCGTTTCGGCGGCATTGCTACGAAATGTAAACACTTTCACTTTTCCTAAAATCTATTTTTAGAATCATAATCACGCACTAAAAAGACATTTGCGCAGTTTTAGTCAGTCTTCCGCTAATTATATTTAATTAGACGGTATATCGGCCGCTAGGAATATGATGCTAGATCATCGGGCCGGAAAACCGGCTTTTCGGACATATATGCCTAATGTTGAAGCCGGTTTACCGGCCTGGCGGGCTCAAAGGGTTAATTTCAGAATATAAATAATATTCATTTTAAAAAATACAGTACGTTTAATTAACATGCAGTTTTTGTTTTAATTTCACAAAATATTTTTATAAATCAGTACACAATCTAGGGTTCGTTATGGAATTTTAATTTGTTTCTACATCATACGTTTAGATAATATTACTTACTATACTCGTAGAGACCATTGAAATACCGGAATATTCTCTTAGTTAGTGAACATATAAAAAAAAAAAAGTTAGTGAACATCATTCAAACTTCAAGCAATTTTGAAACTACTCTGGTCCGGTGCACTGATCAATGTCTCTGGTGCACTGGTCAATGTCTCTGATCTGGTGCACTGGTCAATGTCTCTGGTGCACTGGTCAATATCTCTGGTGCACTGGTCAATCTCTCTGGTGCACTGATCAATCTCTCTGGTGCACTGGTCAATGTCTCTGGTACACTGGTCAATCTCTCTGGTGCACTGGTCAATCTCTCTGGTGCACTAGTCAATGTCTCTGGTGCACTGGTCAATGTCTCTGGTGCACTGATCAATCTCTCTGGTGCACTGGTCAATGTCTCTGGTGCACTGGTCAATGTCTCTGTTCTGGTGCACTGGTGCACTGATAAATGTTTCTGTGAAAATCACCTTATGAACTTTAGTCACGTGTCAAATGTCACGTGTCAAATGTCACATGTCAAATGTCACGTGTTGTTCATGTGACCAGCACCAACAACAACACGATCCGATAGTTGCCACACCCCCACCCCGTCCCTTCTCTCTGTCAGCAGTCTACAACATCAAAGCCCCGAGTCCCGTGTATTCCAGAACTCTCCAAACATCCCCCTATGTGAGCCTCCCCCTCCCCACCCCTGTGATCTTTAACTCAAAGAAATAAGATTTACCTTGTAAAGTGATTCGTGTGCATCAAAACTCGCTGGCGGAATAATATTTTCCCGTCCAATCAGGGGCGTGGCCGGCCTTTACAAGGCCCGGTAAAAAGACGGGGAGGGGGGGGGTGGGGGGGTCCAGATTGTGTCAAGTCCAGGCCGTTCGAAAGGTCAGTTAGATGTGTGTGTATGTGTTAACGGTGTGTATGTGTTCACTGTGTCTATGTTCAGTGTGTCTATGTTCAATGTGTCTATATTCAGTGTGTCTATGTTCAATGTGTCTATTTGTCAATGTGTCTATGCTCAGTGTGTCTATGTTCACTGTCTCTATGTTCACTGTGTCTATGTTCACTGTGTCTATATTCAGTGTGTCTATGTTCAGTGTGTCTATGTTCACAGTGTCTATGTTCACTGTGTCTATGTTCACTGTGTCTATGTTCAGTGTGTCTATGTTCAGTGTGTCTATGTTCAATATGTCTATATTCAGTGTGTCTATGTTCAATGTATCAATTTGTCAATGTGTCTATGTTCAGTGTGTCTGTGTTCAGTGTGTCTATGTTCCATGTGTCTATGTTCCGTGTGTCTATGTTCAGTGTCTATGTTCACTGTGTCTATGTTCACTGTGTCTATGTTCACTGTGTCTATGTTCACTGTGTCTATGTTCACTGTGTCTATGTTCACTGTGTCTATGTTCACTGTGTCTATGTTCACAGTGTCTATGTTCACTGTGTCTATGTTCACTGTGTCTATGTTCAGTGTGTCTATGTTCAGTGTGTCTATATTCAATATGTCTATATTCAGTGTGTCTATGTTCAATGTATCAATTTGTCAATGTGTCTATGTTCAGTGTGTCTGTGTTCAGTGTGTCTATGTTCCATGTGTCTATGTTCCGTGTGTCTATGTTCAGTGTCTATGTTCACTGTGTCTATGTTCACTGTGTCTATGTTCACTGTGTCTATGTTCACTGTGTCTATGTTCACTGTGTCTATGTTCACTGTGTCTATGTTCAGTGTGTCTATGTTCAGTGTCTATGTTCAGTATGTCTATGTTCACTGTGTCTATGTTCAATGTGTCTATGTTCAGTGTGTGTCTTGTGTCTGTCTGCTAACACAGCCAGCACAAAGAAATCAGCTGATAATTTTGAGACAACTATCCGCACACTGCACTGAACGTCTGCGCTATGGCACTGGACATACACGCTTGACTGACGCTGCCAGCTAAACTAACATTTAAATCTTAGACGTTTTGGTTTTCCTTCTCCGAGATTTAAAACCAACCCATGTAAAGCGGTATAAATATGCTTTGTATTGGATCGTTTTTGTATTTGTTTGTGTTTGAAGTTCTGTCTTGTGTTGGAGTACACATGACCGTCTCTAAGTGGCGAGACCAACACAATTGAAATATTTCCCCTCTCTGTGAAATGAGAAACTACCCTGGAAGTGCTGGGGCTCGGGGCACCCTTCAGCATCTCCCCTCTCGGCGGCGGCTCCAGCGTTTGATGCTGATGACAAGACCGGAAGTGTGAGAGAAAGGGGCGCTAACTTATAATTCCAATTGGAGCTTTGAGGTGAGATCCAAGGCGCACGAGCTAGGGCGTGTGTCCTCACGTGGTAGCCATCTGTTGGCCAAAGTTTACTCACACTAAAACACTATTAAGGATGGCCCCGGTTCGTGTGCTTTCATGAGCACTTTCAAATTATTTCTTTGTTTATTTGGACACGTTCAACATGGAGGATTTGTTTCAGTGCCGGCGTCCACTTAACACGTCCTTCTCGTGTTATGGGCTGGATCGTTCTTCTGAGGTGGTTCGTGGAACTAGAGGTGGGTCGTGGAACTAGAGGTGGTTCGTGGAACTAGAGGTGGTTAGTGGAACTAGAGGTGGTTCATGGAACTACAGGTGGTTCATGGAACTAGAGGTGGTTCGTGGAACTAGAGGTGGTTCGTGGTACTAGAGGTGGTTCGTGGAACTAGAGGTGGTTCGTGGAACTAGAGGTGGTTCGTGGAACTAGAGGTGGTTCGTGGAACTAGGGGTGGTTCGTGGAATTAGAGGTGGTTCATGGAACTAGAGGTGGTTCGTGGAACTAGAGGTGGTTCGTGGAACTAGAGGTGGTTCGTGGAACTAGAGGTGGTTCGTGGAACTAGAGGTGGTTCGTGGAACTAGAGGTGGTTCATGGAACAGGGTTAAAAGAAGTTGTCTAATCAGCTCATAACTCAACTGCTAGTGGTTCACGGAGATGACACATAAAACATCGCCCACATTGCCTATTGCCACTGGTAGTAAAATGATTTTTCTGACGAGGAAACTAAAAGCTATTCCACACTGCCCAACCCTACAATGGACCCAATGGCGTAGCGAGGTTGGGTGTCACCCGGCACTTAATGGTGTCACCCCCCCCAGAGGCGTAGCAACCCTTCCCGGGGACAAACTTTCAAATTTTCGATTTGCACCCCCCCTCAAACTTCCGATTTGCACCCCCCCCCCCCCACCCTCAAACTTTCGATTTGCACCCTCAAGTTTTTGCTATTTTTTGCCTTGGTGTCACCCCCCCCTAAATGGTGTCACCCGCAGCGGGCCGCACCCCCCCCCCCCTCTCTCTACGCCTCTGAATGGACCACATGCTTGGAACATACAGCCCCTCCTACCCTCCAAATGACCACCTATCGAGTCCCTTTAGCCTCAGCCCTCCACACACGTCTCAGCATGCAGTACTACCCTTGTTTCGTTTATTTATTTCTTGTGTGAACCACGGCGGGTCATCACGTGATGAGCTATAATTACCGAGCTCAGTCTGTACTCAGGTTTTCTTGTATCTTCGTCGTAAAGTCTGTCGAATCATTAAGTAAAAGTCTGTCGAATCATTAGGTAAAAGTCTGTCGATTCATTAAGGGCCATCCTGCTGTCAAGTTAACATTGATGCCTGCTGTGAAGCTTCATACGGGCTTTTCATGTTTTACTCATCTGGCTCAATGCACGTGCAGCCTGGGTGATGTTGGGGGGGGGGGGGCACGACACCGAGAAAGAATATTTATCCGTGTTAAGAAAGCAAACTTAATCAAAGCAGGGCCAAACAGCGACATGACAGGACTGGTGAGGACATCACATACACAGCGGCATCGCTGGAAGTGTCAGGATTCCTTAAGTCTTTTACATCACTCCCCTGGGATTCCGGTCCAGAGGGTGAGGGGGGGGGGGGGGCGTCAAGTGGGGCGTCAGCATGGGTGTTCAGAAGCCGGGTGGCATAACTGTTAGTTTCTACAGCCACTAACACCTGCGTGCTGGGACATTCCTGATATCTCCGCGACCGTTAGCGGGAGTCACGTGATAGAGCCTGGGAGTGGGGCCCTGATGCTTGCATAATGACTCATTGATGGCGGGGTCTGTGTTCTCCTGGGGCCACACATGTCCCCGTGAGTCGCACGTGTGAGCCAGTGTGGGGCCCTAAGTGGGCCGGGGAAACACCTCGACCTTGTGCCGACCACCTGTTGTCAACTCTTGCCGCCATGTTTGCCAGACACTCCCACTTGCTAGTGAAACAAACCAGACACGCCCACTTGCTCGTGAAACAAATCAGACACGCCCACTTGTTAGTTAACAAACCAGACACGCCCACTTGTTAGTGAAATAAGCCAGACACGCCCACTTGCTAGTGAAACAAACCAGATACGCCCAATTGCTAGTGAAAAAAACCCGACACGCCCACTTGCTAGTGAAACAAACCAGACAAGCCCACATGCTAGTGAAACAAACGCCAGCAGACACCTACCAAAACACCCACGCATCAAAAACTGACAGAAAGTCGACAGTGAACTTAAAGACGTTTACATTTTTTAAAAATTTCAACAAACTTTTAACATTAATTTGTTGGGCGTCCTTTATGTGTTGGAAGCCGGGGGTGACAAAAATAGTCGGCCTAAATGTTGGAACTTCCCTCCAGCCAAACTTTGACCTAATAGGCTGGCACCAAACATTTAACAGACTTCAAAGGCCGACCCCAAACTTTCAGTGACAGCTTGTCAGTGACGGCTTGTCAGTGACAGCTTGTCAGTGACAGTGTCACTCGAAAACAAAAACATTTTAAAGCTCCTTACATGTATTTTTACATGTGTGAAACACAAGGTAGCAATTGTTAAAACACAAGGTAGCCTATACTTAAATGTTTAGTAGCGAATGCTAAACCATACGGTAGCGAATGTTGAAACTTCCAATTAGCACATTCTGTAACATCCACTTCACCGAACTAGCCATATTCCCACGACAGCCCAGGGTCCCTAGGGTCCTGTGGGTTGGGGTGGGGGTTGATCATCTGGTAGGTTTGGGGGTGCGGCGAGGTGGGGTGGCCCTGTATCAAGAAGCCCACATCACGACCACGGGGAGCGTTCACAGAAACCTGCAAGTGATGGCACCTCGCGTAATGAGATGACGAGTGGTCGCCCCTCGCTATCAAACACACCTAATGAGCATCAACCCCCGTGAAGCCAGAATTTAACAGGCTTTAAAGGTCTTGCGGATAACATTTGAAAACTTTTCAAAACTCGAGCATTTGTACTTTAGATTAGCGTTGCGTCTTACGGGTGTTTTAAACCATTTTTTGTTGTTGCGAACTCTCACAGAATATCGCGGACAACAAATTATTTTAAGATCCCATTGTTATCCATGTGGTGATGGAACAAAGATATTAAAGCACCAGTGGCGGAACTAGAAAAAAAGGGCCACCCCGCAAAAATTTTTTAGCCCCCCCCCCCCCCACCATATATATATATATATATATATATATATATATATATATATATATATATATATATATATATATATATATATATATATATATATATATATAAACACAAAATACGAACATAGAATACTCAACGCTGGACTGTTCAGGTTTTGAAAAATTAATTCAATTAATGCAACTTACATCATCATGTCATGAGCATTAGTGTGTTTAGTTAAAATCAGTGTTATATTATCTCTGCTATAAGGACTCTTTATAACTAGTCGGTCAAAAGTAAATAAAACATGAAAGCTTTGTATTAGTAATAGTGTCTCGTGTTATAATTATTTTTATGTTTTTTTATATTAAATTATTAATTTTAAATACATTTCCTTTTTGTACAATGTCATTCTTTAGTTCTTATTTTATAAAAAAAAATAATAATTAAAAGAAGTAAATGCTTTTTAATTTGTTTAGTACAAATCTATTAAAAGTAGCTTATGAGCACCTCTATTTGACTATTTAAAAAGGGAAATAAGTCATGGAAGTGGTTTGAACGTTAGCTTATCTTAGATTAGTTTGATTGTAGGAGAAGGAGGACTCGGCTTTCAAAGTGGTTTTAAGAAAAGGGAAAAAGAATATACAAGAGCGAGGGGTTGTGTCTATAAAATAAAGATAATTCAACCGCAGCTACGGTAATCATTTTACAAAACAAACATCAAGTCAAAAATGCAAGGAAATTAATTTTTTTAACTATAAAAAAATTATTATGGTCGGCTCTGGGCCCCTAAATGGCGTGCCCCCCCCCCCCCCCCCGCATTGCGGCACCAACTAACAAAGATATTAAACTCATCATAACAAAGACATTACGCTCACCCTAACAAAGATATTAAGCTCATCCAAAAATATTAAGCTATGCCTAACAAAGACTTTAAGCTCACCCTAACAAAAATATTAAGCTCATCATAACAAAGACATTCAGCTCATCAAAACATGTTAATCTGAGAGTAAGCATCAGCACGGCTGATGATATCAAAGTTTGTTATGAAACATCAGCTGTTTATTCTCGTTTGTTATGAAACATCAGCTGTTTATTCTCGTTTGTTATGAAACATCAGCTGTTTATTCTCGTTTGTTATGACACATCAGCTGTTTATTCTCGTTTGTTATGACACATCAGCTGTTTATTCTCGTTTGTTATGAAACATCAGCTGTTTATTCTCGTTTGTTATGACACATCAGCTGTTTATTCTCGTTTGTTATGACACATCAGCTGTTTATTCTCGTTTGTTATGAAACATCAGCTGTTAATTCTCGTTTGTTATGAAACATCAGCTGTTTATTCTCGTTTGTTATGACACATCAGCTGTTTATTCTCGTTTGTTATGACACATCAGCTGTTTATTCTCGTTTGTTATGAAACATCAGCTGTTTATTCTCGTTTGTTATGAAACATCAGCTGTTTATTCTCGTTTGTTATGACACATCGGCTGATGATTCTCCTGTCGTCTGGCTGACCACAGGCTGGGCAGCACACGTGACCTCTGCCAGTGACCGGAATGACCTGTCAAGTGACCTCCTCGTCAGCAGACGGCTCAAGGTTTGACGCCGTCAGGTACGGTGACCTTGGGCATGCTGACCCGGAAACAGATCATTTCCAGCGTGACCCCGCACTGAAGCGTCGTCTGCTAGTGATCACCAAGGTCGCCATGGTAACTGGAGTCGTACTTGACCTTGACCCTGCACAAAGTTGAAGATCCAACTCGACTTTCAAGTCCATTGTAGCGAGTGAGCGAGTCAAGTAAATTATGATTTGGATTGGCTGGTTTAGATCTCCACTGGGCTGGTTACATTTCTGTCTTTATGTGGCGTCCCCGGGGGTGGGCGGGGGGAGGGGCGCTGTACCGTGATTCGGGAGCCTCTCGAGGTGAATGCACGGGCGTCATTAGCGGCGGTCGGGAGCCCTGGCGTCATTAGCGGGGGTCGGGAGCCGTGGCGTCACTCCTGCGACACGATATTGTCGACTCTGTGACTCCACGCGTCGTAGTCACGTCACGTGATCTTGTGATGTGGTGTGGTCACGTGAGATATCTAATTATCCAGCACGAAACTAAATAAAGGGGGTGGGGGAGAAAAGATTAATTCTGGAGTTAGTCAGGCATGAAATAGGTAGCCGCCCCCCCCCCCCCTCCCCCCACACACATACACTCCACCGCTCCGATCAGACACTGCAGATGTATCTGACATTGCGTCATTGTGATGCTCGTCTGCTACAGACCACTATCTGCCCAGTAGATCGTCTGCTGCAGATCTGATTGTTAATCTGGACACACATCGATGTAAAGACATCCACCACACATCTCAACACCACACATCCACCACATATCCACCACACATCCACCACACATCCACCACACATCCACCACACATCCACCACACATCCACCACACATCTCAACACCACACATCCACCACACATCCACCACACATCCACCACACATCCACCACACATCTCAACACCACACATCCACCACACATCCACCACACATCTCAACACCACACATCCACACACATCCACCACACATCCACACACATCCACCACACATCCACACACATCCACCACACATCCACACACATCCACCACACATCCACACACATCCACACACATCCACCACACATCCACCACACATCCACCACACATCCATCACACTTCTCAACACCACACATCCACCACACATCCACCACACATCCACCACACATCCACCACACACCTCAACACCACACATCCACCACACATCCACCACAAATCCATCACAAATCCACCACACATCCACCACACATCCACCACACATCCACCACACATCCACCACACATCCACCACACATCCACCACACATCCACCACACATCCACCACACATCCACCACACATCCACCACACATCCACCACACATCCACCACACATCCATCACACTTCTCAACACCACACATCCACCACACATCCATCACAAATCCACCACACATCCACCACACATCCACCACACATCCACCACACATCCACCACACATCCACCACACATCCACCACACATCCACCACACATCCATCACACTTCTCAACACCACACATCCACCACACATCCACCACACATCCACCACACACCTCAACACCACACATCCACCACACATCCACCACAAATCCATCACAAATCCACCACACATCCACCACACATCCACCACACTTCTCAACACCACACATCCACCACACATCCACCACACTTCTCAACACCACACATCCACCACACATCCACCACACATCCACCACACATCCACCACACATCCACCACACTTCTCAACACCACACATCCACCACACATCTCAACACCACACATCCACCACACATCCACCACACTTCTCAACACCACACATCCACCACTCATCCACCACAAACCTTTCATCAAATTTACCTTAAATTATTTTGTTTACATAGTTGATGTCAGGCTAATTTGTTTAACGAAGATTACCTTAATTAATGTTTTTACCTTTCAAAACACCTCTACCAGCCGGTAAAATGTACAAGGATAAAAAAAAAATTCTGATCAGATGAATTACTGCATCGATACAGTGAGATCGATATCAAACGGTCCATTAGGCAGATCACTAGCACCCAGGGAGCCCCGCCCACACGGCAATTATTATCAGATCTTTGAAACTTTCCCTACGACCGTGCGAGGTATTTGACACTTTTCCTTTTGGTATTCAAGGGAGGAAAATACAATATTCAGGGGAGCTAATCCGCCGTATCATTGTTTCCTTTTTATTTGAAGAGCTCTTTTAATCTCGGCCAAGTCTCGCCCACGGGATTTACAAAGGCAATTTCCTTCAAACACAATGTGGACGTTCACGGGTCCAGCATTTAGCGATACTACAATACGGGATGTGGTGTCTAGGGCCATAATTGGCCCCGATCATAGGCCAGGACGGTGGCCATACAAACAACGGGAATAATGGACCGGTACAGACGCCAGGGTGAGGTGTCTTAAGTCCCCCCCCCCCCCACACCCTATTCACCCCTCACCCCCACCCAGGGTGAGCGATCTACCTCCCGCACGTGCTAAGCCTCGCGCAGCTGGGCGTCTCGTGTCTTGGGTTCGGCGCCCCCTCAGGGCGGCAGCTCAAGTTATCGTCAGTTGTCGAGGGGCGCACAATCAGAGTGACTTGACGGAAAACAAAATTTGCCAGTAAATAAACAGACGACTTGGGCCGGCCTGGGCCCCCTTGTTCACAGTGAAGGGCCCCCACCTTCCCATCATGTCTGGTTACTCACCTACCCATCATGCTTGCCTACACCTCTGGGCCATAAGCCTGTGTTTATATGCCCGCTATGATGAAAAGCATTCCCGATCCTAGGTGGGTAGATTTCTTGAAAGAGGAAATACACAGGGAACAATCTGTGACGCGTTTTCATCTAAAGCGATTTGATGCTAAACAATGGACGACAGAAGCTCGTGCAGGTGCCCCGTCCCCCCTCCATCGTCTGCCCCGCTCAGCGTATATTATTTACTCTATAAAGGAAAGCAATTGAAGAAACAATGCCTCGAACATATGTGCTTCTCGCACACATGTCCATACACACATATGTCCCCCTGACACACATGTACATACACACATACAAAGACGATGAGACGAGAGGGGTGGATCATCCAATCCCTGTTGTTTTTGAAGTTGCTTTGTTTATTGACGTGTTTGGTCGGGGCATCCCTTAGCATTCCTCGGAGAAAGGGAGACGAGTAGCGCCCCCCGGCGGCTTGATAACTTCCGTATTGGCGTGTCCTTCACCTTTTTGAGGCATATGTCGGCCATTGATTCAAACGGAAACAGGTACTTTACCAGCCACCTAATCAATATTTAGTTAATCAACCATCAAACAACAAATTACCACCAATAACCAACATACCACACCACCACCTTCAAACAACACACCACACCACACCAACACCACCAACCAACATACCACACCACCAACCAGTACGCCAGTACTTTAGAGAAGTTGGTGAAAAATTCTTTAAGTATTAGCAGATTATACTTCTTTGAAAGTCAATGTAAATGCATCATTTTATCGGTTTTTTTTTTTAAATTGGAATTAATAAGGTTATTATCACGTGCTGTTTTTAATATTATTGTCATTTGTGTCTATGATATTATTATCATGTGTTGTCAATTATTATCATGATATTATTATCAATTATTATCTTGATATTATTACCATGTGTGGTCAATTATTATCAAGGGATGTCAATAATTATCATGATATTATTATCATGTTTCCTGACCAATGATCAAAAAACTTCATCAGTAGCGAGTTAATATTTGCATTCAGTCCAGTAGTTCAATCGTCACTCCTCCCCCGCCCCACCCCGACTATGTGTTGAGCGTTTATTTAATATGAACAGCAATCTAATTTTGTCTGAATATAAATAAGGGCCGCCTTGGTGCCGGGTGGCCGCTGGGTGGCCAAGTACCATTGGCCGGGTGGCCGCTGGGTGGCCAAGTACCATTGGCCAGGTTTGCTCGCCGGTTATTGGGACCAAAAGGTCGGACCCGGCAAACACGGCAACAGAAGAAATCTCCGGTCTTTGACGGATCTTGTCTTTTCTGCGCCTGTTTTCTGCTGAGGCGGGTCATCAAATAGACTTTTAGTTCTTGTGGTCGGTGACGCGAGGGGTGGGGGGGGGGGGGGGGGCGACCCGAGATCAACAACTGCTCAACTACAAAAGCCATATCCCGAAAATGGAATTCTTTTCTCGAGAAAATTCCCAGGATTGGAAATCCATCGGAAGTGCCAGAATTTGAAGCGGGGAAATCCCCGGGGGGTGGAGACGTATGGGTGATCAAGCGCATAGGTCAGATATTTCTCTCATTTGAAAGTCTAAAGCAAGTTGGCCAATCGCGCTCAAAACATTTATAATAATAAAGACAAGTTTCTCCGATTGTCTCCTGCCGTGTTTACCGCCAACATAACGGCCTCACCCGCGCCGGTCCGGACGGTCCAGTCGCAGAACATGTTAATTAACCCTTTCATGCCGCCGGTAGGGGCCAGGGAGGGCCAGAGTCATGAAAATTAATGAAGGCGTCCCCCGGGAGTCTAAACGTGGGGCCGGTCTTTCAGAGGCGTGGATTTCTCCCTCCACCGGCACACGCCAATTAAACGTGGCAGTCAATTTGTAGATTGAGCCGGCGATTAAACCCCTCGCCTGTTAAACAGCCTCTTTATAGAAGAATGGACAAGTGGGGGTTACAGGCTGTCGAGATTTCGTTGCCTCGACTCCAGGAGTTACGTCCCTTCTAATGGGGAAGAAATGGAAAAAACTCTGGCAGCGCGGCGGTGCGCGCCGTAAGGGCCGGTGAACGGCGGTGCCATTTGGTGCGTGATTGTCCGCGGTGGATGTTCCCGACAAATGTTGGCGCGGCGAGCGGGCTGTCGGACAGCAGGCAACACGACGGCGCCGTGTTTGAACACGCCTCGATCCCGCGGAGGTCGGCGAGCTGTCTTATTAAAATGTTATAGGATAACAATGGGGAAAACATTGAAATATTCAGGGGGCCCAGTTGACGCATGGTCCCGTGTGTCGCCCACGTGACTCCCGGGTCTTGGGTACCTAGCCGGGACCAACTCCCCAATCTTAGGCGTAAGAATGATCGTCCGGGGTGTCGTTGACGTTTGGTTGAAATCACGCCCCCCCCCCCCCCCCCCCCCCCACCCCAAACCAGCAGTCTGCAAGTTTACACGCATCAATGAACAAACTCTGTCAAGCGAAAACTTCCCTCTTTGAACCTAGAACACCAAAATACTTCGAGAAAATGAAAAGTGTATTTTTATTTTCAAAGTAAAATATATGTAGCAAAATATCTGCGAGGATGTTTGAACGAGATAAGTGATGTTTTTTTTTGGCGTTTTCACAAGCAAACACTAGCAGATAATAACACGGCTAGTCATGTTCGTCGACTGTACCAACAAACACTCACCTCCGTGCACCAACAAACACAAACCACCTCCACCAATAACCAGCACAACAAAAGGCGGCACCCACCACCTAGGCCCCTGTGTATCAGATCTGTTTGTTGTTTTACAAAGCCCCAAATGAAAGAAATCCCGGGCCCTATACGTTTGAGAGCCGTCGGTTGAAAGTTCTGGGAATCATTGCAAAATATGTTTGTTTTGAAGTTCTTCAAGTGGACCAGCGAAACTTGATCCCTCCCAGAACCAACGAATGCCAGAGTTGTTCCAACTGAGCCTTTTAGAGCATTCGCTCACCTTCCCGTGGGTTGGTAGGGGTGTATGACAGAACACACTGACCAGGTGATGACGTCATGTAACTGGCTTTGAATGAGTAAAGCTACTGTGACAGACCAGCAAACTTTGTCCGTCTAGCATAGATGGAGTCTGACATGGCAACCTACTTAACCAACCTAAGCTGAGATGTCAAATTGATTTAAGACAGCGAGATTGTTTTGTTTTCGTTAAGTGTAAAACTAAAGTAAACATTTTAAAATGTTTACTTTAACTCAAGCTAGTCTGACATTGGATAATCTGGGCTGAGAATTTTTTTTTTTACACCGGAACATTTTGTGACGAGACTAGAAGTACACCGGGAGCTGGAGATAGAGGAACAGGTACCTCATTGTAGGTACGGCTTTTGGGCCGATTTTAGTGTAAGTACAGCTTTTGGTCCGACTTCAGTGTAGGTACGGCTTTTGGGCCGACTTGGGCAGGTACAGCTTTAACACCGGCTTCAGTGCAGGTACGGCTTCAACACCGGCTTCACTGTTGGTACGGCTTCAGTGTAGGTACGGCTTTTGGGCAGATACAGCTTCAACACCGGCTTGAGAGATCCCTGACTCGCGTAGCTTGCGTCAATGTTCACTGTACGACCCTATTGTACTGGACTCTTAGCGCCATAGAGCTGCCTGCTAACATACGTAAGGCTCAGGCTGAGGTTTGGGGATAGAACTGTGGATGGTGTGGGAGTTAGATGTGGTTAGAACTAGACCTAACCCTAGACATCGACATCAGCTAATTGGACTTAATTATTTCTTTAAGATGAATGTGATTTGGGCTAAGGAGAAAAATAGCGAGCGTTAAAAAGAGAAAACTAAATGGTGATCCCCCAGTCAGCGGCCCCTGCACGCATGCGTAGGATACAGGAAGTTAACGTGTAACTTACCAGGGTGGAAATTACCCCCTCCCACCCACACCCCATCCCACGTACTCTTTCGTTAAAAAACTTGTGCCAGGAGAGACAACTCCACTTGGAGCCATGTATAGACTTACAGAAAGGGAAATAAGCGAACTAAGGACCATAACTCAGCAGCTTCAAGCAAGCAATTAGCCCCTGTCGCTAGAGTTACGGGCGATTAAAGAAAACCGTTTACCCAAGGGCAGGGACTACCCCCCCCCCCCTGACACACGGAGCACCAGGCGGCGCTGTCTGACACACACCACGTCAGGCGGCGCTGTCTGACACACACCACGTCAGGCGGAGCTGTCTGACAACAGATGACAACGCCGATAGCTGCGCTCGGCCGACTCTCTACCGCGGAAGTACGGCGTCAGTTGCTGGACTCTGTCAGCAGTCTAACCATCTTACAAGTACACCAACAATCACATCACGATTCAGTAATTACAACATCCAACAACACCATATTACAAGTACACGACCCAACTACCACATCACCCAAACAAAGACACCTTTCAACAACTACAGCATCCATCAACAACTCCATCCTACAATAAAATCATCTACATAAACATCTACAACATCTAACAACTTTGCAGTTAAATCTTTTAAAATCACAATTAGACTATTTTCATGCGCACTGCTGTAGATGTTGTATATTGTATAGACTACTTAACTTTACTTTTGCATCGCCAAAATAACGATGAAACCCGAGTATTGATTCCATTTCTAAATTCATTTTAAATTAATTGTTGTTAATGTATCTCTTCTCATTTGAGCTATTACTGACGTCATCAAGCAACACCTGAGATCAAGGTGAGACACCATACGGCACCAAACTCACCGGAACTGTTAAAAGATGGAACCAACAATCTCCAAAAACACAGTCGAAATCTGGCAAACGCCGGATCCAATATTAGTTGTAGGCGGCATAGGGCTTTGAGCAATAAACATCCTGGGACAATAAAAGAGGGAAAATTTCCCGCAAATGTCCCGATGTGTTGGATATTATGTAAGCAATTTAGACGGCCAGGGGAGATTAGCAGCGTAAAGGTTTGCCTCCACCGCCGGTAAATCCCGAATGGACGGACAACGAGAAACACGTTCGCGCGTGTTTTCCCGTCAGCCGCGCACCTTTCCACGGGGACGGCCGTCTGCTGGCGGATTATTGCCAGCCCTGAACCCCCGATCCGGCAGAAGAGAGAGATAGCGAGCAGACGATACCATTAGAGCCAAATGGTACCCCCCCCCCCTCCACCCCTGGCCCACAGTAAACAAGGGGCCGACTATTGTTTTGGCATTCGGCAGCAGCTTGAAGGAAAACACGGCCCATGGCCCCGACACATGGGGCACAACAGTTGATCCAGGAAGTGGCTTTGATTTGTCACAATCAAAATAGATGCTTTCTTCGCCGGCCCAGCAATGTCGGGCCGTGCTCGCAGTGCGCATGTGCGCCGAGAAAGATGGGGGGGGGGGGATTTTTTTTTTTTTGGAGCTTCAAAGCGATGGAAATGTAAATGTGTTTAGATACAAGAGGAAAAAGTTAATAAAGGCGAGAGTTGCGGTTTCAACAGCTTAATAGTGCAGTCATTGTTGGTCTTGCTAGGAATTATTTTTTTCGGGGGTGAAAGCGAGGGGGGGGGGGGGGGAGGGGGATTCCGGGGTGTCTTCTTGTCCTTCGCCCACCCGTCTACCCCTCTAATGGCTTTAAACCCAGATGACCTCCGTAGTAATTAAGTGTAGTCATGTTTAATTTGGCTTATTAATTAACTTTCAAGGGTTTTTGATGTTTTTGTATAACAGTAGTTAATTAACATGATATATCAATACCAAATGTCACACATAATGGCCCAACACCAAATCTCAAATGATGGCCCAACACCAAATATCCCATGATGGCCCAACACCAAATCTCACATGCTAATCAAACACCAAATGCCACATGATGGCCCAACACCAAATGTCACATGCTAATCAAACACCAAATGCCACATGATGGCCCAACACCAAATGTCACATGATGGCCAAACACCAAAGCTCACATGCTAATCAAACACCAAATGCCACATGATGGCTCAACATCAAATGCCACATGATGGTCCAACACCAAATGTCACATGATGGCCAAACACAAAATGTCACATGATGGCCCAACACCAAATGTCACATGATGGCCCAACACCAAATCTCACATGATGGCCCAACACCAAATATCCCATGATGGCCCAACACCAAATCTCACATGCTAATCAAACACCAAATGCCACATGATGGCCCAACACCAAATGTCACATGCTAATCAAACACCAAATGCCACATGATGGCCCAACACCAAATGTCACATGATGGCCAAACACCAAAGCTCACATGCTAATCAAACACCAAATGCCACATGATGGCTCAACATCAAATGCCACATGATGGTCCAACACCAAATGTCACATGATGGCCAAACACAAAATGTCACATGATGGCCCAACACCAAATGCCACATGATGGCCCAACACCAAATGCCACATGATGGCCCAATACCAAATGTCACATAATGGCCCAACACCAAATGCCACATGATGGCCCAATACTAAATGCCACATGATGGCCCAACACCAAATGCCACATGATGGCCCAACACCAAATGCCACACGATGGCCGAACTCTAAATGTCAAGAAGCAGAAAGCTGGATGCATGTGACCATTGGAAGTGAGTCAGCGGGCCACATAAGATGGCCCGTAAATGGCCCGCTGGTTCTAATTGACTGGGCAGACATAGGGAAACGAGTGGCCTAGGATATGTCACTTGATATGTTGTACACAGCGCTGTATGAGATGAGCGAACCAGCCCTAAACACATATCGTCATTCCCCTTGTCTTGTGAGCAGATGTACCTGTACCTCAAGGGATTTCTAGCTTAACCATCGTGGTGATCACATTTACACTGGGGGCGTGGGTGAGTGGGTCATGTGACTAATGATGGCGGATACCCAAGGAGAACTAGATAGGACGGATTACGTCACTAATGGACGCCACGTCGGCGGGAGATGAAAGCACGTGGTGGAACAGACGTACGGCTCATTTGGTAGACTCGCATCTCGTTGTATCTCGTTGTATCTCGTTGTATTCTCGTCGGAACGTGCGTGAGAACGTGCGAGATTTGACAAATGGAGTTTTAAAGGCCAAAGTTAAACAGTGTCCGCAATTCGAGCGGTGAGCTGTGTTTGTTTACTCACTCTTTCACCATGACGAGACGCTGCAAATGAGAAGAGAATTAAAGGGCGGTGATTCTGGGTTTACATCTACCCAGGGGAAATAACTCATTTAGCACAATTAATTTTCTTTTTCTTTCAAAACTCAGATCGCTGGCAGATAAGTGTCTTTAAAATATCAGAAAAATTCATAAAAATTCCAGACGGAAATTGAGCGCTGGAGAAATCTGCATAAAAATTCCACTGTGTGATGAAATAGTGGAGAATCCTGCGCTGTTTCTCTTTGAGAGCCGGAGAACTAGAGCCCGGCTTCAGCAGCTTTTACTTGCAGCTTCCCGCCGACGGGAGAGAATGCCAGAAATGTATGCAGCGTAAGTTGCAGGCTTTGATACGATGTTCTGCCAGTTACCCTGCCGTCTGCACAAGAAAAGAGAAACAACCTTTGCTTGTTGCACAATGCACGCGATGGACAAGGAGTGCTCACACACAAGCTGAAATCTTAGTGCATTAAGTTCATCTCAGTGTGTTGGTGTTACGATCTAAACGGGAGAAATTATTTCTAATGTCAGCTTTAGAATGCCGCTCATTTGATTGTGTATTTGTAACTATAGCTATATATATATTACAGAACTTAATCTATAGAGTTAATACAGCAGTTACATCTGTAACAAGTTATTACAGCACTAAATCTGTAGAGTTAATACAACACATCTGTATCTAGTTATTACAGCACTTACATTTGTAACTAGTTATTATAGCACTTAATCTGTAGAGCTATTACAGCACTTACATCTGTAACTAGTTATTACAGCACTTACATCTGTAACTAGTTATTACAACACTTACATCTGTAACTAGATGTTCTCAAGCCTCTAAAGCTAGCCGACTAGTTCTGTGTGTTTTACAAAGTCCCGCCCTCTCCACTAAACGCCTCTAACAAGTAACAGAACGAGATCCACATATATTGACTTTTTAGCGCAATTTCCATTCTGGAGAATTGCGTTTATTAACTCGTCTTTTCTGGGAATGGATGGATGTGTGTCCGCAGCTTTAAGTCGTATCTCCTCCTCAACGAAGCAATATCGAGGACTAGCTCCAAAAGCAATTATGTTAAGCAAGTTACGAGGATGAACATAGGCCATAAAAATTCCGGGGTTCTTTCATGGATTTCCCGGAAAAGCCAAAAAACCTCGAGAAAATACAGTTTTTGGCCCATATCTCGGCAACCAGGCCACTTAGCGTCTTGAAACATGTACCAATCGATTCCTGCCATAATTTAGAACAATATTGCCGAAGAAACTTTTCAAAAATATCCTTTCGTTCGGTCACAAAAATGTTTTTTAATTAATTAAAATTTGGACCGAATTAGTAGGCATTTTTATCCAACCACACCACACGCGTCATCACGTTCAATAGCTGCGCCATCACGTTCAATGGCTGCGACGTCACATTCGGTAGCTGGGCGCGCAATGGTTTTTAGTCATGTAACACTATTGTAAATAAAACATGTAAAATACTGAAAAAAAAAATTAATAAAAAACGTTTTAATAACTAACCAATGGTTTTACTAACCCTGCTCTTGATTTACGCTACGACAGAGATATTTTTAGATAACATAAGGAAATTGCGCTTAAATGTCACTAGACTTTTTTATTAACTTGTTTTTAAAATTTGGCGATCGATCATCGTTTTTCAGATTTTTGTCATGTCAAGAGTCGTCAGTCGATTGATGAACTAATGGGGATCAAATCCCGACCAGATTGGAAAACTTAATAGTATAGCAAAACGATGACAATCCTTTACAAGCCTCTACATTATAATATATTAGCCTCACCACTATAACTATGTTAGCCTCTACATTATGACTACATTAGCCTCTATATTATAATATATTAGCCTCACCACTATAACTATGTTAGCCTCTACATTATGACTACATTAGCCTCTATATTATACTATATTAGCCTCACCACTATAACTATGTTAGCTTCTACATTATGACTACATTAGCCTCTATATTATACTATATTAGCCTCACCACTATAACTATGTTAGCCTCTACATTATGACTACATTAGCCTCTATATTATAATATATTAGCCTCACAACTATAACTATGTTAGCCTCTACATTATGACTACATTAGCCTCTATATTATACTATATTAGCCTCACCACTATAACTATGTTAGCCTCTACATTATGACTACATTAGCCTCTATATTATAATATATTAGCCTCACCACTATAACTATGTTAGCCTCTACATTATGACTACATTAGCCTCTATATTATACTATATTAGCCTCACCACTATAACTATGTTAGCCTCTACATTATGACTATGTTATTACTGTGTTACATTAAGACTATATCTGTGTCATCCTCTCCACTCTGACTATGTTAATCTCTAAACTCTGACTAAAAAACTTGACTCCACTAAAAACTTGACTCACACTTCACTAAAAACTTGACTCACACTTCACTAAAAACGAGCATGTTTTCTTACGTCACAGTCCCGAGGACCTCCTTACGTCAGTCAGACAGGACACGTGTCAAAACATCTTGCTCTGTCGTCTGCATCGGGTCATCTGATCTCCCGCTAAATAAACATGTTTAGAGACGTCTCTGGTAGCCCCACACACTTGTGGGGTGTGCGGTGTGAGAGGTGTGGTGACATCCACATCCCGTCATACAGTCATAACAAACTTCAGAGAAGTGGGAGACTGACCTACAGAAGTGGGAGACTGACCTACAGAAGTGGGAGACTGACCTACAGAAGTAGGAGACTGACCTACAGAAGTAGGAGACTGACCTAGAGTAGTGGGAGACTGACCTGGAGTAGTGGGAACTGACCTACAGAAGTGGGAGACTGACCTACAGAAGTGGGAGACTGACCTACAGAAGTGGGAGACTGACCTAGAGTAGTGGGAGACTGACCTGGAGTAGTGGGAACTGACCTACAGAAGTGGGAGACTGACCTACAGAAGTAGGAGACTGACCTACAGAAGTAGGAGACTGACCTAGAGTAGTGGGAGACTGACCTGGAGTAGTGGGAACTGACCTACAGAAGTGGGAACTGACCTACAGAAGTAGGAGACTGACCTACAGAAGTGGGAGACTGACCTACAGAAGTAGGAGACTGACCTACAGAAGTAGGAGACTGACCTACAGAAGTAGGAGACTGACCTACAGAAGTGGGAGACTGACCTACAGAAGTAGGAGACTGACCTAGAGTAGTGGGAGACTGACCTGGAGTAGTGGGAACTGACCTACAGAAGTGGGAGACTGACCTACAGAAGTAGGAGACTGACCTACAGAAGTAGGAGACTGACCTAGAGTAGTGGGAGACTGACCTGGAGTAGTGGGAACTGACCTACAGAAGTGGGAGACTGACCTACAGAAGTAGGAGACTGACCTACAGAAGTGGGAGACTGACCTACAGAAGTAGGAGACTGACCTACAGAAGTGGGAGACTGACCTAGAGTAGTGGGAGACTGACCTGGAGTAGTGGGAACTGACCTACAGAAGTGGGAGACTGACCTACAGAAGTAGGAGACTGACCTACAGAAGTGGGAGACTGACCTACAGAAGTAGGAGACTGACCTACAGAAGTGGTAGACTGACCTACAGAAGTGGGAGACTGACCTACAGAAGTAGGAGACTGACCTACAGAAGTGGGAGACTGACCTGGAGTAGTGGGAACTGACCTATAGAAGTGGGAGACTGACCTACAGAAGTGGGAGACTGACCTACAGAAGTGGGACACTGACCTACAGAAGTGGTAGACTGACCTACATCAAGCATGGGTAGACTGAAATTGACTTTTAGCACGCAGAAGTTTAGTCCAGAATCTTGCGGCAATTGGAAAGTAAAACGTATAAACCAGCCAAGTACGCATAAATCCTGTAATTAATTTATGTGCCACATTTTAACAATCCATATATATATATATATATATATATATATATATATATATATATATATATATATATATATATATATATATATATATATATATATATATATATATATACATATATATATATATATATATATATATATGCCTATAATTTGAAGAGCGTTTACCCATTATATTTATGACTGTGTGGATGTAGAGTGGTGTGTAAAATATGATACTAAGAAGCTGAGCTAATGTTTTCGTGTTGTGGAAAGATGTTTTTAAGTTGAATTTCTTGCCGTCACGGGTCACTGAGCTTGTGCCCCGTGCCTGTGAAAAGATTTGTGTGAAAACCAGTCCACATTTTTTCCACATTTTTTCCACATTTTTTCCACATTTGCCTCTGTCTTTTGGCGCGGCTGTAGAACATGCCATTAGAGCTCACTCACGCTGGGCGACTACATGCACGTGAAATCAACCCGCAACTCTACGAGGTGCATGTGTGCGTGGGGTGGGGGGAGGGGGTCTATGGGCTGGGGCGGGCATCCAGCGAGGGTGAGGGGGGGGGGGGACTTTAAATGATCTGAAACTTTCTAAATGTGTCATTTTGAAGCGATGCCCAAAGATGTGAATAAATAGGCGATGGTCTGGGTCACGTGGGGCACAGATCGAAACATCCCCGGCTCCAGCCGAGCTACGGTAATCACGTGGTACCGCTCCACTTCTGCTGCACCACGGGTGGAAGTTTGTTTAAACTTTTTCATTGAACTCTGAACCAAATTTAATGTTTCCACTCTCTCGCGACTCTCTTGGGGAGGTGTTCTCTGTACCCCACCCCACACATTATCAAGGCGGTGTCCTCTACACCACCCCTCACACCCCAACGAGGTTGTGCCTGAACCACCCCACACCCCCACCCCCGCTCCCCCACACATACACACTGTAACAACAATTGTATCTCCCTCGACCAATACATTTATTTTATCCGATCTCAGACCAATACAAATCCTCAGCAAACACGCCAATGGTTTTCTTAGAGTTATTTTTAGCAGCAAAGATTTGCTGCTCACCGCTGTGACGTAGCGAGGGCCCCAACAACCATGGAACCAAGATGTGCCCGAGCTCCAGGGGCCCTCAAGCGTTTTAAATAACATTTCGAGAATCTGGAGACTGTAGAGATTGAAACGTTTTTCTTTATTATTTTTTTACAAGTTAAAATATTTGGAATCATACCTTAAGCCCATAGTGATGGTTACAGTGCAATTCTTCTTCTACATTTTATTAGGACATATAATAAGCGTATTAAACATAAGCTCAAATACTTCGCACTAACAGTTTTAAAAAATATGAAAATAGGGGGGTGGTTGGTTAAACAGCTTTCAAAAGTTAAATAATCAAACTGTAGAAAAAGAACTTTTTTGCAAGCAGAAACTATAGCCTTTGAAACAATAGAAGCTTTCTGGGAAAGATTTTTATAAAAACTTACTAGTAATTGTTTACAGTAACTTTGTCTATCGATATATTGGAAAACAAAAGGCTATAAGATCGCACTTAGCTGCAGTCAAATAACACTTTCAAGAGTTCGGACAAATTCCAAATTGAGTTGTACATTTTTTGAACAACCCCAGCAGTCAAATAACACTTTCAAGAGTTCGGACATATTCCAAATTGAGTTGTACATTTTTTTAACAACCCCAGCAGTCAAATAACACTTTCAAGAGTTCGGACAAATTATTGCAAACACCTAATCACATTACAGTTTAAAAGATATTTTTTTTATTTATTTTGAAAAGTGTAATTAAATATTTATTCCCAATTGTTTTAAACAATGTTATTTATCATTCTTTTAACATTGCTTACATGAAATAAATATGTATTTTTACAAAGATTAAAGAATGGGCTGTGTATTTTTTTTTTTGAGTGTTGTGCCGTGTGCTGTTTCAAAAATTGTTTTGAAAAAGAACTTAATGGATGTACGTCGTAGTGATGTGCCTTTTCTGGGCTTGCCGCTTCCCAAAACCCTGCGTACGCCCCTGGGGTAAGGGCCCCCAGTCTTTTTATGTCCTCGCCACCGCCCCGCCCCCCCCCCCCCCCCCGCTCTATGACGCCACTGGAAGTAGATAGTTGCTTGTTGTGGCCGCTAAGACAATGGTGTTTAACTCTATGACAACTCACCCCTCAATAAGGTGAAGCCGCTAAGACAATGGTGTTTAACTCTATGACAACTCACCCCTCAATAAGGTGAAGCCGCTAAGACAATGGTGGTTAACTCTATGACAACTCACCCCTCAATAAGGTGAAGCCTCTAAGACAATGGTGGTTAACTCTATGACAACTCACCCCTCAATAAGGTGAAGCCGCTAAGACAATGGTGGTTAACTCTATGACAACTCACCCCTCAAGAAGGTGAAGTCGTACAGCACTGTCTGAAGGTTGAACTTGGAGAAAGTGATTTCAGCCTGCCACGC
Organism: Physella acuta; assembly: GCF_028476545.2. NCBI lineage: Eukaryota > Metazoa > Mollusca > Gastropoda > Physidae > Physella > Physella acuta. Next base: position 558,006 of record NW_026731841.1, on the reverse strand, counting down.
ATGCGCACTGTAAATATGAGCACGAGCTGGATGTGATATGGAATGTTGTGGTCACGTGGTGTGTGTTTAATGCACGCGCTGTCTAGTGATACCACGTGACCAATTGTTGATCACGTGGTCTTAGTTTGTTGTTCGAGATGGTCCTGCCCCTCCCCCCACCTTACATCCTCCCCCCCCCCTCCTTACAAGAGAATTTGCTACCTACCTCCATCACCTAACACTGTCACTCTGAATAAAACAACTATACTCGCTATAAAGTGAGTTCAAAGCTTGTTAGAAATACGATTATAAAACTTGATAAAAAAAACTTCATAACAAAACTTGATGGCAAAACTTCATTACAATCTTAATTACAGCTCTAGACATTAAAACCTCAAAGTTTTTATTTTATCTGTTACAAATGGGCTCAAAACCAAAACCCCACTCACAAAACCCCACTCACAGTGTTCCCACTCACAAAACCCCACTCGCAAAATCTGAGTTCTAGAACTGTACTTCTCTAGATTAAACAGAAACATAAACTAAAATGTCGAACAATAAGTTTTTTTAAAATCCAGTTTTTTTTCTAATTCCAGACTTGACAAATCCTGCATCAACAGCTGATGTGTTTTTTTGTTTAATTACATCAGAGTTATCGTTCGTGTCAGACATTGAAAGAAACATTTCGGCATCCATTTTTTTTCTTGAGTGTGTGAGCGAGTGGGGGAGGGAGTGTGTGGGCGAGTGGGGGAGGGAGTGTGTGGGCGAGTGGGGGAGGGAGTGTGTGGGCGAGTGGGGGAGGGAGGGTGTCAGCGAGTGGGGGAGGGAGTGTGTGGGCGAGTGAGGGAGGGAGTGTGTGAGCGAGTGAGGGAGGGAGTGTGTGAGCGAGTGGGGGAGGGAGTGTGTGAGCGAGTGGGGGAGGGAGTGTGTGGGCGAGTGGGGGAGGGAGTGTGTGGGCGAGTGGGGGAGGGAGTGTGTGGGCGAGTGGGGGAGGGAGTGTGTGGGCGAGTGGGGGAGGGAGTGTGTGGGCGAGTGGGGGAGGGAGTGTGTGGGCGAGTGGGGGAGGGAGTGTGTGAGCGAGTGGGGGAGGGAGTGTGTGGGCGAGTGGGGGAGGGAGTGTGTGAGCGAGTGGGGGAGGGAGTGTGTGGGCGAGTGGGGGAGGGAGTGTGTGAGCGAGTGGGGGAGGGAGTGTGTGAGCGAGTGGGGGAGGGAGTGTGTGGGCGAGTGAGGGAGGGAGTGTGTGAGCGAGTGAGGGAGGGAGTGTGTGAGCGAGTGAGGGAGGGAGTGTGTGAGCGAGTGAGGGAGGGAGTGTGTGAGCGAGTGAGGGAGGGAGTGTGTGAGCGAGTGGGGGAGGGAGTGTGTGAGCGAGTGAGGGAGGGAGTGTGTGAGCGAGTGAGGGAGGGAGTGTGTGAGCGAGTGGGGGAGGGAGTGTGTGAGCGAGTGGGGGAGGGAGTGTGTGGGCGAGTGAGGGAGGGAGTGTGTGAGCGAGTGAGGGAGGGAGTGTGTGAGCGAGTGAGGGGAGGGAGTGTGTGAGCGAGTGGGGGAGGGAGTGTGTGGGCGAGTGAGGGAGGGAGTGTGTGGGCGAGTGAGGGAGGGAGTGTGTGAGCGAGTGAGGGAGGGAGTGTGTGGGCGAGTGAGGGAGGGAGTGTGTGGGCGAGTGAGGGAGGGAGTGTGTGAGCGAGTGAGGGAGGGAGTGTGTGAGCGAGTGGGGGAGGGAGTGTGTGAGCGAGTGGGGGAGGGAGTGTGTGGGCGAGTGAGGGAGGGAGTGTGTGGGCGAGTGAGGGAGGGAGTGTGTGAGCGAGTGAGGGAGGGAGTGTGTGAGCGAGTGGGGGAGGGAGTGTGTGAGCGAGTGGGGGAGGGAGTGTGTGGGCGAGTGAGGGAGGGAGTGTGTGGGCGAGTGAGGGAGGGAGTGTGTGAGCGAGTGGGGGAGGGAGTGTGTGAGCGAGTGGGGGAGGGAGTGTGTGGGCGAGTGAGGGAGGGAGTGTGTGAGCGAGTGAGGGAGGGAGTGTGTGAGCGAGTGGGGGAGGGAGTGTGTGAGCGAGTGAGGGAGGCAGTGTGTGAGCGAGTGGGGGAGGGAGTGTGTGAGCGAGTGAGGGAGGCAGTGTGTGAGCGAGTGGGGGAGGGAGTGTGTGAGCGAGTGAGGGAGGGAGTGTGTGGGCGAGTGGGGGAGGGAGTGTGTGAGCGAGTGAGGGAGGGAGTGTGTGAGCGAGTGGGGGAGGGAGTGTGTGGGCGAGTGGGGGAGGGAGTGTGTTAGCGAGTGGGGGAGGGAGTGTGTGGGCGAGTGAGGGAGGGAGTGTGTGAGCGAGTGGGGGAGGGAGGGTGTCAGCGAGTGGGGGAGGGAGGGTGTCAGCGAGTGGGGGAGGGAGTGTGTGGGCGAGTGGGGGAGGGAGTGTGTGAGCGAGTGGGGGAGGGAGTGTGTGAGCGAGTGGGGGAGGGAGTGTGTGAGCGAGTGGGGGAGGGAGTGTGTGGGCGAGTGGGGGAGGGAGTGTGTGAGCGAGTGAGGGAGGGAGTGTGTGAGCGAGTGAGGGAGGGAGTGTGTGGGCGAGTGGGGGAGGGAGTGGGGGAGGGAGTGTGTGGGCGAGTGGGGGAGGGAGTGTGTGAGCGAGTGGGGGAGGGAGTGTGTGGGCGAGTGGGGGAGGGAGTGGGGGAGCGAGTGGGGGAGGGAGTGTGTGAGCGAGTGAGGGAGGGAGTGTGTGAGCGAGTGGGGGAGGGAGTGTGTGAGCGAGTGGGGGAGGGAGGGTGTCAGCGAGTGGGGGAGGGAGGGTGTCAGCGAGTGGGGGAGGGAGTGTGTGGGCGAGTGGGGGAGGGAGTGTGTGAGCGAGTGAGGGAGGCAGTGTGTGAGCGAGTGGGGGAGGCAGTGTGTGAGCGAGTGGGGGAGGGAGTGTGTGAGCGAGTGAGGGAGGGAGTGTGTGGGCGAGTGGGGGAGGGAGTGTGTGAGCGAGTGAGGGAGGGAGTGTGTGGGCGAGTGGGGGAGGGAGTGTGTGAGCGAGTGAGGGAGGGAGTGTGTGAGCGAGTGGGGGAGGGAGTGTGTGAGCGAGTGGGGGAGGGAGGGTGTCAGCGAGTGAGGGAGGGAGTGTGTGAGCGAGTGAGGGAGGGAGTGTGTGAGCGAGTGGGGGAGGGAGTGTGTGGGCGAGTGGGGGAGGGAGTGTGTGAGCGAGTGAGGGAGGGAGTGTGTGAGCGAGTGGGGGAGGGAGTGTGTGGGCGAGTGGGGGAGGGAGTGTGTTAGCGAGTGGGGGAGGGAGTGTGTGAGCGAGTGAGGGAGGGAGTGTGTGAGCGAGTGGGGGAGGGAGTGTGTGAGCGAGTGAGGGAGGGAGTGTGTGAGCGAGTGGGGGAGGGAGTGTGTGAGCGAGTGGGGGAGGGAGGGTGTCAGCGAGTGGGGGAGGGAGGGTGTCAGCGAGTGGGGGAGGGAGTGTGTGGGCGAGTGGGGGAGGGAGTGTGTGAGCGAGTGGGGGAGGGAGGGTGTCAGCGAGTGGGGGAGGGAGTGTGTGAGCGAGTGAGGGAGGGAGTGTGTGAGCGAGTGGGGGAGGGAGTGTGTGAGCGAGTGGGGGAGGGAGGGTGTCAGCGAGTGGGGGAGGGAGTGTGTGGGCGAGTGAGGGAGGGAGGGTGTGGGCGAGTGGGGGAGGGAGGGTGTGAGCGAGTGGGGGAGGGAGTGTGTGGGCGAGTGGGGGAGGGAGTGTGTGAGCGAGTGGGGGAGGGAGTGTGTGAGCGAGTGAGGGAGGGAGTGTGTGAGCGAGTGGGGGAGGGAGTGTGTGAGCGAGTGAGGGAGGGAGTGTGTGGGCGAGTGGGGGAGGGAGGGTGTGAGCGAGTGGGGGAGGGAGTGTGTGGGCGAGTGAGGGAGGGAGGGTGTCAGCGAGTGAGGGAGGGAGTGTGTGGGCGAGTGGGGGAGGGAGGGTGTGAGCGAGTGGGGGAGGGAGTGTGTGGGCGAGTGAGGGAGGGAGGGTGTCAGCGAGTGGGGGAGGGAGTGTGTGAGCGAGTGGGGGAGGGAGGGTGTCAGCGAGTGAGGGAGGGAGGGTGTCAGCGAGTGGGGGAGGGAGTGTGTGAGCGAGTGGGGGAGGGAGGGTGTCAGCGAGTGAGGGAGGGAGGGTGTCAGCGAGTGGGGGAGGGAGTGTGTGGGCGAGTGGGGGAGGGAGGGTGTCAGCGAGTGGGGGAGGGAGTGTGTGAGCGAGTGAGGGAGGGAGGGTGTCAGCGAGTGGGGGAGGGAGTGTGTGAGCGAGTGGGGGAGGGAGGGTGTCAGCGAGTGGGGGAGGGAGTGTGTGAGCGAGTGAGGGAGGGAGGGTGTCAGCGAGTGAGGGAGGGAGTGTGTGGGCGAGTGGGGGAGGGAGGGTGTCAGCGAGTGGGGGAGGGAGGGTGTCAGCGAGTGGGGGAGGGAGTGTGTGGGCGAGTGGGGGAGGGAGGGTGTCAGCGAGTGGGGGAGGGAGTGTGTGGGCGAGTGGGGGAGGGAGGGTGTCAGCGAGTGGGGGAGGGAGGGTGTCAGCGAGTGGGGGAGGGAGTGTGTGAGCGAGTGGGGGAGGGAGTGTGTGAGCGAGTGGGGGAGGGAGTGTGTGGGCGAGTGGGGGAGGGAGTGTGTGGGCGAGTGGGGGAGGGAGTGTGTGGGCGAGTGAGGGAGGGAGTGTGTGAGCGAGTGGGGGAGGGAGGGTGTCAGCGAGTGAGGGAGGGAGTGTGTGGGCGAGTGGGGGAGGGAGGGTGTCAGCGAGTGAGGGAGGGAGTGTGTGGGCGAGTGGGGGAGGGAGGGTGTCAGCGAGTGAGGGAGGGAGTGTGTGGGCGAGTGGGGGAGGGAGGGTGTCAGCGAGTGAGGGAGGGAGTGTGTGGGCGAGTGGGGGAGGGAGGGTGTCAGCGAGTGGGGGAGGGAGTGTGTGGGCGAGTGGGGGAGGGAGGGTGTCAGCGAGTGAGGGAGGGAGTGTGTGGGCGAGTGGGGGAGGGAGGGTGTCAGCGAGTGGGGGAGGGAGTGTGTGAGCGAGTGGGGGAGGGAGGGTGTCAGCGAGTGGGGGAGGCAGTGTGTGAGCGAGTGAGGGAGGGAGTGTGTGAGCGAGTGGGGGAGGGAGTGTGTGAGCGAGTGGGGGAGGGAGTGTGTGAGCGAGTGAGGGAGGGAGTGTGTGAGCGAGTGAGGGAGGGAGTGTGTGAGCGAGTGGGGGAGGGAGTGTGTGAGCGAGTGGGGGAGGGAGTGTGTGAGCGAGTGAGGGAGGGAGTGTGTGAGCGAGTGAGGGAGGGAGTGTGTGAGCGAGTGGGGGAGGGAGTGTGTGAGCGAGTGAGGGAGGGAGGGTAACGGATCAATGCCCGCCGTCCTGTAAGTCTGGGACCGTGGCCAGATGTGTTTGGCCAGACACGTGACCCCAGCGTGGGGTCTGCTGGTCAGTCAATAAGCACAGCCACAGGGGAGCTCACTCTATCTGCTTTAGTCGTTGGGACAGGCGAGTTGCTGTTCCTGGATACCATTTCAAGTGGACGACGAGGTGAGAGGTACAAGCACAAGTTGTATTCAACCGTGTCCCCCACCCCCACCACCACATCCACCACATCCACCCACACTGCACAACCACCCCTTCCCCTCTCACCCCACTATCCCCATACAAACACCACCATCACTACCATCACCACCCCATAACACCATGTACTACCATCATTCTCACATACAAACGCATACTCACAAATAGACATATACACACATATAAAACATAAGAAAATATATACATATACACTAATATACACAAACACATAAATATACAAAAACATACGCAAATATACACTCATAAGCTGCACAAATATACAAACTTATACAAATATGTGTATAAATATGTATGAAATACACAAACACACAAGCAAGAAAATGAAACTTCACAGACACACCCAACATGGAATATAAAACAACCAAAAACTTTACGCGGTACACAAACTAAAAAAGCTAGTCAAACAATAAAAACCACCTACACATACATTACATATATTCAGTCATACATTCAGACATACATACAGTCGTACAGACTTTTATACAGTCATACATTCCAACATACATACATCTAATCAACATTATGTAGCATAGGCGATGAATTACATGAAGCGAATCTGACTTGTTCAAATGTTATTAGCATCTATTTTGTTCAAATGTTATTAGCATCTATTTTGTCCAAATGTTATTAGCATCAATTAGCTTTATTCTCCACAGTCGGGAGAAAGTGATTCGGTTACAACACATGCAAGGGGCGCCGGGGATAGTGCGGGTGGGGCGGGCCCGGGGCGGGGTATCCCTACCACAGGGGAGAAAACTAGCAGTTAATTTGCTATCCGTGGTGTGGAAATCAAAAGAGATGTGCGCTCATCCGGTTAAGGGGAGCCAATTATTAGCCTGTTTAAACGACGCGTCGGCAAGGCGGTGAGAAATTGACGAGTTCCGGCCCTTGCTCGCACGGGATCCTCAAATTTCTGAGACGGCTTTACAGTGCGGCCCGTCCACAATTTTTGTACAATTAATAACTTTTTTTTTAACATTTTATTCGTGCGCTACACCCGCTCAAAAAGTTCGCTTACAAAACGAATGACATGATAGCCGAAAAAACGGCGGTGTAATAAAAAGGGAAGCAACTCACGAACCAGCGGGGAGTAACTGCAGTTTGTTGATGGTTTATTATCTTTGGAATGTGTTGAGTTTGTGTTGCTCCTTCCTCACACCTGCGCTGGGAGTTAGCTCCCCTCTAAGGGGGAGCCGGGAGGATCCTGCAACCGTGACCTTTCCAGCAGAACGGGCTGAAAACACCCTTGAAATTATTTTAACCGAGGGAAGACTACTCACGATTAAACGAAACACATGGAAAAATCGCGCGCGCTCTTGATTATTTTAAACGCAAATTTTCGCAATTTGTGTTTTAGAAACGGCTGGCTGGGTTTTCAACAGCAGAAAAGTCTGGGTAAGTGATCAGGGGGTGTCATACATTCGTTTCACGCTTAGCGCGGGTGCAGGGGATATGTCGGGCTCCCCTCTGTGGGTAGGGATGTGCCCGACCCCCCCCCCCCTGCGTGGGGATCTGTTTTTTACTGTGACGGTAAGAGCCGGGGACGGGCCGCACCATTGGAATCGTTTGATGAGCGGCCCAACTTCTGGTAGAGCCGCAATTTGCTGTTTGCTTCCCCCGGCTAAAGAGGGCTATGCTAGGGGCGATAACACTTGTACAAACACGGCTCCCGCCACAGGGGACATAACAAATAGTTTTTCCTGACCAGGGGAGGCTAGCGGCTCATTTGGCAACATCCGGGGACTTAGCTGGACCGCTGGTGAAAGATTCAAGGTGTTCTAATCGTTGCTGGTCACTTTTGCTCGACTGATCGTGTGTCTGACCGTTATATCGGATACAGGGGAGACTGGCCGTGTGTCGGACACACTGGCCGTGTGTCGGACACAGGAGAGACTGACCGTGTGTCAGAAGCAAGTTCTAGCCTTCCCCTACCCCCCATCCCCTCGAACAATATAGAATTTAATATGAAAAAAAAATACCCATTTACCAATGTCCGCCCCTCCCCCGAAAATTTCAAGTATCCGCCACTCACAGGGAAAAATGTCTGAAAGAAACACTAGAGATGGTGTTTGTGACATGCATAATGTCTACCCACCAACCCACATTCGTACATACATATGTACCAGGTGTGTGACGGTTATGTGGTAACGTGTGGTGTGTGGCGGTTATGTGGTAGAGTGTAGTGTGGCGTTATGTGGTAGAGTGTAGTGTGGCGGTTATGTGGTAGAGTGTAGTGTGGCGGTTATGTGGTAGAGTGTAGTGTGGCGGTTATGTGGTAGAGTGTAGTGTGGCGGTTATGTGGTAGAGTGTGGTGTGGCGGTTATGTGGTAGAGTGTAGTGTGGCGTTATGTGGTAGAGTGTAGTGTGGCGGTTATGTGGTAGAGTGTAGTGTGGCGGTTATGTGGTAGAGTGTAGTGTGGCGGTTATGTGGTAGAGTGTAGTGTGGCGGTTATGTGGTAGAGTGTAGTGTGGCGGTTATGTGGTAGAGTGTGGTGTGGCGGTTATGTGGTAGAGTGTATTGTGGCGGTTATGTGGTAGAGTGTAGTGTGGCGGTTATGTGGTAGAGTGTGGTGTGGCGGTTATGTGGTAGAGTGTAGCGTGGCGGTTATGTGGTAGCGTGTGGTGTGTGACGGTAGCGATTTAGTGCACATCTCTCACATATTCAAATCTACTCTGCGTTGACCTGTGTATCATACACGTTAGCTCTACTTCATCTGCTCTTTTGTTATCATTGAGTCCGTTTTTTCCATCGAGTTCCCCCACCCCCTTCCTCCCTGACCCTCCCTCCCACTCCCCTCCACGGAATAAAATTTTGTTTCTTCTCTTCTACTTGAAGGCAAGCATGTGTTTAGATTTCAGTGAGCGCTGGGTTGTGATTTGTTTCCGCAGCGTTTAGATTTCAGTTGACCTGAGCTCAGCCCAAACACTGAACGTGGTCCAATTAAAGTAACCAACCACCGACAACAGGGCACCGGTCAAGACTACCGTAGCTACACTAAGCCGGGGTACGGTCCGAAGTTGTGGGCCCCTGGGTCGCGTTTACCGATCTGGTTACCGCCCCTGCTGAGTTTGGAACGGTCCCAGGATTATTAACACTTATTAAAATATCACCAGCGACCTTGGCGGCCTTTGGCGATCCAAGTCCGTCCCGTGGTCTTCTATACATGTCCGCCACTGAGACCTGACCCCCCCCCCCCACCCCGCGGTGTTCAATACATGCCCGCCACTGAGACGTGACCCCCACAAAGAGCCGCCCTCTCATTTACTCCATGGGAAGTCAAGCTGTCCTCATGACTATCGTTTTCTCCGCCCCGGGCTCCGCGCATGCGTACCTCACTCTATTCTCTACTGGGAACAATTTGTACTAGCAGCCCGGCTTGCGCCCGTCAGCCGCCCTGTATCACCAGCCTGCCACTTCAGCGTGATCTGGCCGGCTCTGAAAGCTGGTTTACGGGACCTCCACTTGTCACATTAGCATCAGCACTGCCCCTGGACACAAGGGCTCTTTGGTAAAGCCAATCTGGAGCTTTGAGCCAAGTTTGGAGTGAGACGGGCTCAGAAATCTAGCGCTGTTTCCCGTGGCTCAATATGAAAATCGGGTTTTCCGCTCCAGTGGTCGCCAGCAGAGCGTGACGAGGGCGGGATGTCCCGTGCTCCAGCCGGCTAATGATAGCCGCGTCTTCATTAGCCAGATCAAAGTGTCGGGGCGTGGGCGGCACGCCGGAGGATGGGCCCCAACAAAGCGTGGGGCAATTAGCGGCTCCAACAGTGCTCAAAAGTTTCATTTCGACGGCGTTTTAACGAATGCTGTATGTCGTCGGTGTCGTAGCGAATGTCAGGAATTGTCATGTATGTTGTATGGGGCTCAACTTGGTAGTTAGAAGATTTATATCTATGTTGTATGGGGCTAAACTTTGTTTGTTTAGCTATGTAATTGGCTAATTTTAGATAAAATTTAATTTGAAAGTTACTACTAGTAGACTTAAATCTAGATCTAGATAGGGAATATGCGCGTAAATCAAGTTGCATAAGGAGACTTAAAGTATTAAAGTATACCATAAAAAAAACATATGGGACGTCACGAGTCTAAATAGCTAAGTTGTTAGTGTAATAGGCTTTCATGCGGGTGGCACGGGTTTTAGACACATCTCGCCAATGTTAATTTTTTTTTATTTTTTAGATGTGAATGATAAAGTTGCCTATCTGAACGTGGCGGGATACAGGGCAGGTGAAGTAGAGTTCATCTGTTTCTTTGTCCTAAGCATATGAAGGGATAGTGTGGTCAGAGACATGCTCGGCCGGAATCGTTTTTTTAAACGATAAAAACATGTTGTCAGAGACTTGGCGGGACACTGGGCAGGTGAAGTAGAGTTGAGTAGGTCACATCTGACGTCAGTATATGAAACGATAGTCCGAAATCGGTGTTTTTAAAAGATAAAAAACATCTTTTTGAATGTGGGATCTGGTTTTTTGTGAGGATAAGTGACAGACGTGATGTTTTTTTATGGATGACCCCCGAAACCCACAGTTATCCAAGGGATGACTTTTCCAAAACGAAATGGTTCCAAGACTTGAATGTTCGATTTCTTAATGACCCCATGTCTAAACTGTTTCATTAATAAATTTTTGTATGACTTAAACATTTTAAGACTTAAATGTTCAATTACTTAGTCCTTCCTTGATTCGTTTTTAAAAAAGGGGCTAGGCTTTGGTAAAAAAAAAAAAACTTTTTTAATAATCGTTAGAAAACAGTTATTTCTATACAGCTTTATTTAGATACATCCGTTTTCTTACGAGTATTAAAATTTTTTTTTTACCGGAGCCTCCCCCCCCCCCTTTAATTGAGACGTCACAATGCCGTGTTCAATAGGAAATGTAAACCGGTTATCACGAACTGACTTCTCTGTACGCAAACACGGCAGAGCTCTCGGCAATTACGGCAGGACTCGGCAATTACGGCAGGACTCGGCAATTACGGCAGGACTCGGCAATTACGGCAGGACTCGGCAATTACGGCATGACTCGGCAATTACGGCAGGACTCGGCAATTACGGCAGGACTCGGCAATTACGGCATGACTCGGCAATTACGGCAGGACTTGAAGTTCTGCAGACACACCAAAGATGATCCTAAAGTGTGTAATGTGTAATCACGAGAGAGAATCAAAGCACCAACTCGCTGCCTGTGTACCTGATGCTGACAGTTGGACTGTCACACACCGCCGAGTCTGGAATCTTCTGCAGAAATCTCGTGCCTGCAACACGATAGGTGCCTGCCCCGTACCCGACCCCCTTCACGGCAATTGCCAAAGAATACATTTATCCTCCGCTTTCAGATTTTCACATCTCACACTTACACCCCACCCCCTCTCATTGCTGCTATACTTGGCTCCCATCACGAGCCTATCAAACTCATCCTGATGGTATCTGAGATGGCACCCCAGCTTGTACTCGCCTGATACCATCTCCAGACTAAAGACAACAACAGGACCGTGCCAGCCCTCAGACCACCAGACTTCCCTGACTTTCTCGCAGACGATATTCACAAACTCACTTCCAGCTGATCGGGTGACGTCTTCCGGAAACTGAGGCTCACACTCCTGTAGTGGCAGCAGAGTTTGGATAGTGGCACCAAGGTTTGGTTAGCGGTGCTAAGGTTTGGTTAGTGGCACCATGTTAGTGGCACCAGAGTTTGGTTAGTGGCACCAGAGTTTGGTTAGTGGCACCAGAGTTTGGTTAGTGGCACCAGAGTTTGGTTAGTGGCACCAGGTAGTATCACGGTAGTATCAACAATTTTATTTAATCCATTAATATCAGGCGCTAATCAAACCGACACATTTATATATATATATATATATATATATATATATATATATATATATATATATATATATATATATATATATATATATATATATATACATATATATATATATATATATATATATATATATATATATATATATATATATATATATATATATATATATATATATATATATATACAGGGAAAGAATCCAGGTGAAATATCGCCATTAAAAGGTCAACATTTTATCAGACGATTGTCAAGCGGAAGCTAGTGATATGTAAACTGTGGAACATATTTCAGGAAGTCATGTCGGCTCTCCAAACTACTGATGACTGCGCGCGCACTAATTGTTGATCTACGTCGCCGTCGACGTCATCAATTCGTCACTATGGACGCCGGCCGCACGCGCGGTACCTAAACAGAAACCCGAGCCTGTGGTTATCCGGGCCTGGAACAATAAACTGCGGCCACGATAAGCTCCCTTGTTTGTTGACCCAGACCCCGACCCATAATATTGACCCTCGCATTGTCAGCGGCGGGCTGGGGTATGCTGGGACTTTCAGTGCGGCTGAGTCGGGCTCTGGCTCATGCACTACGGAGGGTGATCTGAAGATGATCGGAGAGTTATCTATAAGCTGCTGTCGGGGTTTGATTGTGTTAGGGGAGATAGGTCAGGTGTAGAAAAACAAACGGTGGGGTGGGGGGCCAAGACCTACACGTCACAGATATGCTAGGCCCTGCTGGGGGGGGGTGAATGACGTCATGTGTCTGCTAGAATATTTCGAACAACATAAGAATTTGGCGTTATTCCTGACAATCAGACCGTAACTAAATGTTGATTGTCTTGGTTGATTGTAGGTAACACGTCGGTCATTGTGATGTTGTCTCTTTATGTAGCCGTATGCTGGTAGATGGCCCTTTGCTGGTAGATTGTCCTGTGGTGTTAGATGGCCCTGTACTACTAGATGGCCCTTTACTACTAGATGGCCCTGTGGTGTTAGATGGCCCTGTACTACTAGATGGCCCTTTACTACTAGATGGCCCTTTACTACTAGATGGCCCTGTGGTATTAGATGGTCCTTTACTACTAGATGGCCCTTTACTACTAGATGGCCCTTTACTACTAGATGGCCCTGTGGTATTAGATGGTCCTTTACTACTAGATGGCCCTTTACTACTAGATGGCCCTTTACTACTAGATGGCCGTTTACTACTAGATGGCCCTTTACTACTAGATGGCCCTTTACTACTAGATGGCCCTGTGGTATTAGATGGTCCTTTACTACTAGATGGCCCTTTACTACTAGATGGCCCTTTACTACTAGATGGCCCTGTGGTGTTAGATGGCCCTGTGTTGTTAGATGGCCATTTACTACTAGATGGCCCTGTGCTGTTAGATGGCCCTTTACTACTAGATCGCCATGTGGTGTTAGATGGCCCTTTACTACTAGATGTCCCTGTGGTGTTAGATGGCCCTTTACTACTAGATGGCCCTGTGCTTTTAGATGGCCATTTACTACTAGATGGCCTTGTGGTGTTAGATGGCCCTTTACTACTAGATGGCCCTGTGCTGATAGATGGCCCTTTACTACTAGATGGCCCTGTGCTGTTAGATGGCCCTTTACTACTAGATCGCCCTGTGCTGTTAGATGGCCCTTTACTACTAGATCGCCCTGTGCTGTTAGATGGCCCTTTACTACTAGATGGCCTTGTGGTGTTAGATGGCCCTTTACTACTAGATGGCCCTGTGCTGATAGATGGCCCTTTACTACTAGATGGCCCTGTGCTGTTAGATGGCCCTTTACTACTAGATCGCCCTGTGCTGTTAGATGGCCCTTTACTACTAGATCGCCCTGTGCTGTTAGATGGCCCTTTACTACTAGATCGCCCTGTGCTGTTAGATGGCCCTTTGCTACTAGATGGCCTTGTGGTGTTAGAGCGCTATGTGCTGTTAGATGGTCATATGATGTTAAATGGCCCTCTGCATCTAGATGGCCCTCTGCAGCTAGATGGCCCTGTGCAGCTAGATGGCCCTGTGCAGCTAGATGGCCCTGTGTTGCGTGATGGCCCTGTAAAAGACTCTAATTGGCCAACCGAGCTTGTCCACCTGGCCAACACATAGTTACACGTCTCACTAGAACAACTCTGTTGTTAAAATCTCATTGCTTTATTTATTGCTTTTTTTTATTCAACATTTTATTCAATTATTATTACATTACAATCACTACTTAAACCAGCTTTAATTGGCAATCAGTCTCTAATTAGAATCTCAGGTCCAACATAATTGATGAGTATCACCCGTGTCATCTGATGAAGCCATGGCGGCCATCTTGTCCAGACTGATCAGGTCAAAGGTCAGTTATTGCTGGACACTGACAGATGGCTGGTCATTGTCAGTGACAAGTGGTGGAATGTTGACTGACATGTCAGTCTGTCTGTATGTCCTCCAGTCGGGTTCATACTGCTCGCAGTAGATTTTAAACATGGCTACCTGTAGAAATACCACATAATGTAAACATGGCTACCTACAAACATATCACATAATTTAAACATGGCTACCTGTACACATATCACATAATTTAAACAGAGCTACCTGAAGACATATCACATAATATGGCTAGTAAGTAGGTCACCAACCTGTTCTATGGCTCATGCAGGTTTTATTGAGCCGTAGAACGGGTTGGTGACCTACTTACCAGCCCTATTACGGTGAGGTCAGAAAGTACTCACGATATCTGGGACAAGAGACGACCTTGACATTGAGATTCGACTCCTAAGTTTGGCTGTGGAGGGGTGGAGCCACCGGGGCAGGGGTCCGCCATCTTGTGTGCCGGTCACTTTACCGGCCAGTCTACCCAGCTCCTGTAGCAGACGTAGGCGGGCCTGGGGGTGGGGAGGAGGGGGGTAGGTGTTAGATGGGCAGCAGGCTTGGACAGTCCAGCTGTCCAGTCGTGTCACCTATCATCAGTATGTTAAGCTAAACACTCCTACAGACACAATTGGGGCACTAGACTATTGGACTATATATTGAGCATGTCCTAGCGGTAGAACGCTAGACTGCTACCTGAAAGTCTCGCGTTCGAATCCGGGTTCATTAGAACGTCCCTGAGTCGACCCAGCTCTGATGGGTACCTAATTCACATTAGAGAAACAAAGGCGGCTGGGCAAAGTGCTGACCAAAATATCCCCTTGTATGCCGAGGTTATTGAAACAGGTGAACTCTACTTCATCTGCACCATGTGTCTTGGACACAAACAATGATGATGATTGAGCTGCTAGTCTGCTATATTCTCCACCCTCTTGACTGAACGTATTGATTTGATTCTATCGCTTACCTCTGCGTTATCCATCGGAACTTCCGCTTTCTTCTTCTCCTTGGCGATTTCCGGCAGTCTGGTAGATTCTATGGCGTGGTAGGGGTTGGGTACCCTGTAGAGACGAGAGACTGGAACCCACGGCCTGCTGTACATCGACTCGTCTCTTTCAAACGACAGGGAGGCGAGTGGTCGAGGGGAGGCTGGCGGTGCTGTAGCAAATGTGGAACAGTTGGGAAAGGTTTGAATCTTCTGTTAGCGGCCAGACGACGTCATAGTTTGTTAGGTTCGATTAGGGGATCGAAAATTGGGTAACTTAACAACTGTCACAGCATGGTACACTAAAGTCTTCTTGGTGCACTCAAGGTATTCACATAGTACTCATATGGTACTCACGGATACATAAGTAGAATGTAAGTGGTATTGAAAGTATGGTTTTAAAGATATACATATATATATATATATATATATATATATATATATATATATATATATATATATATATATATATATATATGTATATATATATATAGTTCATCAATTTCAATAAGAACATTCATTCTAGGAAAAAGTAAAATGGCTTTTATAAACCTCACTCGACTAGCGCTAGGTCTAAAAGTCTACAAATTTTGTGTTTAAAAATAAATAAAACTAAAAGTAAATAAAATGTAAGTATGTTTGGTATATTCATATATCTTCTTTGATCTTGAAGTATTCGCCTCAACATTTGAAGTCTACCACAGTAAACTTGACACCTGCAGTAAGGATTGGCTATTGAGTGATACACCTGAAGATTTGGATTAGTGGGTGATACACCTGAAGATTTGGATCAGTGGAACGTTTCTCCACAGCTTATGCGTGTGTTAAAAACAGAAGGTTCTAATCCACGCTGCACCAAAGACTACAAACTTACCCTAGTCTAGCTAAATAACAAGCAAATAAATCTATGTGACTAAAAACGTTTTAAAAACATTTTTTTTCAACAAAAAGCTGTAATAAATAAGCAAATGAAAAATACTTTTTTTTTACTTAAATTGCATAATGCAAAAGCTTATTGCTACGAAGTTGTTATATTTATTTTATTTTCTACATTTTAGTAATTAGGTATTAAAAAATGTAATTATAAGCCGTTAGCTTCTTACTATTTTCTAGCTACTTGTTGAATGAGCGCGACCCGTCATAAAAAAAAAACGGTTTTATTCCCCCCCCCCCCCCCTTTGTGTCGGAATAATTTCCTCAAAGTATGTTTACATTAGTAATGTTTTCTTACATCTAATTTGTAAACTAATCTAGATCTCTAGGCTGATTTGAAAACTTTCGTTGTGAACAACTTCAATGAGCGAGTGGTCGTTACGACGTACAGGGGGGGGGGGGTGGTTCTGGGTACATATATCCCCGGGCTCTGACCCTAGGGGCGTCAAAATGTGTTGGAAAAAAATTAAAAGCTCATTTTAGCTGCAGTTTTGAATTATACACATAAAAAATATATGGGGGGGGGGGGGGGCAAAACTGAAAGTTTGTCCTCGTGCGCCGGGAGAGGTCGATACGCCTTTGATGACATATTTGATTTTTGAAAATAGTAGTCTTTAGATGAGTTAGATTTCTAGATTGGTATAGGATATGTTTGCGCACTCAAATTGTGAATTCAAATTTGTAAGTGACAAGAGTAAAAAGAGAAAAAAAATTCTATCTACTACTTTGGACATGGTATTACTTTCTAGCTAAATAATTTAGAAAAGTAATTTTTTAATGTAAAAAATAAAATGTAAAATTTATAATATCGAAAAAAAAAAGACAAATCTAGGAAATTTGAAATTTTCGAAGAGATTAATTTACCACGAATTCCTAGCATTCTCTGAAACTCTGAAAATAAAACCTATTGTGGTAAATTTCGTGTGGTTTTTAACCATGTTAAGACGTGTGTACATGTGGCATTGCACGTCAAAATGTGGTAGTTGCCAGTGTGTGGTTGGTACTGGTAGAGTGTTGACGTCGAGGTCACTGACGAGATAGATGGTGGCGGTAAGACGATGTTGTTTGATGGAGTTGGTGTTTACATGGTGGGGTACAGAGGTCAGTACAGAGGTCAGTACAGAGGTCAGTACAGAGGTCAGTACAGAGGTCAGTACAGAGGTCAGTACAGAGGTCAGTACAGAGGTCAGTACAGAGGTCAGTACAGAGGTCAGTACAGAGGTCAGTACAGAGGTCAGTACAGAGGTCAGTACAGAGGTCAGTACAGAGGTCAGTACAGAGGTCAGTACAGAGGTCAGTACAGAGGTCAGTACAGAGGTCAGTACCAAGGTCAGTACAGAGGTCAGTACAGAGGTCAGTACAGAGGTCAGTACCAAGGTCAGTACAGAGGTCAGTACAGAGGTCAGTACAGAGGTCAGTACAGAGGTCAGTACAGAGGTCAGTACAGAGGTCAGTACCAAGGTCAGTACAGAGGTCAGTACAGAGGTCAGTACAGAGGTCAGTACAGAGGTCAGTACAGAGGTCAGTACAGAGGTCAGTACCAAGGTCAGTACAGAGGTCAGTACCAAGGTCAGTACAGAGGTCAGTACAGAGGTCAGTACAGGGGTCAGTACAGAGGTCAGTACAGAGGTCAGTACAGAGGTCAGTACAGAGGTCAGTACAGAGGTCAGTACCAAGGTCAGTACAGAGGTCAGTACCAAGGTCAGTACAGAGGTCAGTACAGAGGTCAGTACAGAGGTCAGTACAGAGGTCAGTACAGAGGTCAGTACCGAGGTCAGTACAGAGGTCAGTACAGAGGTCAGTACAGAGGTCAGTACAGAGGTCAGTACAGAGGTCAGTACCGAGGTCAGTACAGAGGTCAGTACAGAGGTCAGTACAGAGGTCAGTACCAAGGTCAGTACAGAGGTCAGTACAGAGGTCAGTACAGGGGTCAGTACAGAGGTCAGTACAGAGGTCAGTACAGAGGTCAGTACCAAGGTCAGTACAGAGGTCAGTACCAAGGTCAGTACAGAGGTCAGTACCAAGGTCAGTACAGAGGTCAGTACCAAGGTCAGTACAGAGGTCAGTACCAAGGTCAGTACAGAGGTCAGTACAGGGGTCAGTAGGAAGAGAGAATCACCTGGGTCAGCAGGTAGAGAGAGAGAGAGAGAGAGAGAGAGAGAAAGAGAGCATCGCGTGTCAGCAGAGGTCACTCACCTGAGGCCAGATACTTCCGGTCAGTGGAGCGTGACTGGACGAGCGGCTCACGTTGTAGCCACTCAAGCGTGGTCAGCTGGAACTCTTGGTCCCTGGGGACAGTGGGAGATGCTATAAACTTCTGGAACTTTACACCGTGCAATACTGTCCACACACAAACATAGGTAAAACTTTGATCCGAACGGTTGGCTTCAAATGACCAAAACATCACTGACAATGCCTAAAATGACCATGTCACTGAGATACCTGAGTGTGGGTGAGGCCTTGGCAATGGTGAGTGTCAGGTAGGCCGCCACGTAATGGCCGTACTTGCAGGCACGTAGAAGGGGCGTGTCTCCGGCCAGGTTCCGGATATCCGGGTTGACACTGAACTGTGGGAAACACGGGGAGATGGTAGAGGTGGTAGAGTTGTTGGTAGAGTTGGTAGAGTTGTTGGTAGAGTTGGTAGAGTTGTTGGTAGAAGTGGTAGAGTTGTTGGTAGAAGTGGTAGAGTTGTTGGTAGAGTTGGTAGAGTTGTTGGTAGAAGTGGTAGAGTTGTTGGTAGAAGTGGTAGAGTTGTTGGTAGAGTTGGTAGAGTTGTTGGTAGAGTTGGTAGAGTTGTTGGTAGAAGTGGTAGAGTTGTTGGTAGAAGTGGTAGAGTTGTTGGTAGAGTTGGTAGAGTTGTTGGTAGAAGTGGTAGAGTTGGAAGAGTTTGTAGAGTTGGTAGATAGAGGTGATAGAGACCAATTGGAGCATTAGACCAACTGGGACTTTAGACCAACTGGGAACATAAACCAGACCAAGTGTGATCAGATCAGCGGCTAAACAAACAGAACGAACACAAGAGGTGCAGACAAGCTCACTGCGCATGTCACGATCTGCGCTACTGGAGAAAGGTGAGTGTTTACAAATACAGGCAGGTAGAGACAACAGTGGGTCTCAGGTCTTACAGGTAGGTAAATATATCAGTGGGTCTCACGTCTTACAGGTAGGTAGAGGTATCAGTGGGTCTCAGGTCTTACAGTTAGGTAAATATATCAGTGGGTCTCATGTTTTACAGGCAGGTAGAATTATCAGTGGGTCTCAGGTCTTACAATATACAGGTAGGTAGAGATATCAGTGGGTCTCAGGTCTTACAGGTAGGTAGAGATATCAGTGGGTCTCAGGTCTTACAGGTAGGTAGAGGTATCAGTGGGTCTCAGGTCTTACAGGTAGGTAGAGGTATCAGTAGGTCTCAGGTCTTACAGGTAGGTAGAGGTATCAGTAGGTCTCACGTCTTACAGGTAGGTAGAGGTATCAGTAGGTCTCACGTCTTACAGGTAGGTAGAGATATCAGTAGGTCTCAGGTCTTACAGGTAGGTAGAGGTATCAGTAGGTCTCACGTCTTACAGGTAGGTAGAGATAGTCTTCAGTGGGTCTCAGGTCTTACAGGTAGAGGTATCAGTGGGTCTCAGGTCTTACAATATACAGGTAGGTAGAGGTATCAGTGGGTCTCAGGTCTTACAATATACAGGTAGGTAGAGGTATCAGTGGGTCTCAGGTCTTACAATATACAGGTAGGTAGAGGTATCAGTAGGTCTCAGGTCTTACAGGTAGGTAGAGGTATCAGTAGGTCTCACGTCTTACAGGTGGGTAGAGGTATCAGTGGGTCTCAGGTCTTACAGGTAGGTAGAGATATCAGTAGGTCTCAGGTCTTACAGGTAGGTAGAGGTATCAGTAGGTCTCACGTCTTACAGGTAGGTAGAGATAGTCTTCAGTGGGTCTCAGGTCTTACAGGTAGAGGTATCAGTGGGTCTCAGGTCTTACAGGTAGAGGTATCAGTGGGTCTCAGGTCTTACAGGTAGGTAGAGGTATCAGTGGGTCTCAGGTCTTACAGGTAGGTAGAGATAGTCTTCAGTGGGTCTCAGGTCTTACAGGTAGAGGTATCAGTGGGTCTCAGGTCTTACAGGTAGGTAGAGATAGTCTTCAGTGGGTCTCAGGTCTTACAGGTAGAGGTATCAGTGGGTCTCAGGTCTTACAGGTAGGTAGAGATATCAGTTGGTCTCAGGTCTTACAGGTAGGTAGAGATACCAGTAGGTCTCACGTCTTACAGGTAGGTAGAGATATCAGTGGGTCTCAGGTCTTATAAAATACAGGCAGGTAAAAATATTCTCACATCTACAGTCGCTGGTCCCACAGAGCTGGCTGCAGGAATTGATTTATTCCAAACTTTTTCCGCACTCTGTGTGTGTGTGTGTTGTAGGGCATGTAAGTTATGATAAAATTAGATCTGATTTCAAACTATCCCAACTATCCTACCTTATTGATAGCCTTGACCAGTATCCCAACTATCCTAACTATCCTAACTATCCTAACTATCCCAACTATCCTAACTATCCTAACTATCCTACCTTGTGGATAGCCTGGGCCAGTATCCTAACTATCGTCTCACTACCGCTGAGGACAGCGTGGTGCATGGGTGTGTTGGCGTCGCTGTCTGCCTCAGTCAGATCGATGTTGTCGGCCTGTTGGGATAGATAGTACACAGATATTGGTGACGTCACTCCATGTTGTCTGCCTGTTGGGATACAGGAGGAAACATGAGTACACAGATATTGGTGACGTCACTCAATTTTGTCGGCCTGTTGGGATACATGAATACACATGAGTACACAGATATTGGTGACGTCACTCACTCAATGTTGCCATAAAGTTGTCTTCTTTAAATTTTGATACTTTGTTTTTCTACTCCACCAGGACAATCACCATAAGCATGAACCTACCGAGTCCACAGTTATATCACATTACTGTTCACTGAGGTGTCCTACGTGACCTAACAGTGTAGTGATACAACCAGTCGTTTTGTGATACCCGACTGCTTCAAAGACCTCATCAAATGAAGCTTGCAGTGAAATTTTTTACCTTGAGGAAAAGACGGACGAGCTTCTCACGGCCGTTCATGCAGGCGTAGCTGAGGGCCGTGCGGCCCATGCCGTCCCGCATGTTGGCCGTGGCCTTGGCCTCCAGCAGGACCCGGGCCATCCTGTAGCCGAGGACACTGTCGTCAATGATGCAGGTGAGCATCAGGGCCGTCCTGCCATGCACATCCCTACAGTCAGGGTCTGCTCCGTGCTTGGTCAGCAGGAGGCGGACCTGCGGACAGGGAGGTCAGTGATTGGTCAAGGCAGTGATTGGTCAAGGCAGTGATTGGTCAAGTCAGTGATTGGTCAGATCAAGTCAGTGGTTGGTCAAGTCAGTGATTGGTCAAGTCAGTGATTGGTCAGATCAAGTCAGTGGTTGGTCAAGTCAGTGATTGGTCAAGTCAGTGATTGGTCAAGTCAGTGATTGGTCAGATCAAGTCAGTGGTTGGTCAAGTCAGTGATTGGTCAGATCAAGTCAGTGGTTGGTCAAGTCAGTGATTGGTCAAGTCAGTGATTGGTCAAGTCAGTGATTGGTCAAGTCAGTGATTGGTCAAGTCAGTGATTGGTCAAGTCAGTGATTGGTCAAGTCAGTGATTGGTCAAGTCAGTGAAAGTCAGTGATTGGTCTAGTCAGTGATTGGTCAAGTCAGTGATTGGTCTAGTCAGTGATTGGTCAAGTCAGTGATTGGTCAAGTCAGTGATTGGTCTAGTCAGTGATTGGTCAAGTCAGTGATTGGTCAAGTCAGTGATTGGTCAAGTCAGTGATTGGTCAAGTCAGTGATTGGTCAAGTCAGTGATTGGTCAAGTCAGTGATTGGTCTAGTCAGTGATTGGTCGAGTTAGTGATTGGTCAAGTCAGTGATTGGTCAAATCAAGTCAGTGATTGGTTAGGTGGAGGGTTCAAATGTAAACAAAATTCTACAGTGAAAATTCTAGATTGACATATTAAAGTTTTAGAATGATTTAGAGAAAGTTCCAGATTGACCTAGTGAATGTTCTAGACTGACCTAGAGAATGTTCTAGACTGACCTAGAGAATGTTCTAGACTGACCTAGAGAAAGTTCTAGATTGACCTAGTGAATGTTCTATACTGACCTAGAGAAAGTTCTAGACTGACCTAGAGAAAGTTCTAGACTGACCTAGAGAATGTTCTAGACTGACCTAGAGAATGTTCTAGACTGACCTGATGCAGACGTTCGTCCAGTACAGCCTGGTGCAGGGCTGTCTTAATCAGACGTTTGGTGGGGGGCGGGGGGAGCAGAACTTTCTCCAT
Organism: Physella acuta; assembly: GCF_028476545.2. Classification (NCBI taxonomy): domain Eukaryota; kingdom Metazoa; phylum Mollusca; class Gastropoda; family Physidae; genus Physella; species Physella acuta. Next base: position 536,083 of record NW_026731841.1, on the reverse strand, counting down.
TCACGTGAGCTCTTGTAGGCGGGGTGGGCGTCACCTGTTACACAACATCACCACATTTAGACAACATCAACACACTTACACAACATCACAACACTAAGAAGACATCTCCACACTTACACACAACATCACCACACTTAGACAACATCAAGACACTTAGACGACAACATCACCACACTTAGACAACATCACCACACTTAGACAACATCACCACACTTAGACAACATCACCACACTTAGACAACATCAAGACACTTAGACGACAACATCACCATACTTAGACAACATCACCACACTTAGACAACATCACCATACTTAGACAACATCACCACACTTAGACAACATGACCACACTTAGACAACAGCAAGACACTTAGACGACAACATCACCACACTTACATAACATCACCACACTTACACAACAACCACATAACTAATCACATACACAACAAACTTACAGGTATGAACTAAATCCACCGACCATAAGTCCAACTACAGACTCCACACACAAACAGTAAATCCAGCGACCATAGAACTAATCACAACTCTCAAGTCTGAATCAAGTCTTCCATAATGTGATAACGACGCCTTGTTAAACTCAAAGCCAGTCAACGTACCTGAGATACCAAGCTACACCTGATTAGTCTATGTTAATCGATCTACGATCACTACCCATGTGTATAGCTCCTGATTTCCGATCAATACAGATCAATAATCAGTTTTTAATGTCGAGAATTTAAATTGATTGAAAGATTGAAAGATTTAAAGATTTAGGTGAGAGATCAGCCAGGTGAGCCGTCACAGCGTGATCACGGAGCGTGAAGTGTCAAGTGTTGTGTGACGAGTCACGCGTGGCCACACGGTGGGCTATTGAGACCCCGTTTGTTTGAGTTGACCCCTCCGTTAGGGCTGATCGGGCAAGTTCTCGTTGGGATTGTCTTGCTACTTTGTATGTACACACATACCACACACAACGCACTCGACACACAGCACACTCGATACATACCACATACCACACACAACACACATACTATGCCAAAACACAACCCACACAACACTATACCTTTGACCTACACTACTTCCCATATATTTGCTACCCCCTTAACACCACCATACCCATAACACCACCTACCCACTCCCCACCACTTTTATCCCATAGTCTGGAGGCGTCCATCTTATCCTATCCCTCCATTCCGCTCTCCTCCACCTCTCTCCCCCCCCCCCAGTTCTTCCTTCAGTACCTCTACTAGTACCTCACCCTTTACCTCATCCAGTACCTCCAGCATAACCTCTCAGTACCTCACCTTTACCTCACCCAATACCACCCCCATTAAGAAATCCAACCAGTCCCTAATATTGTCTTCCTGTTTTTTTTTTTGGTTTTTTGTTTTTTGTTTTTTGACGAAAATTGTTCATGAACTTGAAATAACAAGAATAACAATTAAATCAGAGTAAAAGGATGAAAGTTGGTCATTCCCTGTAATATTAGAACGAAAAATTATAAAAACTGAAATATACAACGATGATATTTCCACAGTAAAATTGAACAAAAAAATATATTAGGACTATTAAATGTTATTAATCGAAGGATTGAAATTTTAAATCTTTTTATTTTTAAAACATTAAAACAAAAAATCTAAAACTAATACTTTGTATTTGCAGAATAAGGCAGGGCTAGGGTAGTGGTGTGGTGGGGGAGGGAGGGATGAGGAGGAAGTGTGTGAGAGGTGGGGGAAGAGGTGTGGGAGTGTTTGAGTGGCGTGTGTCCCATCGTCACCTAATCTCCCTGATCAATCGGATTAAACTAAAGATGCACAAAAAAGGATAAACTTGATGCACAAAAAAGGATGAAGTTGATGCACAGAAATTGATCCAGCGAATTAGGCAGAGCCAAGCGGCAGCCATTAAGCGCCCAGCCAATACCGAACTAAATGTACACACGGATGGAGATTGCAACTACAGACAGGAATAAACTCGTCATATAAATTTTAATATACCTTGGTTTGGGCCTAATAGGTGCGCCATTGTTTAGCGCGTAAACGGTGCGCAATTTTCTGGCTGATTGTTTTATTTAACGGTCGACGATCGACCATCATGAGCCACCAATCGACAAGTTGCGACCACAGATCGACAGCTTAACTGTTCCAGACTGAGATGCCAGCACTTAACGGTGGACACTTAAAGGCGGACCATCGGCTTAAGGAAATCTTCCCGGGCTTAAATCAGGGGCGTCGCCTGCACCCTCGGCAAATCTCTTGCAGGATGCTGGGGTGGGGGTGGGGGGGGCTTTTAAACGGAAGGTCTTTAACAAACCTCTAGGGTATTTAGACAAAGTTCTAACACTAGACCTGTGGAGCATTTAAACAAAAGGTCTTATACCAGACCTGTGGGGCTTTTTAAATAGGTCTTTACCAGACCTCTAAGGCTTTTAATGAAAAGGTCCCTAGCAGACCCAAGAAAATATTGACAGACTTGAAGCCCCTAGACCTCGGCAGTCGATAGAACAATTGAAAAGTTCGATCAAAAGTTAAATTGTTAGGTTTTTGAAAGCACTTCCATTTGGATCGTGGTGTAAGTTATTTATTAAATGCGAATAAATTAATGAAACAAGTTAAAGGAAAACCTGTATGCGATACTGTAATATTTTAAAATGTATAGACTAAAATAATCTCTTACACACATACAAATACTTCTTTTTTACACCTTCACATTTGTATACAGTTACACAAAAATACATACATACATACAACCATACAACACACATACATACATACTCCTCTCATTCCCCACACATACGTCCATACATATGGGATAAAAATTATTAAAATATCTAGACGACTCATCAGCAGGAAGGGCAAAGAGGAGGTAAGCCAAGGAAAAGAAATAATTTTTATTGAGTTGTCTCCCATGCAAAGCTAGACCAAAACAGTTTATGCAACGGTCGCTAGGTTATTGTACAGGTACGATGGTACAGGTAAGATTGTATAGGTAAGATGGTACGGATAAGATGGTACAGGTAAGATGGCACAGGTAAGATGGTACTGGTAAGATGGTACAGGTAAGATGGTACGGATAAGATGGCACAGGTAAGATGGTACAGGTAAGATGGTACAGGTAAGCTGGTACGGATAAGATGGCACAGGTAAGATGGTACAGGTAAGATGATATAGGTAAGATGGTACGGATAAGATGGTACAAGTAAGATGGTAAGAGTTCAATGTGTAAGTATACCGGCAGAAGTAAGACACAAATAATACATGTTATTTGTGTCAACTAAATATCTCAACACATATGTAACTTATCATAACTGTAAGAACAATGGGCTGCCGATAAAATGTATATCAATAAATAATTGATTTTTTTGTGTGTTATTAATTTCAGACACAAATGAGAAGTAACACTATCATAGATAATTGTTTTAAAGTGTTTTAAATGTAATTAGTTCAAATTCCTGTAGCATTAAATAACAAATTTTATGGAAGGCATAGAACATTTTAGTTTATGTTTTAATTTTAAATACAGGAATATTTGTTCAACATTCTTTTCTGTTTGTTTTAGCTTTCACCCAAAACAAGTGGAGAGGAAGTTATTTAAAGAGGTATGGGGGTATCTTCTTGTAAAACCTTGGGTTGGGGATGGGGAGGGGTGTTGTTCCGGTCATGATACGGGTGAGTTGGTGTACTCAGAACTCGATCCCCGGACCGCTGGGTGATAAACACGCGAGGTGAACGGTCCATCCATCTCCCTGACGACCCGTCACATACTGCAGGCGTCAGATTGGTGTTCACAGAGTCACGTGACTGACGTCTCTGTATGGTCAATCGCCGTAAACGTTTAGCCAGGTTTTTTCGCCGTGTCTTACCAAACCGCGCTCACTGGCCGGAACTTGCCAGCCATTTGTTACGTCTGTCGGGTTGTGTGTGATTGGCGCATGTTTACACGGGTCCCACGTGACTGGGATCACGTGAAACGTGACATGTGCTATCTCCATACGTCACGCATGAACTGTCTGGTGCTGAATGTCTTTGTAATAGGGTGAGTATCCCATAATAATTGCACGGTAATTATGTCCTTTATGTCGGTCTCTCTACGTAACTGGGTGAATTCGTCCCTTAGTATGATCGTACTTAACTTCATATCTGTGCAAAAATGTAAATAAGTTTGTAATTATTCGGGAACCTTGTCACATTTTAGGGATTTGTTTTTATTAAAAGTTTGATATTTCTTTTCTTCTCATATCATTAACCCAAGCTGAAAAATATTGCGCGCTTAATTTAAGTGTGACGACTGCGTGTAATTTAAGTGCTCGGCTTGCGTGGAACAGATGAAATAATAATGTTGAAGGAACTCCGAAATTCGTCAGAGAAAATGGAGCGGTTCCAACACCAATTATTCATTCGTTCCATGGGAGGCAACACCGTCAGAAGGGGGAGAACTGTGTACAAATAGGAAAATAACCGCTTCGTTTCCGGTGATTATAGGTTTAGTGAAGCGGCGGTTTTTTGCTGGGATCTGCTGCTGTCGTGAGATGTGTTCAACACAACAGCTACTTACCGTTCCACACCTCACCAGCAATATACATCAGCGGCGCTAGACACGAGGGAAGAAATCAGAACTGCTGGGGGGCAGGGCTGGGAGGGGAGTTGTTTATTCGTCGCGGCAAAGATTTGAAAACGAGTTTCGTTACATGTGAAAATATTTTAATGAGTTTGGGAATAACATTGTTTTATTTATACACTTAGCACATTCAACAGACGGCTAGAAGGCTCACACTTGGCTCAAAAGGGAGCCAACACAAAAGCACGTGCAAGAGCCGCACACAAGTTGAAAGAACTCACTCGCGGTCTTTAAACAGACCAGTTACGTCATAATCAGCAGTTAAAAAAAAGGTTTTCTCTGTCGACAAGAATGTCCATTTCTGCGAGGCTGGTCGTTGATGTGATTTTTCTTAGAGGTACGCGGCTTTGTTTTCAAAACATTGAAACTTTGTTGAATTTTGTGACAACTTCATAGGTTAAACAATCAAGTTGAACCTTCGAAAAGCGTCATCGGTTTAACTATTAGGCTTATATTTCTAAAAGCGTCATTGGTTAAGCAATTAGGTTTAGCTTTCTGAAAGCTCCATTGGTTAAACAATTAGGTTTAACTTTTGCAAGTCCTTTAAGCTAAATAAACAAATATAATTATCTATTAACCTCGGTTGTGAAGTGTTTTTTTTTTTTAAAACGTGAATCAGTTAACTAATCATAGAAACTGTATGAGCATTTTGTTGACTAAAGAATTCAAGAGAATTTATACTTAGGATGTCATTTTGGCTGTCATTTAGGATGTCATTTCGGCTTACCCTTTTAAATTGTTTCATGTTTTACGTTCCCGTGAAACGCGTTGCTGTTGTTTTTATAAATTCTCACATCTGAAGGGTAAGATCTATGTAAATCTGTTATCTGCTTAACTGGGTAGGTAAATAGGTAACTGGTGATTTACAATCTATTTACACACACTTTACAGCTGAAAGTCAGTGAGCAAAGCTGTTAGCTGGGCGACAGCTGTTTGACAGCTGTAAGCCGGCTCCCAGAGCCTGTTCAGCGCGGCTAATTTACGGCGGCAGCTGTCGCAGTTGGATCAGTGACCGGCGAGCTGTACTACATTAGACTACAAGTCAGGGAAATACCAGCACGGAATTGGTATTGTGGTTAGGGGAAGGTTACATGGTTAGGGTAGGTTTACATGGTTAGGGTAGGGTTACATGGTTAGGGGAAGGTTACATGGTTGGGGTAGGGTTACATGGTTGGGGTAGGGTTACATGGTTAGGGTAGGGTTACATGGTTAGGGTAGGGTTACATGGTTAGGGTTGGGTTACATGGTTAGGGTAGGGTTACATGGTTAGGGTAGGGTTACATGGTTGGGGTAGGGTTACATGGTTAGGGTAAGGTTACATGGTTAGGGTAGGGTTACATGGTTGGGGTAGGGTTACATGGTTAGGGTTGGGTTACATGGTTAGGGTAGGGTTACATGGTTAGGGTAGGGTTACATGGTTAGGGTAGGGTTACATGGTTAGGGTAGGGTTACATGGTTAGGGTAAGGTTACATGGTTAGGGTAGGGTTACATGGTTAGGGTAGGGTTACATGGTTAGGGTAGGGTTACATGGTTAGGGTAAGGTTACATGGTTAGGGTAGGGTTACATGGTTAGGGTAGGGTTACATGGTAAGAGTTACATGTATCGTTAGGCAAAAGAATAATGTTAACAAACTAAAAAATAATATTCGAACCCTTAAGAAATCGAATTTACCATTCTTAGTTTTTTCTTTGGCCAAACTAATATAAATGTATCTGGCCACTCTGTCCTTCATGTGTGAAGCTCTAACTAAAGTACTCTAGAGCTGTCCCACACAGAGTGTAGAATCAGTTTCTGCTGGTCTGAGTGTCAGGTTACTCCCCCCCCTCCCCCCCCCCACCCTCTCCCCCACCCTCCGTGAACGTTTGAAATTTCAACTTAAAGTTGACGCCTATATCGAGATAAAACAGATAACGATGCCATCTAATTTCACCCTCCGTTAGTGTGAGCGCCATCTCCTTGAAGCGCGGTGTGAGCAGGCATGTGCGGATCTCATTTAGCCTACAAAAACAGCAACACTTAGTGGAGACGCGATCCTGCGGGGATAAAATTAGTCGTTATGACAGGCCGACATGCCGGATGACGGACGAGGAGTCCATCCATCACGCCAGCCCAATGAGCGCAGCAGACGTGCCCGCGTCAACTGGAGCTCTTACAACATCCCGCCTCACACACAGCCCTCATCTGCCACGCCCATCTAACTCTGGCACGCGAGAAACGTGTCCATCAGGGAATTGAACACATTCCTGTCAGCTCAATGCCAGCCTCCCTGCTGCAGGAGCCGACCATTCCCGGCCCAGGAGCCGATAAATCCCGGCCCAGGAGCCAACCATTCCCGGCCCAGGAGCCAACCATTCCCAGCCCCAGAGCCGCTGACTTATCCAGGCCTTGCCTGAGGTACCCCAGTAGACTGGAGTAGAGTTATGCTAATCGATTTGCCAGACTGTTGTCTGTCTTACAGACTGTTTGTTGTCTGTCCTAATGAGTAATTGTGCAAGTCTCTAATTACCCGTAGCTACAGCACAAAGTGGCCGACAAATTTCTGCAAGGCATGCCATAGCAGAGGTTGGTAACAAAGAACACGGAGGCAAGTCCTTGCACGCATCCATGTATATAGAACACCATTGCACGTTGTTGCACTTTTGCACAGATATGTCTACTAAGGCTCATAAATATAGCAGACTAAAGTAGCCATCTGTAAAATATTTTTTTAAATTTAAAATTAAAACTATTTTTATTTTTTATTTAAAAAAAAAAACCATTTAAATATCGTATACGTCCAACAAGCAGTATAACGAATGCCGGCATAAATAAAAGATGAAATTACAAAATTCAAAACAATCTATGCTCAGGAAACCCTATACTCCAATAGAAAAAAGAGTTCCTATTTTGTTATTATTATCTTTTTTTTATACACCGAACTAGAGTTTATATTTAACCCCAAATTTTGCTTCAACATCAATGAGACCACAAAACAAGAACCCAACTCCTCATTGTCTCATGGCCATATAACAAACATCAGCATAACCATCCATCACAGGGTTACCAAAGATCTCCAGAGTCCTCTGTCCTGCTGGGGTATGGGCCGTTAACCACAGATCTCCAGAGTCCTCTGTCCTGCTGGGGTATGGGCCGTTAACCACAGATCTCCAGAGTCCTCTGTCCTGCTGGGGTATGGGCCGCTAACCACAGATCTCCAGAGTCCTCTGTCCTGCTGGGGTATGGGCCGCCAAACAAAGATGTCCAGAGTCCTCTGTCCTGCTGGGGTATGGGCCGCCAAACAAAGATGTCCAGAGTCCTCTGTCCTGCTGGGGTATGGGCCACCAAACAAAGATCTCCAGAGTCCTCTGCCCGGTGCCATCTTCTCAGTTTGATTCCGAAAGTAGTCCCCCTGTGTCAGCCTCGAAGTGGCGTCGCCAGGAGTTTCTAGGTCAACTGTTGAGCTTCTCTTGTGGGTTTCCCTACAGCACATGCCGGGTGATGCTGGGCTGCATGATTACAGCGTGCACTATCTAACCCCAACTTCTGATTCCTGCCTCACCAGAAAGTTGTCCGGTCCTCTCCTACAGGTTCGTGTTGCTGATTATGTCGGGCCAGCGGATATTGACCATGGGTCGAGACATTTCTTTATCAACGTTTGGACTGTATCAAGGCGGCTCCTGATGTGCCGATCTTTGGTTGAACGTCCACACATGTCCCCCAGTGTCGGCCCATCAAACAACAAGACAGCCTCCACTACCACACTGAACAAGAACACACGTGTGGTTTTTAAATCCTTCAAACATTGTTTGTGTGGGATGATGGACATCCAACATGACTTGTGTTGGATCATGACATCCAACGTACATTTTGGTGGATACTGTCCGTCCAGCATTACATTAAGTTGTATGATTGATCAAATCATTTTTCACAAACAATTTTAAGACATGCAGCTTTCTATTTAAAGATAACTCTAAGCCCCCAGTGTTCCTAAAGCCTTGCAATCCAACATCTTATAGAATTGCTTCCCTTTACGAAAATTTACCGTTCGTGGTAATGTTGTAGTGTTTTGTTTTACATTTATTGAACCAAAAACTTTGCGTTTTCCTTATCAGTGAGATCGTCTAGTGGGACAACAATTGTCAAAATAAGTGTTTATTTGTTTGTGTAGAACAGCCAGTCTAGGCGGGAGATGAGGCAGGCGACGACAGACTAGAGCGGGAGGAAATGTCGGAGCACGCTGGGTAAACATCGCCATCTACCGGCGTGACGAGTGACGGGACTGGGCGAGAAGACGCGAGGCAGCGCGAGAAACAACATGGAAGGTAGGGCTTGTTTCACAGATATACAGGGAGGGGTGGTGGGGTGCGTGGTAATACTGCCGCAGGGAGGGGTGGTGGGGTGCCGGGTAATACTGCCGCAGGGAGGGGTGGTGGGGTGCCGGGTAATACTGCCGCAGGGAGGGGTGGTGGGGTGCCGGGTAATACTGCCGCAGGGAGGGGTGGTGGGGTGCCGGGTAATACTGCCGCATGTTTACTACTTGACTGACAAACACGGGGACGTCTGATGCACGTCAGATGCGACATGAGTTGACTGACTGACAAACACGGGGACGTCTGATGCACGTCAGATGCGACATGAGTTAGCTGACTGACAAACTGAACAACACAAGCCATATCTATCCTTAATATCGGTGATTTTCATTGCCTGCTGCTGTTCCAAGTGCTGGCTACACTTCACTAGAGACCTGAGTGTTGGCTATATTACAGTAGTGGATCACAGCTGGACACCGTGCTGACCACAAAGGCAGCTGGACTATACCTCCATATGCCCATAAAACCGAAGCATTACCTGTAAGGGTGTTTAACCTGTAAAGGGGGGGGGTCACTAATGAGCGTTGCCATTAATTAAGTGTTTTGGTCACCGGCTAAAGAGTAGAGACATCTGCCTGCAATCACACCAGCATACTGTTCATTGGTCAAAGAAAAACTCCGGTCAAAGGTCGCACACTAAATGTTTCAATATTCCATTTTTTTCCTCCTGGCGCATGCTTAAAATTTTAACAAACAATTTATAAAAGTCAATTGTGAAAAGGCAACATTTGAGAGACCCACATCTGAAGGCGTTGAAATTTCTCAGAAAGACAGCAAGAATGTCGCTGTCAACGTCTAGACAAACACGCACTAAGCCGAGCCACTGGGGCCCGGCTATAAAGTCATTTCTAGCGGGAGTTGGAAATGTTTTGTCGGTATTGGAGGCAAATAGCTAGATTTCCTGCTGGGGACCAAACTCGCCTAAGCGAATGATTTCCACAAACACGACGACATTGGGGCTCAGCTCGTGTAAACCAACTCCCCCAAGACTGTTGTTGCCTTGTAACGATTTGGGCTCGCGATCCTAACAAGCAGAATTAGCCAGAAACCCGCCAAAATCCAAATAGTTTACACAGACAAGCAGACGGCAGGGGCGGTGTTTGTTCGCTTCAAACACGTTTCTGTAGGTGGGGGATTAGCGCGAGTGTAAATGCGGATTCACCTTCAAAAGGTAGGGATGATCGCGGACAACATCGGGGGTGGGGGTGGGTGGGGGCTACAGCTGTAGGAGACAGGAAGTGACATGACTAATTAAAACTTTGACCATTAGCCACAAAACTTGCCGCGATTAACTGGACCTAGAGCCGGTAAACACAAGTTGAGACATTCTTTACAGGATACTGTAGTTAAAACGTGAGGTCTTCGGTGGTTGGTGTGTGGTGGATGGAAGATGTGGCTGATGTGTGGTGGACATAACGTGTGGTTGATGTGTGGTGGAGATAACGTGTGGTTGATGTGTGGTGGAGATAACGTGTGGCTAAAGTGTGGTGCACATAACGTGTGGTTGATGTGTGGTGGAGATAACGTGTGGTTGATGTGCGATGATGGACCGTGCGGTTGATGTGTATTAGATGTAGTGAGTTGACATGGATCAATTTTAAAAGTCTCACCTGTGAATGCCAGTCTAAAGCCGAGGCCTAAAGTGGAGCAGCCCAAATTTATCTGGCTACAAGAGTTGAGAGACGAGAATTTTAAGTATCGAAGCTTCATTTCTCCGTTGTAGATACTATGTATTTTATCGGTACCATGTCGTCGTGATTGTATCGACACTATGTAAACGTGAACGTATCGATACAATGTAAACGTGAATGTATCGGTACTAAGTATACATGATTGTAACGATATTATGTATACGTGCTTGTACCCATACTGTGGTAAACCATTGAGAGAGCCTCCCGTTAAACGCCTGTGAACTAACAGTTAACTCAAATGTTAACTTTGATCCGCCAACTTTCCACGTTCACAGAACGGCCAAACAAAACAAATTTTTCCAAAACCCAAACCGTCCCGGCAGAATTGTTTCTGCTTCCGGTCATTGTTCGGTCTGCAGGACATGACGTGCTGGTTCCCCGGCCCGTTCCAGACGGTTCCAGACGGTTCCAGAAGGTTCCAGAGCCGTAACGACTTCCATTTTGTTAGCCGTTTACGTTTGTTTACCAGGGAAAAGTTTACTTTTGTCTTTGAGCAGGGCAATTATTTACTCTAGAGCGCCCCCGCTGTCCCAGGGAACAGAGCCACAAATTGTCCCCCCCCCCCCCTCGCCACCTGCCCGGCCACGTCAAGCACTCACGTTTGGTGCGTGCATCCGTTTTGTTCTTTTTACAAATGTTACATCAGTCGACGCCATCTCATGTAAAGGTGACACCGGGGGGGGGGGAGGTTGTTTAATGGAAGCTTCGTTACATGGGCCTTGCGTACATGTTTTCATGGGACTTGTGTACATGTCTACATCGGCCTTGTGTACATGTTTACAGTGGTTCTGTGTACATGCTTCCATAGGCCCTGTGTACATGCTTACATGGGCCATGTGTACATACTTACAGGGGCACCGTGTACATGTTTACATGAGCCTTGTGTACATGTTTACATGGGCCTTGTGTCCATGTTTACAGGGGCCTTGTGTACATGCTTCCATGGGCCCTGTGTACATGTTTACATGAGCCTTGTGTACATGTTTACAGTGGTCCTTCGCAAAAATATCCAGGGGACCGGCGTACTTGCTTATAGTTGTAGACGTGGATTGTCTACTATTATTTTTCTAATTTTGCCGGCTAAAATTTCAACAGTAGCCGGCTAAAATTTCAAAATTTTGCCGGCTTAAAGTTCAACGCTTGCCAGCTACAGTTTGAACAGTTGCCGGCCAACAAAGCGTCCTGAATGTTTCAAGTCTTGTATTCTCATAAACCTACCCGTGTTCTCATAAACCTACCCCGTGTTCTCATAAACCTACCCGTGTTCTCATAAACCTACCCATGTTCTCATAAACCTACCCCATGTTCTCATAAACCTACCCGTGTTCTCATAAACCTACCCCATGTTCTCTTAAACCTACCCCATGTTCTCATAAACCTACCCCATGTTCTCATAAACCTACCAGTGTTCTCATAAACCTACCCCGTGTTCTAATAAACCTACCAGTGTTCTCATAAACCTACCCCATGTTCTCATAAACCTACCCCATGTTCTCATAAACCTACTCGTGTTCTCTTAAACCTACCCCGTGTTCTCATAAACCTACCCATGTTCTCATAAACCTACCCGTATTCTCATAAACCTACTCGTGTTCTCATAAACCTACCCATGTTCTCATAAACCTACCCCATGTTCTCATAAACCTACCCCATGTTCTCATAAACCTACTCGTGTTCTCTTAAACCTACCCCGTGTTCTCATAAACCTACCCATGTTCTCATAAACCTACCCGTATTCTCATAAACCTACTCGTGTTCTCATAAACCTACCCATGATCTCATAAACCTACCCCGTATTCTCATAAACCTACCCCATGTTCTCATAAACCTACCCGTGTTTCTGCCATAAACCTACCCGTGTTTCTGCCATAAACCTACCCGTGTTTCTGCCATAAACCTACCCCATGTTCTCATAAACCTACCCCATGTTCTCATAAACCTACCCTTGTTTCTGCCATGTTTACACAGTTCCAAGGGGCGCTGAAAGGGTTTGGAGCACCGATGCGATCTGACGGCATCCCGCGGTGTCACGTTACGTCTTGCCGGTTGCTTATCCGGCGTGGCAACGGATTTATGGGCCGTCATCCGACAATGGGATGGGATGGGGTGGCTATTTCATTATCAGCCTCGTTTGGCCACGGCTGGCCTGACACCCCGGCCGGGAATGTTAGTGGCTTGCCCGGGCCCGGGCGTGGTTTGTCTAGGGGCAATAAAATCTGACCGTGCGCATGTGCAGATGCGCGGTGATGTATGCGCCGTCAATAGATGCAGTTGCCATGTTGGGGGGGGGGGTGTTAAACGATTTGTCATGGAGCTCGTGTGGTTCCACCCATCAAGTTCCAACACGTGTTGCAGACGTCTTGAAGACCCGCAATCACAGCGATAAAATGTCATACATTGATAAAATGTCACAAATTGACAAATTTGGTCCGTGACTGACGTGCAAATGTCGGGTACGAGTCACGTGGCTCGCATTTAGCCAATACAAAGAGATGTTGTGGTAAACAAACAATAGCTGTTTGGATAGCTTCGTTTAGCGCACCCGTCTGGTCGACCTATAGCCCCCCCCCCCCCCATCACGGAACCTAAAGACTAAGGGAAGGCACCAACTACAAAGGGAGATAAACTCTACTGAATTAATTTGCTGCTGAATTTATGAACTGGCATTGAGGGAAGGTAACTCGTGTCGGACTAAGTCGAAAAACAAAAGTTGTCTTTGATTGTGTTTACATTATGTACATTATCACCGCATGCATCTGAAACACCTCCACAAGCACGCATGAAACACCGTTACAATCATTGCCAACCTAATTTAAACACCTCTTCATACCCCGCCTCAATTAAACACCTCTTTATGCCCCACCCCGATGAAACACCTCTTTATGCCCCACCCCACTGAAACACCTCTTTATGCCCCACCCCACTGAAACACCTCTTTATGCCCCACCCCACTGAAACACCTCTGTATGCCCCACCTCCCTGAAACACCTCTTTATGCCCCACCCCACTAAAACACCTCTTTATGCCCCACCCCACTAAAACACCTCTGTATGATCCACCCCACTAAAACACCTCTGTATGCCCCACTCCACTGAAACACCTCTGTATGCCCCACCCCACTGACACCTCTTTATGCCCCACCCCATTGAAACACCTCTTTATACCACCCCACTGAAATACTTTATGCCCACCCCACTGAAACACCTCTTTATGCCCCACCCCATTGAAACACTTCTTTATACCACCCCACTGAAACACCTCTTTACGCCCCACCCCAATGAAACACCTCTTTATGTCCCACCCAAATGAAACACCTCTTTATGCCCCACCCCACTGAAACACCTCTTTATACCACCCCACTGAAACACCTCTTTACGCCCCACCCCACTGAAACACTTCTTTATACCACCCCACTGAAACACCTCTTTATGCCCCACCCCACTGAAACACCTCTTTATACCCCTACCCACTGAAACACCTCTGTATGCCCCACCTCCCTGAAACACCTCTTTATACCACCCTAATCAAACACCTCTTTATGCCCCACCCCACTGAAACACCTCTTTACGCCCCACCCCAATGAAACACCTCTTTATACCCCACCCCAATGAAACACCTCTTTATGCCCCACCCCACTGAAACACCTCTGTATACCCCACCTCCCTGAAACACTTTTTATGCCCCACCCTAATGAAACACCTCTTTATGCCCCACCCCAATGAAACACCTCTTTATGCCCCACCCCAATGAGACACCTCTTTATACCACCCCATTGAAACACCTCTTTATGCCCCACCCCAATGAAACACCTCTTTATACCACCCCATTGAAACACCTCTTTATGCCCCACCCCAATGAAACACCTCTGTATGCCCCACCCCAATGAAACACCTCTGTATGCCCCACCTCCCTGAAACACCTCTTTATACCACCCACTGAAACACCTCTTTATACCACCACACTAAAACACCTCTGTATGCCCCAGCCCACTGAAACACCTCTGTATGCCCCACCCCACTGAAACACCTCTTTATGCCCCACCCCATTGAAACACCACTTTATGCCCCATCCCAATAAAACACCTCTGTATGCCCCAACCCACTGAAACACCTCTTTATGCCCCACCCCACTGAAACACCTCTTTATACCACCCCACTGAAACGCCTCTTTACGCCCCACCCCAATGAAACACCTCTTTATGTCCCACCCCAATGAAACACCTCTTTATGCCCCACCCCACGTAAACACCTCTTTATACCACCCCACTGAAACACCTCTTTACGCCCCAACCCACTGAAGCACTTCTTTATACCACCCCACTGAAACACCTCTTTACGCCCCACTCCACTGAAACACCTCTTTATGTCCCACCCTACTGAAACACCTCTTTATACCCCACCCCACTGAAACACCTCTGTATGCCCCACCTCCCTGAAACACCTCTTTATGCCCCACCCCAATGAAACACCTCTTTATGCCCCACCCCAATGAAACACCTCTTTATGCCCCACCCCACTGAAACACATCTGTATGCCCCACCTCCCTGAAACACCTCTTTATGCCCCACCCCAATGAAACACCTCTTTATGCCCCACCCCAATGAAACACCTCTTTATACCACCCCATTGAAACACCTCTTTATGCCCCACCCCAATGAAACACCTCTTTATACCACCCCATTGAAACACCTCTTTATGCCCCACCCCAATGAAACACCTCTTTATGCCCCACCCCAATGAAACACCTCTGTATGCCCCACCTCCCTGAAACACCTCTTTATACCACCACACTAAAACACCTCTGTATGCCCCACCCCACTGAAACACCTCTGTATGCCCCACCCCACTGAAACACCTCTTTATGCCCCACCCCATTGAAACACCTCTTTATGCCCCACCCCACTAAAACACCTCTGTATGCCCCACCCCACTGAAACACCTCTTTATGCCCCACCCCAATGAAACACCTCTTTATACCACCCCACTGAAACACCTCTTTATGTCCCCCCCCCACTGAAACACCTCTTTACGCCCCACCCCACTGAAACACCTCTTTATGCACCACCCCACTGAAACACCTCTTTATACCCCACCCCACTGAAACACCTCTGTATGCCCCACCTCCCTGAAACACCTCTTTATGCCCCACCCCAATGAAACACCTCTTTATGCCCCACCCCACTGAAACACCTCTTTACGCCCCACCCCAATGAAACACCTCTTTATGCCCCACCCCACTGAAACACCTCTTTATACCCCACCCCACTGAAACACCTCTGTATGCCACACCTCCCTGAAACACCTCTTTATGCCCCACCCCAATGAAACACCTCTTTATGTCCCACCCCAATGAAACACCTCTTTATGCCCCACCCCAATGAAACACCTCTTTATGCCCCACCCCAATGAAACACCTCTTTATGCCCCACCCCACTAAAACACCTCTGTATGCCCCACCTCCCTGAAGCACCTCTTTATGCCCCACCCCAATGAAACACCTCTTTATGCGCCACCCCAATGAAACACCTCTTTATGCCCCACCCCAATGAAACACCTCTTTATGCCCCACCCCAATGAAACACCTCTTTATACCACCCCATTGAAACACCTCTTTATGCCCCACCCCAATGAAACACCTCTTTATGCCCCACCCCAATGAAACACCTCTGTATGTCCCACCTCCCTGAAACACCTCTTTATGCCTTACCCCACTGAAGCACCTCTTTATGCCCCACCCCAATGAAACACCTCTTTATGCCCCACCCCACTGAAACACCTCTTTATGCCCCACCCCACTGAAGCACCTCTTTATGCCCCACCCCACTGAAACACCTCTTTATACCACCCCATTGAAACACCTCTTTATGCCCCACCCCAATGAAACACCTCTTTATGCCCCACCCCAATGAAACACCTCTGTATGCCCCACCTCCCTGAAACACCTCTTTATACCACCCCATTGAAACACCTCTTTATGCCCCACCCCACTGAAACACCTCTTTATGCCCCACCCCAATAAAACACCTCTTTATACCACCCCACTGAAACACCTCTTTATGTCCCCCCCCCACTGAAACACCTCTTTACGCCCCACCCCACTGAAACACCTCTTTATGCACCACCCCACTGAAACACCTCTTTATACCCCACCCCACTGAAACACCTCTGTATGCCCCACCTCCCTGAAACACCTCTTTATGCCCCACCCCAATGAAACACCTCTTTATGCCCCACCCCACTGAAACACCTCTTTACGCCCCACCCCAATGAAACACCTCTTTATGCCCCACCCCACTGAAACACCTCTTTATACCCCACCCCACTGAAACACCTCTGTATGCCCCACCTCCCTGAAACACCTCTTTATGCCCCACCCCAATGAAACACCTCTTTATGTCCCACCCCAATGAAACACCTCTTTATGCCCCACCCCAATGAAACACCTCTTTATGCCCCACCCCAATGAAACACCTCTTTATGCCCCACCCCACTGAAACACCTCTGTATGCCCCACCTCCCTGAAGCACCTCTTTATGCCCCACCCCAATGAAACACCTCTTTATGCGCCACCCCAATGAAACACCTCTTTATGCCCCACCCCAATGAAACACCTCTTTATGCCCCACCCCAATGAAACACCTCTTTATACCACCCCATTGAAACACCTCTTTATGCCCCACCCCAATGAAACACCTCTTTATGCCCCACCCCAATGAAACACCTCTGTATGCCCCACCTCCCTGAAACACCTCTTTATACCACCACACTGAAACACCTCTGTATGCCCCACCCCATTGAAACACCTCTGTATGCACCACCCCATTGAAACACCTCTTTATTCCACCTCTTCATGTCCCACCTCCCTGAAACACCTCTTTATGCCTTACCCCACTGAAGCACCTCTTTATGCCCCACCCCAATGAAACACCTCTTTATGCCCCACCCCACTGAAACACCTCTTTATGCCCCACCCCACTGAAACACCTCTTTATGCCCCACCCCACTGAAGCACCTCTTTATGCCCCACCCCACTGAAACACCTCTTTATACCACCCCATTGAAACACCTCTTTATGCCCCACCCCAATGAAACACCTCTTTATGCCCCACCCCAATGAAACACCTCTGTATGCCCCACCTCCCTGAAACACCTCTTTATACCACCACACTGAAACACCTCTGTATGCCCCACCCCATTGAAACACCTCTGTATGCCCCACCCCATTGAAACACCTCTTTATGCCACCTCTTCATGTCCCACCTCCCTGAAACACCTCTTTATGCCTTACCCCACTGAAGCACCTCTTTATGCTCACCCCACTGAAACACCTCTTTATGCCCCACCCCACTGAAACACCTCTTTATGCCCCACCCCACTGAAACACCTCTTTATGCCCCACCCCACTGAAGCACCTCTTTATGCCCCACCCCACTGAAACACCTCTTTATACCACCCCACTGAAACACCTCTTTATACCCCACCCCACTGAAACACCTCTTTATGCCTTACCCCACGGAAACATCTCTTTATACCCCACCCCACTGAAACACCTCTTTATACCCCACCCGACTGAAACACCTCTTTATACCACCCCACTAAAGGCCACATTTTATCAGGCTAGTCGTGACTGAGACGGAAGTGATTTATTGGCGACTGTCTAAACACAAAACTTGTGGAGATCAAAGCTATGTGTTCTGGGCGGGAGGAGGGGGGGTAGAGTGGGGGGGGGGGGGAACACACCTGTTCAACACGTGATCTTAATTCTGATCTAAGAAATTTAGTTTCTGGGGTCACATCGAGAAATTTAGAATAAGTGGACAATAGAAGAAATCACATTCTGGGGTCAATCGAAGAACTTTAGCCTGGGTGGACAACCCAGGAAAATAATCTTTAAATAGGAAAACCAATCACATCAAAGCGAGCTTATGATAAGTGTTAACCTCGGATCCTCGCTCGTATAGCCCTCTGTGAACTACACATAAACTCTAGTGTAGCAGGTACACCTCTAGGTCCGGCTACACACTGGGTTCTCTGATAAGATTTGTTGTGTTGCATGTTTTTATTTCAAGGGCATTAATAAAAGTGGCAGCTGTTGGCCAGGAAGTGGCACTTCTCCATGTTTGGGTCGGGTAAATTGCGAGATGTTATCTTTACACGATCACCGTAAAGCTGGCGGGGTCGCTAGAGGTGCAGAGGGTAGATTTACAACCAGCCACCCGAGTCTACTCCAGTCCGGCTCCAGCTCTGGAATTGCCGGTTTTCTCACGGACAAGATTCACTTTCCGACCTACGTGTTCCGGGCTCCACGCTGGAAGTGTTAGGGTCCTGTAAACAGCCGTGCCCCCACGACGGGACGACAATATTTCAAACAGCAGGACCAAGGGATTTGACGACCTCTCTAGTGGGGGCCTGGTCCAATCCTCACTTTACAACATCTCAAGGAACAATAAAACCGGCTCTAGATCGCGAGACAAATATTTCTTTTGGACTTCACATCTGACAGGATTATTGGCCCCTGGAGTCAGGAGGGGTCGCTAGATGGCGCTAATGACGATGCATTACCAGAAAAGCCTATGTGAGTTAACCCCTTACCATATTGATACTCATGGCCCTTACTGGTGAACAATTGTTTTGAGAAGGAAATTGTGGCCAAGCTTTGATATAAAATTCTTTGTGGACGCGAGAACCGATACGGCTTTCCATTTTATTTTATTATGTTAATCGGGAGAGCTCCATTTACTAGCAGTGGCCCGGCCCACAAAAATGTCGTGGGCCAACTCCGTGCAGGTCTAATATAAAGCTGAGGAGCCGCATGTGAGAACTGGCGAGTTTATGGCTCACGGTGAGGGTAGAGCCGGGCTAAGATAACGCCAGCCTCTCAAGGCCCGCTAGCCTGTGAGACCGTTGCTGCAATATTTGTCCACATCAAGGACAAGCGAGTTACAGCCCCTCATAAATTGCCGGCCATCATCACTCGACTGACCAGGGCTCTGTGGGGCAGATAACTCTGTCAACAGCAGATAACGAGCATTAGCGGCCTTTCATCTTGCACAGATCTGAGATCTGTTGAGCAAACCTCACGCTCTCAGTCTAGAGACCACGTCAACATATGCTTGGCTGGCTCGATTCTTGCAACACGGAGCAAGTTCTGGGACATCACGTGACTCGGATGTCACAGGTTCGTGGTCAACTGGGGCTGTCACTATGGTGAACTGGGGGTGTCACCGGGGTGATTGAGCAATTTAGTTCGTGCCATAGCGGGTGGATCACAGGTAGGTACGGTCGGCAAATGTGTAGGTCTAGTTTGATTGTTTAAGTAATTACAATTTTGTGCACCTACACAAAACTCTAAACATAAACATCATTGTTTTCTGCCTAACAGTTGTATGACGTTTTCGACATAGTGGGAAAAAAGTTACAGGAAAAAAGTCACAGTTTTTGTTAGGAAAAAAGTCACAGTTTTTGTTAGGAAAAAAGTCACAGTTTTTGTTAGGAAAAAAGTCACAGTTTTTGTTAGGAAAAAAGTCACAGTTTTTGTTAGGAAAAAAGTCACAGTTTTTGTTAAGAAGAAAGACACAGTTTTTGTTAGGAAAAAAGTCACAGTTTTTGTTAGGAAGAAAGACACAGTTTTTGTTAGGAAAAAAGTCACAGTTTTTGTTAGGAAGAAAGACACAGTTTTTGTTAGGAAAAAAGTCACAGTTTTTGTTAGGAAGAAAGACACAGTTTTTGTTAGGAAAAAAGTCACAGTTTTTGTTGGGAAAAAAGTCAGTTTTTGTTAGGAAAAAAGTCACAGTTTTTGTTAGGAAAAAAGTCACAGTTTTTGTTGGGAAAAAAGTCACAGGAAAAAGATGCACAGTTTTTGTTAGGAAAAAAGTCACAGGAAAAAAGTCACAGTTTTTGTTAGGAAAAAAGTCACAGTTTTTGTTTGGAAAAATGTCACAGTTTTTGTTTCGAAAAAAGTCACAGGAAAAAGATGCACAGTTTTTGTTAGGAAAAAAGTCACAGGAAAAAAGTCACAGTTGTTGTTAGGTAAAAAGTCACAGGAAAAAAGTCACAGTTTTTGTTAGAAAAAAGTCACAGAAAAAACAATCACATAGACAAAATATCGGAAAAAGCCACAGAAAAAAGCCACAAATGTGTATTAAGCAATATATTGATTTACTTGTTGAGAATTGCAAAATTGTGGGTGTTAGAAATAAATACAAGTGGTATTTTTAGTAGCATACTCATAAACTGTAAAATCTGATTTTTTTATTTTCACAATAAGTAGAAGTACTGTAAGAGCCTCAATTTTGTTTCATATTTATTTGAATACCACTAGGAAAATTAATTTTAAAATAAATGTAGGCACGTGGTTGTGTGTGTGTGTGTGTGATTGTCTAGTCTGTGACCAACTTGATTCAAATTTCACGTCTTATTTCAAACTATTTGTCTAATGACAGATACGGATAATATGTCTATTATCTACTGAAGTTGATTAACATAATACTTGACTGTACATTAGATTGACGCCAACATTTACCTGACAAGAAAAAATTCCTCCGTGGTGTCATGTAGTTTAACCAGTAATTGGGGAATGTTCTGAATTCTAGAATGTTCCAGCTTCATGGGTGGGTCACACCCTGTTTGATGCAGGCCACTTCACGCGACATCAGCCGTGGAAACAAATGACATTGTCTGACTGTCAGATTCTGTCATTTGACTGTCATGTACTTAAACTAAATGTTATAGCTGTTTCTAACAAAAATAATTACACGAATGTCAGGACGAAATTAGGAATGACATTTTATCATCGCGACAATGAAATTTTGACTGAAAATATTTATCGGCGAATGGATGTCAAGAAAATACGACGGGATGTAAATAGCTCCGTCAAATACAACAATTGAATTATGGGACGCAAGCACTGGACTGTCATCCTAATCAAGTTTATAATTTGGTGACTGGGGTAGCATCAAATGACTTTAAAGTCATGTGACAGTTGGTATCACAGATACCTTCACTGATTGGTTACAACATAAGTGGTATCAGTTAGTGACACTTTTTGTTATATTGGAGCATCATTTGATAACTTTGATTATATGAAGACAGCAGTTACTGGCAAACTTTAGCGACTGGCTGCCCTAAAAGTCTTAGTTGACCTATATATATTGACATTAATTCTAGGTGTCAATTCAATTAAAGTTGATTTGTCTTTACAACTAAATCTACTAATTGTATGCTTTATAAAGAATTGTTGTAAATATCAAACCATAATGCTGCATATTTCTTCTGAAAGCTAGAATACCTATTTTATTTTTTTCCATTGCGTAATTTTTCAAATTAGTGTTTTAGATAATTAAAGCTGTTTCATTTTGTCTGAACGTTTCTGTCATTCTGTTTCCTAACACAAATAAAAGCTGGATACCAAGACATATTACGTATGACGTGTTGCTACTGCCTTTTGGTCTGCTTCAACTCTTCTACACAACCTCTGATAACAGAACTGATGGTACTAAGTCTATCCTACACCATCTGGCCAACAGAACAAAGAACAACTACACTCACCAACGGAAGAACAAACCAGGTTTGGACATATCGTCTCCGCCAAAAGCAACAATAGTATTCTAGTTAACCTAATCAATAGCCAGCTAGTATTTGGGGGAGGGAAGGGGCCCTCTAGACAAACTGTAATCGAATCACAACAAACTAGGAGGGCACTCGACAGGATTCCGGTCCAATTGCTAGTACTGAGATGGTAAATTGAGAAACTTAATAATACAGGCCAGTCAGACGGAAGTTAGTACATTCGTTTTTCAAATAACAAATAGTAGGGTAGTTGATGTAGCACAAGAAATGTTGGGCTTTGTTGATGTGGCATAACAAATATTTGGGTTGTTGTTGTGATATAACAAAAATGTGTGTTATTGTTGTGGTATAACAAATATTTAATGTTTTTGTAGTATAATAAATATATCTCAGTTTTTTGTAGCATAATACATAAACTACATCTATATTACTGCAGTAAAATTTATTTTTAAAATATAACATTGCATTGCCTTGTTTTTTTTTTGTTGTAAATATATGTATGGGTATTAATCTGAAGGCTAAAATGTTAATCTCACATCTCAAGATATGTTAATGCATTATTTGGCCACCGTTTATAATGAAGGCATTATACAGCCTAGATTATTATTGAGGCATCGTTTATTGTTAATCCAAATATCGAAACGTTTTTCTGCCGGCCACCTGTAAAACATCGATTCCAACTTTTTTAGCCTCCTGTTTGAAACATCTTCTAATATGTTGATACGCCTTGCTTCCAGATCCTCAGGCGACATTCACAATGTTACAGTAATCTCCCTTACAACATAGAGCCAATTACAGGGAGGTAATTACATCTATTTCTCTTTTTTTTACCCGTCCCTGTTTAATTTGTGTGTAAAAAATAGACGGGTCTGTTACAAGCAATGTTATGTGGAAATACAGGGGCAATTACTCTTCTTGTTTCGTTATGCAAGATGGCATTAACTCCCTTAAATGGATTTATCCACTGGGATTTGGGTTCGTCTAAGCAAGCTGCAGTTCTTGTTAAGGGTGGGTGTGATGCTGTGCACGGGGTGGCCTTCCCTTGTTAGCTGCCTCCCAGGATAATGGGAGCCGATGTTCATCTGTCAGCCCGCGTTAGACGGATGCACGTTTGCTGCACGTTTGCTGCACGTCTGTCATTCAATGTTGCTGCGCCTGTGATCAGCTTCCTAATGACGTTTTCAATCAATGAGGGCGGGTGCGCGTGGGTTGCTCCCCCTTGATGCACGTGTAATGCTCACCCCAAACGGCTGTACTTATCGCTGGTCATGAGGTTTCCGCTTGAGTGAATCTGATGGCAGCAACGAATCCTGGTCTACATGTCTTCACGTCACGCCTCATTGAACTCTGCTTCACAATCTTCAAATCTCTAGCTCAACCTTAAAGTGTGACAAGTCTGTGACAGTTGCGGGGTACATTATTTTTCTCAGTAGTGTCAGTGTCAGAACACTAGAGTTTTTCAATGTGTCATGCCACTAGTTGGTCAGTGTGTCAGGATACTTATTGTTCAATATCAGGATACTAGTTGGTCGAGACGATGGACAGAGTATCGACACGGTAGGACAGAGTATCGACACGGTAGGACAGAGTATTGACACGGTAGGACAGAGTATCGATACTGTAGGACAGAGTATCGAGACGGTAGGACAGAATCGAGATGGTAGAACAGAGTATCGACACGGTAGGACAGAGTATCGACACGGTAGGACAGAGTATCGAGACGGTAGGACAGAATCGAGACGGTAGAACAGAGTATCGACACGGTAGGACAGAGTATCGACACGGTAGGACAGAGTATCGAGATGATGTACAGAGTATCGACACGGTACGACAGAGTATCGACACGGTAGGACAGAGTAACGACACGGTAGGATAGAGTATCGACATGATGTACAGAGTATCGACACGGTACGACAGAGCATCGATACTGTAGGACATAGTATCGATACTGTAGGACAGAGTATCGACACGGTAGAAGAGAGTATCGACACGGTAGGACAGAGTATCAACACGGTAGGACAGAGTATCGAGATGATGTACAGAGTATCGACACGGTACGACAGAGTATCGATACTGTAGGACATAGTATCGATACTGTAGGACAGAATATCGACACGGTAGAAGAGAGTATCGACACGGTAGGACAGAGTATCGAGATGATGTTCAGAGTATCGAAACGGTACGACAGAGTATCGATACTGTAGGACAGAGTATCGATACTGTAGGACAGAGTATCGACACGGTACGACAAAGTATCGAGACGATGGACTGCCAATAGACGCTGTACTGTGGAAATACGTTGCTGCTGAATTGACTTAGCGGCGCTTCCGACTTCGTCTTTCCTCATCTGGCAAGACTAACGGCTTGTACGAACTGCAGCAACACAGCCAAAGTGCTGCACATACGAACTTCATCAACACACCAAAGTGCTGCCCATACGAACTGCAGCGACCCAGCCAAAGTGCTGTCCATACGAACTACAGCAACAACCAAAGTGCTGCCCATACGAACTACAGCAACAACCAAAGTGCTGCCCATACGAACTACAGCAACACACCAAAGTGCTGCCCATACGAACTTCATCAACACAACCAAAGTGCTGCCCATACGAACTGCAGCGACCCAGCCAAAGTATTGCCCATACGAACTGCATCAACACACCAAAGTGCTGCCCATACGAACTGCAGCGACCCAGCCAAAGTATTGCCCATACGAACTGAAGCAACACACCAAAGTGCTGCCCATACGAACTACAGCAACACACCAAAGTGCTGCCCATACGAACTACAGCAACACACCAAAGTGCTGCCCATCTCAATCTCCTGCGACAGTACAACTTCCTGGAAACTCGTTTCCCAAAAGTTGTCTGGAGCTATCCCAGTTATCAAAGCAAGTAGTTCCAGAAATATTACCAGCTCGGCGGAACCCAAATATTGTCCGCCGCTTGAGTCTGTAGTCAGGCCAATCAAGCTAATCACATTTGCCGGCGAGGCTGGAGGCACGCGAGCTCGGCCCACTCCAACATCCGCGTAATCCAGTTTTCCTGGGCGGCCGCTTCACCTCCCCACAACAAATGAAAATATTTTCCGCCTCTGTGGGGGAACAAGCGAGGTCGCCGAGGAAGAATGGTGGCCTGCTAACGCGGGTTTAGCTCAAGTGCCCAGCTACTCATCTGCCGGGGAGGCTGATGGAATTAGCCAGATTTTCGCACAAATACGTTCAAATAAATGCGCCATATTGGACTAGCCAAGGAGGTCTGGCCGTTTTATTCTTGTCTCGTTGATTACTAACATCTTTAATGAGCGAAAAAATAATTAGCCGTATTTTAATTTCGTAAACGTCATCAACGCCACCGGGTAAGTCTGTGAAGTGGGGGTGGGGGGGAGGCGAGGCGGTGTTAAACAAGGGATGGGGTATAAGAGAGAGGGATCATTAAATTAAAAAAAGGACATTATTTGCTTCATTGTGTTCTATGGACAAAGCCAAGTGAGTTAACTATGTTAAAGAGATCTGAATAAGCTTTGGAGATTTTTTCTTCTTTTTATTTTCATTTTTTTTTTCATGAACATACCGCTCACTATAGTTTTCAACATGCATAAAGGGCATACACACGCACACACACACATATATATATATATATATATATATATATATATATATATATATATATATATATATATATATATATATATATATATATATATATATATATATATATATATATATATATATATATATATATATATATATATATATATATATATATATATATATATATATATATATATATATATATATATATGCGCCTATATAAACATCAGTCCATGAGAAAATCCTGCCGATGTTGTGCTAGCAGCAGAATTAACCAAATACTCCTTACACTTGACGAGGTAAAAGAAATAGATCAACTCTACCTCATCTGCATGTTGGACGACCTGTCATTTGACCTTGACTCGTTGACTCAAGGTCAAAGTATCAATTCCTGGTCACATGGAGACAACTTGAAACCTACTGTCCCCCACCCTCCCGTTACACCCCACCCCTCGTCCTGTCCACGGCGCTTGTGTGTGACCACCGAAGCGTGACAAAGGGCGTGGCCTAGCGCGTGCCTGCTGGCCTGTGGGCTAGTTAGCAGGTCGCTAATTGGTGTAGAGCGCCATGTTGACCGGCACTCATTTAACCTGCTCTAATGACACGGGGAGGGGCGAGTCTGGTGGAGTGGGATGATACTTGACCCGGGATGCAGGGTGGGGACGGAGGGTAGGGACGGAGGGTGGGGACGGAGGGTGAGCGCCTATGGACAACAATGTCACATGTTTAGCCTTGTTGTGTGGCGATCATTGAGTCATCACAGGTTCACATTCGTTCTTTAATGTAATGTTGGATGAGATTTCCTCCAACACAATTAAGTAATGTAATGTTGGATGAGATTTCCTCCAACACCATTAAGTGATGTAATGTTGGATAGGATTTCCTTCAACACCATTAAGTGATGTAATGTTGGATGTGATGCATATTAACTTGTAATGCGACACTGGCCCGTTGACTAATTCTAATTACCTTTACATTGATAATGACACAACTGTAGCAAATCAAACGAGTTTTAGAAAGTTTTATGTATTAACATGCCACTAAGTTCATGAGATTTTATATCAGATGGACAGGATGGATGTTGTTGACATGGATGGATGTTGTTGACATGGATGGATATTGTTGACATGGATGGATATTGTTGACATGGATGAATCGTGTGTTGTTGTGTCTGTTTGTCTGGGAAGCCGTTGACTTAATTGGAATAAAAACTAAAAATATATACATTATTTTATTTGAAGCACATAAATAATACATTTTGAAAAAGCAGGCAGGCCTCCTTGAAAATAAATTTACTTTAATGGCTATTTTTTTTAATTCTTTCGAAAATTAACGATAACTACCACAATATTTCAGATATAACTATTATAAAATTGAATTTGCTTCACTGTAGTGGACAACGATTTTTTTTAGATCCCACTCCCAATAAGTGAAATATTTTATCATATCACCCAACAGCTGTTGCTGGGTTTACTAGAACTACGAAAACGAACACCAAATTTCTTTAGCTTGAGGTCTTAAACTAAAGATTTGGTGACACAATAAATTAATCGCCATAATAACTAAGACAAATATTTTTCTTTATTTTTGTGCTTTGAAAAGGAAGTTAATAGAATGTTTTTTTAAATTTTTATTTGACTGTATAAAAATTATTGTAGGCCTACCTGCGGCGGTGATAGAATGACCCCTGTTAATAGACTGACCCCCGTTAATAGAATGACCCCTGTTAATGGAATGACCCCCACTAACAGTATGACCTCAATAACAGAGGCACACTATAAAATATCTTGTGGCTGATGACATTTATAACTGAACATTTTTTTATCACCAAATATCTCCTTTTATTTTATTTTTTATTTCTTTAATTTTCTTTTAAAAATACATAGAAATAAATTTTAAAATAATTTACTTGTTACCTCCCTTAGCACTCTACGTACACCTGAGAAAAACATTGATAAAGGGTCGTAACTCAAGCTAATTCAAACCCACCACACTGGCGCACACAGGGTTTATCATTCATGCGAACTGACGCTTATGACGTCACAAATTGCCCCCCCCCCATCAGTGGCGTAGCGAGGTCGGGTGTCACCCGGTGCGGCACTTAATGGTATCACCCCCCCCCAGAGGCGTAGCGACCCTTTCCCGGGGACAAACTTTCAAATTTTTTGCTTTGCACCCCCCCCCCTCAAACTTTCGATTTGCACCCCCCCCCACTCATACTTTCGATTTGCAACCCCCTCAAGTTTTTCTCTATATATTTTGCTATTTTTTGCCTTGGTGTCACCCCCTTGTCCGCACCCCCCTCCCCCCCCCCCCCCCGCTACGCCTCTGCCACCCATCACCGCTCAGCACACGCCCCTATAATCCAGTTCGAGGCTGGATTAGATGTGTTTTCACTTTTGTCAACTACAACATGTTTGCCTTGTGACATTTTTATTCCCACCTTCCCCCTCTCCTCCAAGGTGAGTGTTGTATTCTAAGTAGGACGTCCATGTTTGGTTTATTTAAGGTTTAAACCCATCATCTATTCTATCTTCGGTGTGCACTAAGTTGGGTTGTTGACTGACCAGCGCACACACGCACACACACACACGCACACACTGTAAGACACACACCCTGTTACACACACTCACCGTACACTTTGGTCTGACGGTTACGTTCAACCCGGTGGGGGTAGGGGCGGGGTGTTTCTAGTGTTTGAAATCATGTGAATTTTCAGACCTCAAATTTGGGAGAGCAGTAGTCTTAGACATTAGAAACTAGACAATGTGGAACAACACACGACACCACACACCACTACACACACCACTACACACACCAGTACACACACCACTACACACACCACTACACACACCACTACACACACAACACACACCACTACACACACCACTACACACACAACACACACCACAACACACACCACTACACACACCACTACACACACAACACACACCACTACACACACCACTACACACACCACTACACACACCACTACACACACAACACACACCACTACACACACCACTACACACACAACACACACCACTACACACACAACACACACCACTACACACACCACTACACACACCACTACACACACAACACACACCACTACACACACAACACACACCACTACACACACCACTACACACACCACTACACACACCACTACACACACAACACACACCACTACACACACCACTACACACACAACACACACCACTACACACACAACACACACCACTACACACACCACTACACACACAACACACACCACTACACACACAACACACACCACTACACACACCACTACACACACAACACACACCACTACACACACAACACACACCACTACACACACCACTACACACACCACTACACACACCACTACACACACAACACACACCACTACACACACCACTACACACACAACACACACCACTACACACACACACAACACACACCACAACACACACCACAACACACACCACTACACACACACACAACACACACCACAACACACACCACTACACACACCACTACACACACAACACACACCACTACACACACCACTACACACACCACTACACACACAACACACACCACTACACACACCACTACACACACCACTACACACACCACTATACACACCACAACACACACCACTACACACACCACTACACACACCACTACACACACCACTACACACACAACACACACCACAACACACACCACTACACACACCACTACACACACCACTACACACACAACACACACCACTACACACACAACACACACCACTACACACACAACACACACCACAACACACACCACAACACACACCACTACACACACCACTACACACACCACAACACACACCACTACACACACCACTACACACACCACTACACACACCACAACACACACCACAACACACACCACTACACACACCACAACACACACCACTACACACACAACACACACCACTACACACACCACTACACACACCACTACACACACCACAACACACACCACTACACACACCACAACACACACCACTACACACACAACACACACCACTACACACAACACTACACACACAACACACACCACTACACACACAACACACACCACTACACACACCACTACACACACAACACACACCACTACACACACAACACACACCACTACACACACCACTACACACACCACTACACACACAACACACACCACTACACACACCACTACACACACAACACACACCACTACACACACAACACACACCACTACACACACCACTACACACACCACTACACACACAACACACACCACTACACACACCACTACACACACAACACACACCACTACACACACCACTACACACACAACACACACCACTACACACACCACAACACACACCACTACACACACCACTACACACACCACTACACACACCACTACACACACCACTACACACACCACTATACACACAACAGCCACCACTACACACACCAGTACACATCTTAAACAGCAACAGAACAATTAAAAGCTACGCGTAGGTCTCAATATCTGTCACGTGATTTCAGGCGAAGTAAAATGGCGGCTGGATTAAAAAAAAGTTTTATTGTTGGGTTAAAATCTCAAGTCAGAAGTCAGTCGAAAGTAAACCTTAGGGTAGGTTTAAAATCTCAAGTCAGAAGTCAGTCGAAAGTAAACCTTATGGTAGGTTTAAAATCTCAAGTCAGAAGTCAGTCGAAAGTAAACCTTATGGTAGGTTTAAAATCTCAAGTCAGAAGAAAACCTTAGGGTAGGTTTAAAATCTCAAGTCAGAAGTAAACCTTATGGTAGGTTTAAAATCTCAAGTCAGAAGAAAACCTTAGGGTAGGTTTAAAATCTCAAGTCAGAAGAAAACCTTAGGGTAGGTTTAAAATCTCAAGTCAGAAGTCAGTCGAAAGTAAACCTTATGGTAGGTTTAAAATCTCAAGTCAAAAGTCAGTCGAAAGTAAACCTCATGGTAGGTTTAAAATCTCAAGTCAAAAGTCAGTCGAAAGTAAACCTTTGTGTACAGTCATGAACTACACTCAATGTGAAGGTCAGAAATTTTTATTTTAATACTTAGGCAGTCTATTTACCCCCCCCCCCCCCGCCCCTCCCCCAGTGCTTGAGATAACAGTTTATAACGACCCATCATGCCCTTACGCATTGCTTTAATCTTGACCGGCAAAATCTTCTGTCTTTTCTGTCTGAGAAAGTCAAACATTGTCTTTCCTCACTGTGTTGGTCTAGCGATTTCAACCGTAAATGTGCGAAACATGGTCGATGGGAGGGGGGGGGCAGCCTGCAAATGTGAGAAAAAGGGGGGGGGGAGTAAGTATTAAGAGCAGGGAGATAATTTGATGTTGCCATTTCATAATGTTTAGCCGCGGTCGATTCATCTGAGCGATAGACGGACAAATGTTACCAGATTGTTCCAGCTTAATGCCATCAGCAGCCCCGCCACGGGCAGGGCGCGGGAAACTGTGGGGCAACAACCGGGGACTGGGGCCAGAGATGAAAGACACCGGCGGAAGGGGCGCGGGGAGGCACGGCGGGGCGCTAAGGGAAATGGATACTTTTCGTTCTGGGCTATGATCGTGCAAACATTTAGGGGGAAAGGGAAAATAATCGGATGGCTTGCGAAATTTTTTGTTTGTTTGTTACCTTTGTGGCGGGTTTGTTTATCCAAGCCATATGATGGCTATCAAATCCAAGGGGGGGGGGGGGGGAGCTCCCAGCCCGGGTGCCAGCATTTGCAGGCCTCGACATTTTCTGCTCCACTCGTCCGCGTGCGAATGTAGCACCCTGAGAATTAGAATCCCCCGCAAAGATGGCGGCTGTTCTCTTTGATCCATTCGTAAAAATAACGAAAGAGGCTCCGGCAAATAAACTCGACAAAGCGCCGAGTTCCAGAATAATCCTGGGACCGTACGGGTGAGGCCTGGGACCGTACGTGTGAGGCCTGGGACCGTACGGGTAAGGTTGGGTCCGGTAGGGTAAGGCCTAGTCCCGTTGCCGAGAAGCGTAGAGCTTAAATATGATTCAAAGAACTCGATTTATGAAGGGGGCCTGCGATAAGGGGCGGGGAGGCATCGGTCCTGCGCTTACACAAACAAGCGTCTTATCTCGCGAGATCTCGGCACTAGATCACGCTGGTGTTTTCATTGCTTTTAATAACTGTTAACATTGGCTGGAGTTGGCTGTGACGTGTGTTAACAAAGTCTCTCGTTAACTTTTCCAGGTGCGCTCATATCATTTATCATGAAAGGGCAAAATGGGGGGAGGGGGACTGCGGAGGCAGGGGGTGAAGTGGAGTGGTGATTTGTTACTTTTTTCTGATCACTTTGATGAACTTTTGGCTTCCTTGAATTGATTCTTTTACCGACTAAATTATTGCATTTGCCGGGACTAATGCCTCAATATTGAGCCAGGGAAGAGGTGTACAGGTGGGGGTGGGAAGGTGGGGGGGGGGAGTGAATGTGGAGGTGTTGCATTACGTCTGTTAATCCGAGAAACTATGGAGCACCAGTTATCCAAATTTGATCAATAAAGTATTTAGATGTTGGGAAGTAAAGAAACCACGTATGGTCTTAGCTGAGCACTCTTAAAGTTGGTGGAATTATTTGGTGGATGACGGTGATCGATTAGAGAAAATGGTATGGTAGGGGTTGGGGGGGGGGGGGGGGGGGGGCTGGCAGACTGGTGGTGATTAGGTTCAATGGGCTGTTAGAACTTGTCAGGAGGGGTGGGATGTAGCTGGTTTAGTATGGGTGCTGTTAGTGGATGATGTTGGTGGATGTTGTAGGTGGATGTTGTAGGTGGATGTTGTAGGTGGATGGTGTTGGTGTCTTAAAATTGTGCCTACAGATGATGTTGGTGGATGGTGTCGTAGAATTGTGTCCACGGATGGTGTTGGTGGATGGTATTGGTGGATGGCAAGAATGTGTTCCTGTATATTAGTGTGAGGGGGAGACCACTAGCTTTATATTATTTGCTGATCACTTGAATGAAACAACAGCTGAGTGGACAGAGTCGCCCTCCCTGGTCTTATCTCCCTTTGATGTTCGGCCCTGGGTTGTCCCCCCCCCCAACCCTGGTTGCTGGGTGTTATAAAGCTGATAATTGTGTTGTGTGCACCGCAAGAAGTGAGGGTTGCGCTTATGGGGCGCCATGAAATAGTGCGGGGCTGCGTTATGATGCGCAATGATATAGTGCGGGCTGCGTTTATGAGGCGTAGTGAAATAGTGCGGGTTGCGCTTATGGGGCGCCATAAAATAGTGCGGGTTGCGCTTATGTGGCGTCATGAAATAGTGCGGGTTGCGCTTATGTGGCGTCATGAAATAGTGCGGGTTGCGCTTATGTGGCGTCATGAAATAGTGCGGACTGCGCCGTGAAGAGGTGTCGCAGGAGGATCTTGAGATGTTCCTTACATGTTTGGGCAACAGATAGCTCAGTCCAGGCGTTGTGTACCTCCCTCTGGTGCTGGTTATCCTGTTTGCCCGACCGTCAGACCGAGGCTGTGACGTCAGATCTCCCTCAGATCGAGGCTAGCTGTGACCTGTAATCTGCAACTTATCGAGGTGCCGGCGCTAATCCTGGACGTCATGACGTCATGTGGCTGAGCCAGTTATCGCCGCTGTAAATATGGCGTTTCTCTTTACTGTGGCTGCTGACATTGTCTGTACGCACACTGTCTGCACACTGTCTGCACACTGTCTGCACACTGTCTGCACACTGTCTGCACACTGTCTGCACACTGTCTGCACACTGTCTGCACACTGTCTGCACACTGTCTGCACACTGTCTGCACACTGTCTGCACACTGTCTGCACACTGTCTGCACACTGTCTGCACACTGTCTGCACACTGTCTGCACACTGTCTGCACACTGTCTGCACACTGTCTGCACACTGTCTGCACACTGTCTGCACACTGTCTGCACACTGTCTGCACACTGTCTGCACACTGTCTGCACACTGTCTGCACACTGTCTGCACACTGTCTGCACACTGTCTGCACACTGTCTGCACACTGTCTGCACACTGTCTGCACACTGTCTGCACACTGTCTGCACACTGTCTGCACACTTTAAATACATTATACGCACACAACATGCACACTATATGCACATCATTCAACCAACGCCACCTAAGTTGTCAGTTACACAATTTTACCCAGATTGTACTTAAAAATACCCAGATTGTTTGTACGTAAAGTTACCCAGATTGTTTGTACGTAAAGTTACCCAGATTGTTTGTACGTAAAGTTACCCAGATTATTTATACGTAAAGTTACCCAGATTATTCGTAGGTAAAGTTACCCAGATTATTTATACGTAAAGTTGCCCAGATTGTTTGTACGTAAAGTTACCCAGATTATTTATACATAAAGTTTCCAGATTGTTTGTACGTAAAGTTGCCCAGATTGTTTGTACGTAAAGTTGCCCATATTGTTTGTATGTAAAGTTACCCAGATTTTTTGTACGTAAAGTTACCCAGATTATTTATACATAAAGTTTCCAGATTGTTTGTACGTAAAGTTGCCCATATTGTTTGTATGTAAAGTTACCCAGATTGTTTGTATGTAAAGTTGCCCAGATTGTTTGTACGTAAAGTTGCCCAGATTGTTTATACGTAAAGTTACCCAGATTGTTTATACATAAAGTTGCCCATATTGTTTGTACGTAAAGTTGCCCAGATTGTTTGTACGTAAAGTTGCCCAGATTGTTTGTACGTAAAGTTGCCCAGATTGTTTGTACGTAAAGTTACCCAGATTGTTTATACATAAAGTTGCCCATATTGTTTGTACGTAAAGTTGCCCATATTGTTTGTACGTAAAGTTACCCAGATTGTTTGTACGTAAAGTTACCCAGATTGTTTAAAGTAAAGTTGCCCAGATTGTTTAAAGTAAAGTTACCCAGATTGTTTGTACGTAAAGTTACCCCCACCATTGTTTGCCTGTAACCACTTCCTGTAACAATGGCGTCGCTCCCACAGCCACCTGAGCACGTGACCCCTGACCTTGCCACCCATGCGCAGTGTGGGCGGATATGGCTCCCCAAGAATGAGCAGCATCCCACCCATATGCCCGCTGCTACAGAGGACCCGTGCACTTGTAAATATATACTCTAGCAGACGAGAGGTTTGTGCAGGCGGGGCCCCGCAAGTTACCCGCAGACGATCAACAAACCAACACATAACAGGGCAGACGACAAATAATGGGCCCTACACAAATAAACGCGCTGTCCCATGCGACCAACAAATCAATATAAACACAACAATATTGTGGGACTACAGCACCCACTACAAAGGATGGCGTTGGGCAGCCACGTGCAGCCTCACAGTGAACCTGCGAGATTATGCGAGACTAAGGTAATAATAGCTCAAGGACACGTTTTATTTTACAAATTACGCATAAAAAATTATTTCTGATGAAAGGAAAAGTTGGTCAACTATGTGTTCTGGAATTGTAAGTTCCGGTGAGGACATTAGGGTCAGCAACGACAATGTGACAACCTGACAACCTGACACAACCTGGCACAACCTGGCACAACCTGGCACGACCTGACTGATACACTGTTGTTGTGAATCACTTGATTACTGCAATTAACCTTACTTAAACTCAACAAGGTAATTACAAAAACGAACACAGAATTCAGGTGTTGCATTTTTTTCTTGCTTCCCATTCGCACAATCCAAAATTTTATTACCCTGTATTTTGTAATAATCTCATTAGGCTATATTACCCTAGATTGTAATCACCCAACCACAGGTAAAACTCCCCACAGTTTAAAAAAAAAATGCGTTTTTTCTCTAATTGGAGACCGATTAATTTTTCACAGGTTTGAACTCTGATCAATGAACTCCAGTGGGAATAGTCTCGAAGAATCCATTGTGTTAAAAATCGTGTGCTGTGTTAAAAGAAATGTAGACCTAAATAAATCTCATAGTGTGGATTTTACTTGACGTGTTTTGTATTTTTAGCATTTTCTATGATTAAACAAACTTTTTTCAGATCCTAAATCAATTAGTATCTTCTAATTTTCTTATTGAAGCTGTAAATAAACATGACGTAACTGGGTCACGGGGGAATTAAAAAGTATAATTTTTTTTTTAAATTGTTCCCGGGAATGTTTTTAGTACTAATTACTACAAACTGGGTTCTTCAGAAATAACGTCACAGTGTTTCTATACAACCAATCATAGTTTGTCTTACTAAATTGTTTCTATACACCCAATCATATTTTGTCTTTCTAAAGTGAAACCTCAGGTTAAAATTTAGACCTGATGAAACTAAATAGAAATATTTACGTACACTCACCATCATATCTTCATGTTTTTGTGTCGCCCATTAACCGCAGCACAAATTGCGTTCTTTAGGCCACAGTTTCGGTTGTTGGTGTTGTTTAATTGTTTCGTTTTATCGCTGCCGTTCGCTCCGTGTTTTACATCGTGTGCTCTCACAAGTGCTCACTCTTTCACCCTCGTTACGTCACACACATAGGTGTTCAAAGAGCTGCATACCTGCGCTGATTAACTCATTAACTTATTAGCACCCGTGTCGACCTTAAGCCTGCCATCCAAATATCTGGGCTACACACATTAGTTGTATGGGCGACACATTAGTTGTATGGGCGACACATTAGTTGTATGGGCGACACACTAATTGTATGGGCGACACACATTAGTTGTATGGGCGACACACATTAGTTGTATGGGCGACACATTAGTTGTATGGGCGACACACATTAGTTGTATGGGCGACACATTAGTTGTATGGGCGACACATTAGTTGTATGGGCGACACATTAGTTGTATGGGCGACACACATTAGTTGTATGGGCGACACACATTAGTTGTATGGGCGACACATTAGTTATATGGGCGACACACTAATTGTATGGGCGACACACATTAGTTGTATGGGCGACACACATTAGTTGTATGGGCGACACATTAGTTGTATGGGCGACACACTAATTGTATGGGCGACACACATTAGTTGTATGGGCGACACACATTAGTTGTATGGGCGACACACATTAGTTGTATGGGCGACACATTAGTTGTATGGGCGACACACTAATTGCATGGGCGACACATTAGTTGTATGGGCGACACACATTAGTTGTATGGGCGACACATTAGTTGTATGGGCTACACACATTAGTTGTATGGGCGACACATTAGTTGTTTGGGCGACACATTAGTTGTATGGGCGACACATTAGTTGTATGGGCGACACACATTAGTTGTATGGGCGACACACATTAGTTGTATGGGCGACACATTAGTTGTATGGGCGACACATTAGTTGTATGGGCGACACATTAGTTGTATGGGCTACACACATTAGTTGTATGGGCTACACACATTAGTTGTATGGGCTACACACATTAGTTGTATGGGCGACACATTAGTTGTATGGGCGACACATTAGTTGTATGGGCGACACATTAGTTGTATGGGCTACACACATTAGTTGTATG
Organism: Physella acuta; assembly: GCF_028476545.2. Lineage (NCBI taxonomy): Eukaryota > Metazoa > Mollusca > Gastropoda > Physidae > Physella > Physella acuta. The sequence goes on along the minus strand of NW_026731841.1, from coordinate 498,747 downwards.
GGCTACACACATTAGTTGTATGGGCTACACACATTAGTTGTATGGGCTACACACATTAGTTATATGGGCGACACACATTAGTTGTATGGGCTACACACATTAGTTGTATGGGCGACACACATTAGTTGTATGGGCGACACATTAGTTGTATGGGCGACACATTAGTTGTATGGGCGACACATTAGTTGTATGGGCGACACACATTAGTTGTATGGGCGACACACATTAGTTGTATGGGCGACACACATTAGTTGTATGGGCGACACACATTAGTTGTATGGGCGACACACTAATTGTATGGGCGATACACATTAGTTGTATGGGCGACACACATTAGTTGTATGGGCGACACATTAGTTGTATGGGCGACACACTTATTGTATGGGCGACACACATTAGTTGTATGGGCGACACATTAGTTGTATGGGCGACACACATTAGTTGTATGGGCGACACATTAGTTGTATGGGCGACACACTAATTGTATGGGCGACACACATTAGTTGTATGGGCGACACACATTAGTTGTATGGGAGACACATTAGTTGTATGGGCGACATATTAGTTGTATGGGCGACACATTAGTTGTATGGGCGACACACATTAGTTGTATGGGCGACACACTAATTGTATGGGCGACACACATTAGTTTTATGGGCGACACACATTAGTTGTATGGGCGACACATTAGTTGTATGGGCGACACATTAGTTGTATGGGCGACACACTAATTGTATGGGCGACACACATTAGTTGTATGGGCGACACACATTAGTTGTATGGGCGACACATTAGTTGTATGGGCGACACACATTAGTTGTATGGGCGACACATTAGTTGTATGGGCGACACACTAATTGTATGGGCGACACACATTAGTTGTATGGGCGACACATTAGTTGTATGGGCGACACACATTAGTTGTATGGGCGACACATTAGTTGTATGGGCGACACACATTAGTTGTATGGGCGACACATTAGTTGTATGGGCGACACACTAATTGTATGGGCGACACACATTAGTTGTATGGGCGACACACATTAGTTGTATGGGCGACACACATTAGTTGTATGGGCGACACATTAGTTGTATGGGCGACACACTTATTGTATGGGCGACACACTATTTGTATGGGCGACACATTAGTTATATGGGCGACACACTAATTGTATGGGCAACACACTAATTGTATGGCGTCACACTAATTGTATGGGCAACACACTAATTGTATGGGCGACAAACTACTTGTATGGGCGACACACTCATTGTATGGGCGACACATTAGTTACATGGGCGACACACTAATTGTATGGTCGACAAACTAATTGTATGGGCTACACACTCATTGTATGGGCAACACACTCATTTTATGGGCTACATACTAACTGTATGGGCGACACATTAGTTGTATGGGCGACACACTAATTGTATGGGCGACACATTTGTTGTATGGGCGACACATTAGTTGTATGGGCGACACACATTAGTTGTATGGGCGACACATTAGTTGTATGGGCTACACACATTAGTTGTATGGGCGACACATTTGTTGTATGGGCGACACACATTAGTTGTATGGGCGACACACATTAGTTGTATGGGCTACACACATTAGTTGTATGGGCGACACACATTAGTTGTATGGGCTACACACATTAGTTGTATGGGCTACACACATTAGTTGTATGGGCGACACATTTGTTGTATGGGCGACACATTAGTTGTATGGGCGACACACATTAGTTGTATGGGCGACACATTTGTTGTATGGGCGACACATTAGTTGTATGGGCGACACACTAATTGTATGGACGACACACATTAGTTGTATGGGCGACACATTAGTTGTATGGGCGACACACATTAGTTGTATGGGCGACACACTAATTGTATGGGCGACACACATTAGTTATATGGGCGACACATTAGTTGTATGGGCTACACACATTAGTTGTATGGGCGACACATTTGTTGTATGGGCGACACACATTAGTTGTATGGGCGACACATTAGTTGTATGGGCGACACACATTAGTTGTATGGGCGACACACATTAGTTGTATGGGCGACACACTAATTGTATGGGCGACACACATTAGTTGTATGGGCGACACACTAATTGTATGGACGACACACATTAGTTGTATGGGCGACACACATTAGTTGTATGGGCGACACACATTAGTTGTATGGGCGACACACTAATTGTATGGGCGACACACATTAGTTATATGGGCGACACATTAGTTGTATGGGCGACACATTAGTTGTATGGGCGACACTATTAGTTGTATGGGCGACACATTAGTTGTATGGGCGACACATTAGTTGTATGGGCGACACATTAGTTGTATGGGCGACACATTAGTTGTATGGGCGACACATTAGTTATATGGGCGACACACATTAGTTATATGGGCGACACACATTAGTTGTATGGGCGACACACATTAGTTGTATGGGCGACACATTAGTTGTATGGGCGACACACTTATTGTATGGGCGACACACTAATTGTATGGGCGACACATTAGTTATATGGGCGACACACTAATTGTATGGGCAACACACTAATTGTATGGCGTCACACTAATTGCATGGGCAACACACTAATTGTATGGGCGACACACTACTTGTATGGGCGACACACTCATTGTATGGGCGACACATTAGTTACATGGGCGACACACTAATTGTATGGTCGACAAACTAATTGTATGGGCTACACACTCATTGTATGGGCAACACACTCATTTTATGGGCTACATACTAATTGTATGGGCGACACACTAATTGTTTGGGCGACACATTAGTTGTATGGGCGACACACTAATTGTATGGCCAACACACTAATAGTATGGGCGACACACTAATGGTATAGGCGACACACTAATTGAATGGGCGACACACTCATTGTACTGGCGACACACTAATTGTATCAGCCAACCCTATTAGAAGTCAAGGAAACAAACAACCGTCTCAGTGTTCCAGATAGACATGCACACGTCTATACAGCTAACAGATGGTGTGTGCTTGTATGTGGAACTATAACAAAGTTGAGTACTAAAATATTAGTCAACAGTCAGGGCTCTGTGACTTATGTTGGTCATCCAGGTTTGGAGTGGATGGTGGATATTTCTGGACAGTGGATTTATGTTACGATTATGGGGCTGGTGGATAGGATGTCTAGGCGGGTATCACGTGATCACGGCCTAGGTGTATAGACTCGCAGCTCACGTCGACCTTGGAACACGGCTTGATGTGGCCTGGCTCACACCCCGCGAGGTGAGGGGCCCATGTGCGGCCCATATGGGGCCCACCTGTAGAGACTACAACAAGAGCCCCGCCGTCAACGATATCAGCTGGCCTGCGCTGAGAGCCCTCCCCCCCCCCCCCCCCCCCCCGCACCCCGCCAGCTAATGATACACTAATTACACAGCTATTGGGGCGAATGCCGTGCAAGAGTTACCCCCCAGTAAACAACCAACTGCTGATCAAAGCAACGTTTAGCCAATAGATGGTAAATACCTGGGTTGTTTCCCTTGAAATAGGTTTAGTGCCGACCGCAGCAAGGGGGGTAACTTCCGCCTGGTGTGACGTCACGGTACAGTTTTAATTCAATTATCCGGGCTGGGTAATCTATAACACAACAACACGCTGTTGAGAGTATCCAGCTTATGACAAGTTTCCTAAGGATGAGCGACCTACCGAAGTAGACTCGAATCAAGTTGATGGCAAGTTTCCTAAGGATGAGCGACCTACCGAAGTAGACTCGAATCAAGAGGGTTTGGTCTGTATTATCCCAAACCTTGCCACATCGGCCGGCAGGAATAAAGATGCTGGTGATGACGTGTAGGTATTGTCTGTAAAAAGCGGTGACGTAATCACTTCCTCTCTTTAAGCACAGCGCTGATTTATGCACGGTCGAGCTAACATGTAGGTCAGTGGGTCTCAGACTGGGCACCCAGGGTCCACTAAATCAGCTCTGGAACTTAAGACAAATAACACTCAAAGTCATTTAGCTTGAAAGTTTACAAGATGGAATGTTTATTCTCCTTTTTTTTAAATTTCTTTTTTAAGTCTTTTAAAATACTTAATGTTTGGTAAGAAATACTAAACACACCAAAAAACAAATTAAATTATTTTGGTTGTCATTTGTCATATAAGCTTTGAAAAGCATCCTCCATTTTAAAAATTGTCTGTCCATTTTTAAAGCCCTAATGTTTTTACTTGTAACATTTCAGTTACAGCGATCATATTTAATATTTTACAAATTTTTGTCAATGAAACTTTAAAATGATAAATTGTAAAGAATATAATTCTTATAATTTTCTGACAAATGAGAGAAGGTAGGCTCCTTACTATAAGCACATCTAGATCTAGATCTACCCTTTATAAATTATACACATAACGGTATCCTAAACGCTTGTAGGAGATACGTTTGAACTAAGGTTACATGTGGTCATACTATTTATATTCTAAATAAACCTAATTACTGCGTTAGAGTTATGCATTGATCACTTACACGGACTGTAATGTAATGTGCTACACTTCATTACAGCGCTTACATAAATGGGAGAACTGAAGCGACAAACGCGAGAGACCCTGAACTAAGATCTATTTTAAACCCCGCAAAAAGTTAAATACACAAAGTTAATGTTGCTGAACAGTTTTGGAAACCATTTCTTGATGTTAATTTTGTTTATTTGCTTAAAGTTGAAGCCAAATTTGGAATGATCTGCTCATTCTTTGTCCGGGGTTAAGGTTGGAAATCCCCTGAGTCCGCGGACGTACGAGAAAACAAGCCAAGTATCTGTTCCCGCGGTGCTTGCCGAATGTTACACAAACACCATCACACCGGCACCGTTGGCTCACGGGCTGGAGATGGCTGCTCGGAAATTTGTAATGACTTCATGAGTCGGATTTAAGAAAATAAGCAGCGGTTAACGGAGAGTTAAATTCCTTGGGGTTAAAGGTCAGCGTTTGGGAAAGGTTTGTTGAAGGAAACAATTTGAGGGTTTTGGAGCTGAGACAACAAGAGATGGCGGTAAACGGCGGAAGTTGACCTCTAGGGGTGGGGGGGGGGGGGTAACTCTCGCTGCTAGAGGAGGAAGTACTGGACATCTTGGGGTAGAGGCTGACGTAGTTAGCGTTTACAGACATACGCCTGGGAGACAGGCTTGTGGGGGGGGGGGGGGGAGGGGGAGAGGGTCTCTGTCATTGACCCCGTGAACTCTGAGGTAAGTAGTGGTGATGAGAAGTCATAGGTCTGGTCTGGAATATAAGACAACCTTGAACTTAGCGAGCTGAAGACAGTCCTACAGAGCCCGACGTCAGCCGACAGTCCTACAGAGCCCGACGTCAGCCTACAGTCATACATAGCCCGACGTCAGCCGACAGTCCTACAGAGCCCGACGTCAGCCGACAGTCCTACAGAGCCCGACGTCAGCCGACAGTCCTACAGAGCCCGACGTCAGCCGACTTAAGACAGTCCTACAGGGCCCGACGTCAGCCGACAGTCCTACAGAGCCCGACGTCAGCCGACAGTCCTACAGAGCCCGACGCCAGCCGACTTAAGACTGTCCTACAGAGCCCGAATCACAACCTACATAAGACGAGTCAATATTTGTCTTAAGCACTTGTTCTGAAAAGGTTCTAATTTAAACTCATTTTGTGGGTTTTCATCTACCAAATTTTAAAAACTCATACCAGAAATGTTTATACTTTAAACCAGACGACGGCTAAACTGTGAATCTCACAACAATTCCAGAGCCAGACTATCAATTCCAGCACTGTCCACGTCTTAACTGTACACAACATAGATTTAATTCTCACCTGATTACCCGCAACAAGTGACGGCGGATGTCAGATACAACCTCGTACACCAATAGGTTATAACGTGTCTTAGCCGTTGGGGTGGAGGGTGAGGGAGGGGGGTGTCCATGTCCGTCATGGTCCAGGTCACGTGACCAAAGAGGTGTCCCCCCCCCCACTCCGGCAGTCGCCACCACCACACCATTCGGTTGATTGTTTGTGTTGAGTGACGTTAACATTCTGGTACACAACCCAGCTAATAATAATACACGCTATTTGTGTTGAGTGACGTTAACAATCTGGTACACAACCCAGCTAATAATAATACACGCTATTTGTGTTGAGTGACGTTAACAATCTGGTACACAACCCAGCTAATAATAATACACGCTATTTGTGTTGAGTGACGTTAACAATCTGGTACACAACCCAGCTAATAATAATACACGCTATTTGTGTTGAGTGACGTTAACAATCTGGTACACAACCCAGCTAATAATAATACACGCTTTTGTGTTGAGGTACCTGGCCGTGGCGGGCCCGTGGTCAGTGAAGTGTGACCTCTGGTCCAACGGTCCGTGCTAAAAATAGACCCAGTTAAGTCTGACCTCTTTTTGTGAGAGTTAAAACATAGCTGGCCAATATTGACGTGAGCTAATTGTTCTGGCCACTCCAAGGTGCCTGCGGATCCTGCAGGTGCCTGTCGAGTGATCGGGTGTAATGAGCCCTTTGATCGGGCTGGTCTAGAGCCGCGTTTTGTTGTGGGCCGCTTGAGCCATGTTTTGTTGTGGGCCGCGGGCTGTTGAACGTCTTACGGACCAGACGTACCACCAACCGGATCAGTGACGTCACTCTCCACACGTCTCTGCCCCATTGTGTGGGGGTCATTAGTCGCCCCCCCCCCCCCCCACCACCCGTCCCGGAGTTCTCGCTGCCCTAACCGTTAGCTTATAGCCGGTTAATGCCTCCACTTGAGCAGTGTTTGATCCGGTACTCAGCCCTCGCTTAGCCAATTAGCCACAAGAGTTTTATTTTCCCCCAAACGGCAAGCGGCACTGGAATAATTCCGTGTGCATACAGACACCACCTCCGTCTCACCAGCGGCCGTCCACTCTCACCAGCGGCCGTCCACTCTCACCAGCGGCCGTCCAATCTCACAATCAGCCGTCCAATCAAGATTAATGTTTGCAACACCGCCGGCTAATTGCCCCCCCCTCTTGTTGGCTTATGTTTGTTAAATGTAATTTAAATGATTTCGCTTATCACAAAGAAATATCTAATGGCATCAAAACACTTGATCTTTATAAATGGCGTGGGATATTAGTAACATTTTCAGGGTGTTATTGAAACATGGGATTATAAAAGCGCGACGATGTATTTCTATCACTTTTGCAAATATTGAAAGAATTAGAATTAAATGTCATTAACAAATAAAGAATAACTTTTTAAAATCCTCGACGGTTTTCGTTTTTCAATGGAACGAAAACATCAAAGACAACATGCCACAATCAAGAGCTTGAAAAGTGCTTCAGAATTGTTATTACCAGAAAGATCGTGTTTCAACTAAAATTGAATATTTGTTAAAATTTTGTGAAATAAGTACAAAATGACTTCTGGTTTTATTGAGGCTAGACATATTTAAACAAGTAATTATTAGTAACAACATCTGAGCATAAAAAAAATAGTCTTAAAATAGTGAGACCCTTACAATGAAAAGGTGTACAAATGCATTTTTAACATCTTGAATCGGGCTAAAAAATGTCGACTGTTTTCCATTATGTCTGTCTTGGTCACCCTGTACGTTATGTTTATTTGATCACATACATGTGTGAAACCAGTGTTGTGACTTTCATTGTTTCACTTTCCTTGGCCACCCCCGTTGACTCAATGACAGGTACATGGCGGTTTTTTTAAATATTTGAATTGATAAAATAAATCTAAATTATTTTCTGCGACTTTTCCTCACTACTAAAACTTGAAAATGAGTGCAGTCGATGGTTCCCAAAGGACTTTAATTTGTTTTTTTTTTTAAATTTAATTACAATTTTATCGCAAGCCTTATTTATTTTTAAGTTTTGAATAATTATACATAGATTTTGAACCACTTTTCAAGCCAATGGAGGCGAGCGAGTTGACGAGATTCCTTCCATAATGTTGTTGACATGGAATAAAAACGTGCATTTTAGATTTAGACCGTAAAAAAATATAAAAAATAAAAACTTAAGCCTAAAATTAATTTAGAAATTTTATATTCTTAGAATAAATGCTATAAAAGTTGCAAATCCAGAGAACTTGAAAATAATTTGTTGAGTTTAAGGCTACATTTCTATTTATTTTCATCAAGCCTAAGTTATAACCGGATGTTTCACTTTCGTAAGACAAATATTGATTGGCTGTACGGTAACTTAGTGATCGATAACTATTTGTTTACAAAACTTTGCAGATCAAGTTTTTAAATAACAATGCAAATTTAAAACCCCATGACCTAGTTTTCTATTTTTAACTTACAATGTGTACAATAAAATCTATGGCGGCTTATCCAATAGCAGGATGCCATTGTTTATGTCGCCATTACACGTGAAAACCAAATTGTTTTTGCTTTTTTTTTTTTTTTTTTTATTTAGTTACCGAAAATATTATAAACATCAAATACATCCAATCTTTAGTAAAGTCCGAAAAAAACCAGACAGGCAGGATTTTATAACCATATTAATTGTAACTACGCTGTGCATGATTTTTAAATGAATTTATACACCTCTCAAATACCTTTGAGACTTTTCTCGCTGGTGTCCATTGAATACATTTATAAGAATAAACCATTGTGCACTCAAAATACATGTTTAGTATATCAGACACAAAAGCCTAAAACATATCCATTCAAAGAGCTAAATTCTTTAAAATCATTCCTCTCTATAGTTCACCTTTACCTTAACAGTTGTCGTCGTTCAATAGCCAATCAAAGTTGGGATTTTTCATACGACCAAGCTTAACAATGTATCGATTCTTGGTTTATCATTTTAATTGTCGCTTTTGTTTTATAATTCAAATTTCAGTTATTGTTTTGTAATAATTAAAAATGCTGGTTATTATGATTTTAAATGTCGTTTATTGTTTTGTATTGTTTTGTAATAATTCAAAATACTGGTCATTTTGCTATGATTTTAAATGTCGATTATTGTTTTACAATAATTCATTTGTTAATTTCAGATGTAGACTCGGAATGTACAAATTAAGTTATGTTTTACTCAGATATCGAAACGGACAAAACGTTTTTCTTTTCGTGTCAATAACTGAGGAAGTGCCCCCTACCCCATCTCCCCCCCCCCCCTCCCCTGAGCCGATGAGTTTGATCCCATTGGCGGGTGTGTTTGATATTTTCAACAAACATCAGTAGGGTCCAGCCTGGAGCTAGCAACACCAGGATCTAGCGGTGTCTACAGGTCTACCTGTGGCGGACATTGTTGTGCCGTATTTGATCCAGCACTTACCTGTGTTCTCACACCGGTCGGGACAACACGGGCGTGTGGCGGTATTGTCCCGGGGGTAGCCGTAGGCCGGAAGTTAGCACACAAAGATGAAAGACGCCGCCACAATCCCGGGGGTGGGGTGTCTAAGAAGTTAAGACCTATCATTATGACTTATTCTTCCAACAAACGACCGGGCTGCTATAGCTGAGACGATGTGATCACTCGCTGGTGTGAATGTTTTCGTGTAGCCGGACGCCGTGTGTAACTAGCCGGCAGCCGTACACAACAAGCCGGCAGCCGTACACAACAAGCCGGCAGTGTATACCACGGTGTACAATGGAGGCGTGGGTCACACTGTTGATGTTTGGATCCTAGTCACGTGACTAGAGCCAATATTTGGACACACAATCTGGTAGCACGGGGAGGTTTAGAACCTGGGGGCAGTAGAGTGAGGCTGTAGCAAATATTGTCTACCGTCTTGTCGACTTGCGGCTAGGAAAAAAAAACATTGGTGCACGCTGTTGCGCCATCTAAAGATGTTGAGTCCGACTTGACCCAAAATTAGATCTCTGCTTAATTTAGATCTTTGCCAGAATTTAATTTTCTATTGAATGTAAAAGTCGTCTGACTTAAAAATTTGTCTGACTCTAAAATCCGCACGAATTAAATATTCGCCTAAATTAATTATTCGCCAGAATTAATTATTCACTAGAATTAATTATTCGTCTGAAATAATTTTCGCACAAAGCAAAATAAAATCCTGAAATATTTGCATGACTTTAAAATTAGCCTGAAAAAAAATATTCGTTTGAATCGGCCAAGATTTTGTCTACTGACTGCTTTAGTCAATTAGGACAGGTTTTTGTCTACCGACTGCTGAAGTCAATTTGGACAGGTTTTTGTCTACTGACTGCTTTAGTCAATTAGGACAGGTTTTTGTCTACCGACTGCTGAAGTCAATTTGGACAGGTTTTTGTCTACTGACTGCTTTAGTCAATTAGGACAGGTTTTTGTCTACTGACTGCTGAAGTCAATTTGGTCAGGTTTTTGTCTACTGACTGCTGAAGTCAATTTGGACAGGTTTTTGTCTACTGACTGCTTTAGTCAATTTGGACAGGTTTTTGTCTACTGACTGCTGAAGTCAATTTTGACAGGTTTTTGTCTATTGACTGCTGAAGTCAATTTGGACAGGTTTTTGTCTACTGACTGCTTTAGTCAATTTGGACAGGTTTTTGTCTACTGACTGCTGAAGTCAATTTGGACAGGTTTTTGTCTACTGACTGCTGAAGTCAATTTGGACAGGTTTTTGTCTACTGACTGCTCCAGTCAAGCCCTGCTCCCAGCTGGCAGCCGTAATCAGGGAGCCGTCACAGCCGTAATGGTACGGCTTCCGTCGCTGGTGCCGGCCGCTCCTAGAGATAATGCCGGCCTTTCTCGTCGTCTGCCGGCCTGACAAGTCTGGGTGAGCCGGTGGGGTTTCTTGGAATAACCCGACCCCCAGTGTTGTTGATGTACCGAATTTGGAATCGGACAAACATTTTCCTACGATTCCAACATTTATCAAAGCTCTAAGGACTCCAAGGATTGAGGTATCGATACTTTTAAAATGCAGTTTTGTTCGACTCCGATCTGTTCAAATATTTTTAGAAATTTTTAAATAAAACATTTACATTTTAAAATTGGTTGTTTAAATATTGCTGTTAACTTGGAACTAAAGCAAATAGTTGGTAACAATGTAAAAAATAGAGGGCCGGCAACATTTTGTTGGCGTCGTTGATTTTCTAAGCTGTAAACAGTGCCCACGTGACGTGGTCCGTGTGACGTGGTCCTTGAGACGTGGTCCCCGTGCCCTAATGAAAGTGAGCAGATGTGTCCGGGTCTGCCACGGGCGTCACGTGAGCGGCTAAACAAATGCGATACCTGTCAGACGGTTTTTGCTTTAATTATCCGGGCTTTTTTCAGCGAAAGGGCAAGTGGTGAGTTGCCCGAGTGTGGTGATGTGGTGACATCAAAAGTGGTGAGACGGCACACATTCGAATCGTCAACGCCACAAAAAGTCACGAAGCGTGAGTGGTAAGACGGGCCTTGTCAAAACGTGTCGAGATGACAAGTTTATTTGACAAGTTTACTGGGCAGTCTCGTGTAATCAAACGACAAGTTTATAAGACAGAGCCATGTGACTATACAGGTCAGTATCACAAGTTTATTGGTTGGTCAAGTTTACCAGAGTGTCATTCAAACAAAGTTGATCAAACTATCCACATACAGACCAGAGCAATCATTAATCTCACATGAGCATCAAAATTCAAACTTTTTAAAATCTCACATGAGCATCAAAATTCAAACTTTTTAAAATCTCACATGAGCATCAAAATTCAAACCTTTTTAAAATCTCACATGAGCATCAACATTCAAACTTTTTAAAATCTCACATGAGCATCAAAATTCAAACTTTTTAAAATCTCACATGAGCATCAACATTCAAACTTTTTAAAATCTCACATGAGCATCAACATTCAAACTTTTTAAAATCTCACATGAGCATCAACATTCAAACTTTTTAAAATCTCACATGAGCATCAAAATTCAAACTTTTTAAAATCTCACATGAGCATCAGAATTCAAACTTTTTAAAATCTCACATGAGTATCAAAATTCAAACCTTTTAAAATCTCAAATGAGCATCAGAATTCAAACTTTTAAAATCTCACATGAGCATCAACTTTCCGATACAAACTTTTTTAAATCTCACATGAGCATCAACATCCCTGCACCTACTACCACACTATTCACATTCACCATGCCCCACGCGCTGCAGATATTTTCACGGAGACCATAATATTTTTTTGTATCCTCCTGCATTAAAAAAAAGTCTAAGAAATTGCCACTATAACCATAAAATTTTACTTGGTGACTCTGCTACTAACACTCTGAAAACATTCCGACTTCCTAGATCTACCCCCCCCCCCCCCCCACACACACACACACATATACACACACACATACAATTTCCATTTACCACGTGGAAGATTACACTGTTGTCAAAAAAAGGTGATTTAAAAATTGGTTGGTTCCTGCATGTTTTTTTAAATGGAGATATTGCAAGTCTAACTATAAATGTAACATGGCGAAACTGCGTTGACCCTGTGTCTAGACTCTTGTTCTCCTAACCCCATCGATATTGTAGTTCTTGTATCGAAAACTTGAACGGGAATTTTCAACTAAAGCAGGGGTCTCCAAACTACGGCCCGCGGGCCAGATGCGGCCCGCGAGGTTCTTTCATCCGGCCCGCGGAGATCTTTTTGTCCACGGAAAAAATGTTTGCTGATGATGGCTGAGGAACTTTGCCCAGAAAAATTAAAGACATATCTGGAAGAAACTGGCCCCCGAACTGAAATTTGATAGCTAATGCGGCCCTCGGACTGAAAAGTTTGGAGACCCCTGAACTAAAGGGAGAGAAGACAACAGGGAGGTAATCACAATCTTTAGAGAAGGATTTCACCCTCGAAATGTTTGGAGTCCAAGGGTTTCCCTCTATTTCCTTGCTTTAATGTGAGATAACTCTTAGAGACGGGGATGACTTGGGATAACTCGTGCTAGACTGGAGAGTTACTTGCTCGGGTTTGGTGTATTTCTACCATAGAAAAACGAATTAAGAGATCGCGAAAGGTTGACCGATTTCATGAAAATACAGTAGTACCACAGGTTGAGAAAATGTTTTTTTGGAATCAGATAATTTAGATGAGATACGACGGAAGGCGGGGTTTATACATTGAACAACAAAACCATTGATTGCTGGAGTTCATTACGTTTTGAATGGAAGGTGTTGCTTGTACTGTTATGTATGTGTTATCCGTCTGTTATGTGTCTGTTATCTGTCTGTTATCTGTGTATATTATAAGTAGGGAGGTGTCAAAAGTAGGATCTGTCCCACATCCTCTCAAAAGACGTCACTATAATACCCCCCCCCCATCCCCACCTCCACATAGATAAAGACAACTGGTAAAAAAACGTTTTGTATTTCAAGAAGAAAACATAACAACCGTGTGTGATTTCATATGTGTATGTACATCACCGCCTAGAACTAATGATTATAACAGTCAAAACTCCCCCTCCCTCCCACTTAACTCATGCTAGACGTATGAAGTCACAACGGGGTACTAGGGGGGGGGTAGTTAGAGGTGGCTATATGGAGGGTAGTATAGAGGTGGCTATATGGAGGGTAGTATAGAGGTGGCTATATGGAGGGTAGTATAGAGAAGTCATAATGTAGGTGGTTATCCAGAGGTGGTTATGGAGGTGGTTATGAAGGCGGTTAAGTGTGAAACCTGGTGACGTCAACCAGTCATGAGAGTGAGCAATGAATGCAAGACGTGAGTAATAAAACCAAACAAACACAACTCGATGAGTGCTTCACACGCGCCAGCCACTCACACCCCCACCCTGACAGCATCGCCCTGACCCCCGGGCCCAGAAAGTTACCCCCGGGCTGTGCATGACGGTAGGGGAACTAATGTTTTCATTTCTTTTGTCAGCGAGTGTTTGCCTGCTGGTGGAGAGTGTGGACGGCCGTGGTAAACAGGCAGTTATGTTAGATAATTGCAATATCCATTCCCGCCCCGGGCTGACGCATGTTGGAACAGCTTCTTTTCACAGCGACGGGGTCATTGGGTGCGTACAAATAGGGCACACAAGTGAAGTATGGATTCTGGGGGACCCAAAGCTGGGCGTGTTTTTTTCTCGAGAAACTTCGCGCGAGCTGGGACGCAAGAACGTTCGTCAGAACTCGGGAACCTTCGTCAGAACTCGGGAACTTTCGTCAGAACTCGGGAACTTTCGTCAGAACTCGGGAACCTTCGCTCGACCACGGGAACCTCCGTCAGAGTTCGGGAACCTTAGCTAGAGCTCTAGAACATACGCTCGGGAATCTTCGCATCAAAGTCGGGTCCGTGTTGTCGGTTTAAACTGTGGTTGGTAGGACCACTTAACGACAAAATGTCGCCTGACTATTGCACCTATTACGGCGAAATGTCATTGAACCCTGACATTTGTGTTCCACTACCTCCAGGACAAGTTCACTCAAGCGTGACGGAGAAACAAGAAAATCGATTTCACAAACTTCCTGTGCGTTCAGTTCTTAAGCCTAAACTAAAAAAAACGAGACCCGTAGTTGACTTAGTGCCATATAATTTAAATAGTTATTTAACTCTACTCCCCTAACTCTCTCTCTCTCTCACACACATACAAATAAACCTACCCTCACACCACCTCACGAGAGAAAGGCGGATAAAAAAACCAACCTCCCCGACACGTACAATAAAAACCCTGGATAAATGTCGCGGTATCCGCCCTCCATTCACATGGATAAAGTTTATGGACATTACCCCCCCCCCCCCCCCCTCACCCCCACCCTCCATCCTTCGTCTCCTATCTGTGTATATTTGTTATTTAATGCTATTTTATACCTGCGTGTAAATATGTTTACCCTCTCTTTTCAAGTCTTGTCAGACATTTCAAAAATCTTTATCAAGCAGCTGATTTATACCGCATTACACGACAAGGGTGAAAGTTTTAAATTAAGGGACATAACCGCTGCTACAATTGTTCAAACCAAGGGAAGCGACTCGAGTATGTGAATTGTTAAGCCCAGTCTCCATATAAATATCGTTTAAGGCTACTTGAATCATTTTTTTCCCTGTCGTGTAAAAATGCGAGTAAAATTACAAAACGTTTCAAACTTGATTCTGTTTATCTTTGTCTCTCTGGGCCACTCGAGTTGGCCTGCAGTGCCAGACATTGTGAGGGCCATCTCTGCCAGCAGGGGAGGACAACTGTGTCCAAACAAGGCCGGGCGATATTGGAAAGCACTAGAGGGCGCGCAGGCCTTTGTCTGCTCTATTAGCTTGTACCTGGGCGCGACAAAGCGAGTTGACAAAATGGAGTAGGTGTAAAAATAGCGGGCTATTCTACGGGAACAACATACCTCTTGTTGCTGCCCACACTTAAATAGGTGTTGCTGGAGTTGTTCATCTTTTCACGGAGGGTGGAGGGGGGACATGGGGTGGGGGTGTTTATCAATCGGAGAGGAAAATCAAGTGAAGTTTACTGGGCGACCCCGTGTGAAAGGCGACCGAGCGGAGCGGTAGTTTATTCTAGGTGATGACGTCACATCTATCCCTGTACAGCCGTCGGGATGCCAGGAGGGACTGGGGGGGGGGGGCATTTTTGTAGGGACGGTTCGCTAGGGAGAGGGGGGGGGCATTTTTGTAGGGACGGTTCGCTAGGGAGAGAGGGGGCATTTTTGTAGGGACGGTTCGCTAGGGAGGGAGGGGGCGTTTTTGTAGGGACGGTTCGCTAGGGAGGGAGGGGGTGTTTTTGTAGGGACGGTTCGCTAGGGAGGGAGGGGGCGTTTTTGTAGGGGCAGTTCGCTAGGGAAGGAGGGGGCGTTTTTGTAGGGACGGTTCGCTAGGGAGGGAGGGGGCGTTTTTGTAGGGACGGTTCGCTAGGGAGGGAGGGGGCGTTTTTGTAGGGACGGTTCGCTAGGGAGGGAGGGGGCGTTTTTGTAGGGACGGTTCGCTAGGGAGGGAGGGGGCGTTTTTGTAGGGACGGTTCGCTAGGGAGGGAGGGGGCGTTTTTGTAGGGACGGTTCGCTAGGGAGGGAGGGGGCGTTTTTGTAGGGGCAGTTCGCTAGGGAGGGAGGGGGCGTTTTTGTAGGGACGGTCGTTGGAAATATGTGTGGGAGGATTTTTGTTGGCAGACGTTTCTAGTCATATTTGTGAGGGAGGACGTTTTATTGTGATGGTCACTGGTTAATTGTGGGGGGGGGGGGTCCTGTTTGTCACCCTCTAGATCGTCTAACGCCAATCGGCAGTCGTCGTGTATTAAAACAAGTGGTCACTAATTAAACATGTGAGTGATGCAGACACACCACTTCCACTCACACTCCGCCATATCTGTGTCAATGGTGGATGTGTTCACTTACCTACCAATGGTGGATGTGCTCACTGACCTACCAATGGTGGATGTGCTCACTGACCTACCAATGGTGGATGTGCTCACTTACCTACCAATGGTGGATGTGTTCACTTACCTACCAATGGTGGATGTGCTCACTGACCTACCAATGATGTGCTCACTTACCTACCAATGGTGGATGTGCTCACTGACCTACCAATGGTGGATGTGTTCACTTACCTACCAATGGTGGATGTGCTCACTTACCTACCAATGATGTGCTCACTTACCTACCAATGGTGGATGTGCTCACTTACCTACCAATGATGTGCTCACTTACCTACCAATGGTGGATGTGCTCACTTACCTACCAATGGTGGATGTGCTCACTGACCTACCAATGGTGGATGTGCTCACTTACCTACCAATGGTGGATGTGCTCACTTACCTACCAATGGTGGATGTGCTCACTGACCTACCAATGGTGGATGTGCTCACTTACCTACCAATGGTGGATGTGCTCACTTACCTACCAATGGTGGATGTGCTCACTGACCTACCAATGGTGGATGTGCTGACTTACCTACCAATGGTGGATGTGTTCACTTAGCTACCAATGGTGGATGTGCTGACTTACCTACCAATGATGTGCTCACTTACCTACCAATGGTGGATGTGCTCACTTACCTACCAATGGTGGATGTGTTCACTTAGCTACCAATGGTGGATGTGTTCACTTACCTACCAATGGTGGATGTGCTGACTTACCTACCAATGGTGGATGTGCTCACTTACCAATGGTGGATGTGCTCACTGACCTACCAATGGTGGATGTGCTCACTTACCTACCAATGATGTGCTCACTTACCTACCAATGATGTGCTCACTTACCTACCAATGGTGGATGTGCTCACTTACCTACCAATGGTGGATGTGCTCACTTACCTACCAATGGTGGATGTGTTCACTTAGCTACCAATAGTGGATGTGTTCACTTACCTACCAATGGTGGATGTGCTCACTTACCTACCAATGATGTGCTCACTTACCTACCAATGATGTGCTCACTTACCTACCAATGGTGGATGTGCTCACTTACCTACCAATGGTGGATGTGCTCACTTACCTACCAATGGTGGATGTGTTCACTTAGCTACCAATGGTGGATGTGTTCACTTACCTACCAATGGTGGATGTGCTCACTTACCTACCAATGGTGGATGTGTTCCACTTACCTACCAATGGTGGATGTGTTCACTTACCAATGGTGGATGTGCTCACTTACCTACCAATGGTGGATGTGTTCACTTACCTACCAATGGTGGATGTGTTCACTGACCTACCAATGGTGGATGTGCTCACTTACCTACCAATGATGTGCTCACTTACCTACCAATGATGTGCTCACTTACCTACCAATGATGTGCTCACTTACCTACCAATGGTGGATGTGCTCACTTACCTACCAATGATGTGCTCACTTACCTACCAATGGTGTGCTCACTTACCTACCAATGGTGGATGTGTTCACTTACCTACCAATGGTGGATGTACTCACTTACCTACCAATGATGGATGTGTTCACTTACCTACCAATGATGGATGTGTTCACTTACCTACCAATGGTGGATGTGCTCACTTACCTACCAATGGTGGATGTGTTCACTTACCTACCAATGGTGGATGTGCTCACTTACCTACCAATGGTGGATGTGCTCACTTACCTACCAATGGTGGATGTGTTCACTTACCTACCAATGGTGGATGTGTTCACTTACCTGCCAATGGTGGATGTGCTCACTTACCTACCAATGGTGGATGTGCTCACTTACCTGCCAATGGTGGATGTGTTCACTTACCTACCAATGGTGGATGTGCTCACTTACCAATGGTGGATGTGCTCACTTACCTACCAATGGTGGATGTGCTCACTTACCAATGGTGGATGTGCTCACTTACCTACCAATGGTGGATGTGCTCACTTACCTACCAATGGTGGATGTGCTCACTTACCAATGGTGGATGTGCTCACTTACCTACCAATGGTGGATGTGCTCACTTACCTACCAATGGTGGATGTGCTCACTTACCTACCAATGATGTGCTCACTTACCTACCAATGATGTGCTCACTTACCTACCAATGGTGTGCTCACTTACCTACCAATGATGTGCTTACTTACCTACCAATGATGTGCTCACTTACCTACCAATGGTGTGCTCACTTACCTACCAATGGTGGATGTGTTCACTTACCTACCAATGGTGGATGTGCTCACTTACCTACCAATGGTGGATGTGTTCACTTACCTACCAATGGTGGATGTGCTCACTTACCTACCAATGGTGGATGTGTTCACTTACCTACCAATGGTGGATGTGCTCACTTACCTACCAATGGTGGATGTGTTCACTTACCTACCAATGGTGGATGTGCTCACTTACCTACCAATGGTGGATGTGCTCACTTACCTACCAATGATGTGCTCACTTACCTACCAATGGTGGATGTGTTCACTGACCTACCAATGGTGGATGTGCTCACTTACCTACCAATGGTGGATGTGCTCACTTACCTACCAATGGTGGATGTGCTCACTTACCAATGGTGGATGTGCTCACTTACCTACCAATGGTGGATGTGCTCACTTACCTACCAATGGTGGATGTGCTCACTTACCTACCAATGGTGGATGTGCTCACTTACCAATGGTGGATGTGCTCACTTACCTACCAATGGTGGATGTGCTCACTTACCTACCAATGGTGGATGTGCTCACTTACCTGCCAATGGTGGATGTGTTCACTTACCTACCAATGGTGGATGTGCTCACTTACCTACCAATGATGTGCTCACTTACCTACCAATGGTGGATGTGCTCACTTACCTACCAATGGTGGATGTGCTCACTTACCTACCAATGATGGATGTGTTCACTTACCTACCAATGGTGGATGTGTTCACTTACCTACCAATGGTGGATGTGTTCACTTACCTGCCAATGGTGGATGTGTTCACTTACCTACCAATGGTGGATGTGTTCACTTACCTACCAATGGTGGATGTGTTCACTTACCTACCAATGGTGGATGTGCTCACTTACCTACCAATGGTGGATGTGTTCACTTACCTACCAATGGTGGATGTGTTCACTTACCTACCAATGATGTGCTCACTTACCTACCAATGGTGGATGTGCTCACTTACCTACCAATGGTGGATGTGTTCACTTACCTACCAATGATGTGCTCACTTACCTACCAATGGTGGATGTGCTCACTTACCTACCAATGATGTGCTCACTTACCTACCAATGGTGGATGTGCTCACTTACCTACCAATGGTGGATGTGCTCACTGACCTACCAATGGTGGATGTGCTCACTTACCTACCAATGGTGGATGTGTTCACTTACCTACCAATGGTGGATGTGCTCACTTACCTACCAATGGTGGATGTGTTCACTTACCTACCAATGGTGGATGTGTTCACTTACCTACCAATGGTGGATGTGCTCACTTACCTACCAATGGTGGATGTGTTCACTTACCTACCAATGGTGGATGTGCTCACTGACCTACCAATGGTGGATGTGTTCACTTACCTACCAATGATGTGCTCACTTACCTACCAATGGTGGATGTGTTCACTTACCTACCAATGATGTGCTCACTTACCTACCAATGGTGGATGTGCTCACTTACCTACCAATGGTGGATGTGCTCACTTACCAATGGTGGATGTGTTCACTTACCTACCAATGGTGGATGTGCTCACTTACCTACCAATGGTGGATGTGCTCACTTACCTACCAATGGTGGATGTGCTCACTTACATGCCAATGGTGGATGTGCTCACTTACCTACCAATGGTGGATGTGTTCATTTACCTACCAATGGTGGATGTGCTTACTTACCTACCAATGATGTGCTCACTTACCTACCAATGATGTGCTCACTTACCTACCAATGGTGGATGTGCTCACTTACCTACCAATGGTGGATGTGCTCACTGACCTACCAATGGTGGATGTGCTCACTGACCTACCAATGGTGGATGTGCTTACTTACCTACCAATGGTGGATGGGATGTGCTCACTTACCTACCAATGGTGGATGTGCTCACTTACCTACCAATGGTGGATGTGCTCACTTACCTACCAATGGTGGATGTGCTCACTGACCTACCAATGGTGGATGTGCTCACTTACCTACCAATGGTGGATGTGTTCACTTACATGCCAATGGTGGATGTGCTCACTTACCTACCAATGGTGGATGTGCTCACTGACCTACCAATGGTGGATGTGCTCACTGACCTA
Organism: Physella acuta; assembly: GCF_028476545.2. NCBI lineage: Eukaryota > Metazoa > Mollusca > Gastropoda > Physidae > Physella > Physella acuta. The sequence goes on along the minus strand of NW_026731841.1, from coordinate 478,188 downwards.
CCAATGGTGGATGTGTTCACCTACCAATGGTGGATGTGCTCACTGACCTACCAATGGTGGATGTGCTCACTTACCTACCAATGGTGGATGTGTTCACTTACCTACCAATGGTGGATGTGCTCACTTACCAATGGTGGATGTGTTCACTTACCTACCAATGGTGGATGTGCTCACTGACCTACCAATGGTGGATGTGCTCACTGACCTACCAATGGTGGATGTGCTCACTGACCTACCAATGGTGGATGTGTTCACTTACCTACCAATGGTGGATGTGCTCACTGACCTACCAATGGTGGATGTGCTCACTGACCTACCAATGGTGGATGTGTTCACCTACCAATGGTGGATGTGCTCACTGACCTACCAATGGTGGATGTGCTCACTTACCTACCAATGGTGGATGTGTTCACTTACCTACCAATGGTGGATGTGTTCACTTACCTACCAATGGTGGATGTGTTCACTGACCTACCAATGGTGGATGTGTTCACTGACCTACCAATGGTGGATGTGCTCACTTACCTACCAATGGTGGATGTGCTCACTTACCTACCAATGGTGGATGTGTTCACTTACCTGCCAATGGTGGATGTGCTCACTTACCTACCAATGGTGGATGTGCTCACTTACCTACCAATGGTGGATGTGTTCACTTACCTACCAATGGTGGATGTGTTCACTTACCAATGGTGGATGTGTTCACTGACCTACCAATGGTGGATGGGATGTGCTCACTTACCTACCAATGGTGGATGTGCTCACTTACCTACCAATGGTGGATGTGTTCACTTACCTACCAATGGTGGATGGGATGTGCTCACTTACCTACCAATGGTGGATGTGCTCACTTACCTACCAATGGTGGATGTGTTCACTTACCTACCAATGGTGGATGTGTTCACTGACCTGCCAATGGTGGATGTGTTCACTTACCTACCAATGGTGGATGTGCTCACTTACCAATGGTGGATGTGCTCACCAATGGTGGATATGCTCACCAATGGTGGATGTGCTCACTTACCTACCAATGGTGGATGTGCTGACTTACCAATGGTGGATGTGCTCACTTACCAATGGTGGATGTGCTCACTTACCTACCAATGGTGGATGTGTTCACTTACCTACCAATGGTGGATGTGCTCACTTACCAATGGTGGATGTGCTGACTTACCTGCCAATGGTGGATGTGCTGACTTACCTACCAATGGTGGATGTGCTGACTTACCAATGGTGGATGTGCTCACTTACCAATGGTGGATGTGCTCACTTACCTGCCAATGGTGGATGTGCTCACTTACCTGCCAATGGTGGATGTGCTCACTTACCTGCCAATGGTGGATGTGCTCACTTACCAATGGTGGATGTGCTCACTTACCTACCAATGGTGGATGTGCTGACTTACCAATGGTGGATGTGCTGACTTACCTACCAATGGTGGATGTGTTCACTTACCTACCAATGGTGGATGTGTTCACTGACCTACCAATGGTGGATGTGTTCACTGACCTACCAATGGTGGATGTGTTCACTGACCTACCAATGGTGGATGTGTTCACTGACCTACCAATGGTGGATGTGTTCACTGACCTACCAATGGTGGATGTGTTCACTTACCTACCAATGGTGGATGTGTTCACTTACCTACCAATGGTGGATGTGCTCACTTACCTACCAATGGTGGATGTGTTCACTTACCAATGGTGGATGTGCTCACTTACCTACCAATGGTGGATGTAATCACTTACCTGCCAATGGTGGATGTGTTCACTTACCAATGGTGGATGTGTTCACTTACCTACCAATGATGGATGTAATCACTTACCTGCCAATGGTGGATGTGCTCACTTACCTACCAATGGTGGATGTGTTCACTTACCTACCAATGGCGGATGGGGCGTCTTGCATACTACTGTTGACTGTGGGGGAGCGAACACCGAATAGCCTATAGTTTTGTTAGGTATACCTAGACCCATTTGGTAGGTATACCTAGACCCATATGGTAGGTATACCTAGACCCATATGTTAGGTATACCTAGACCCATTTGGTAGGTATACCTAGACCCATATGGTAAGTATTCCTAGACCCATATGGTAAGTATACCTATATGTGAAAGGAAGTGTTTAAAATAAAATTAGTATATAATTACCATACTCGTTCGTTACGTACAGAACTGAAAAATAAATGACGTATGCTTATCATATCAGTTGTTGTAAAAACACAGTGCACTCAGTCCTTAAATAATAGATCTGCTCCGGGGGGGGGGGGGGGGGGGGGGGGGGGGAAAGAGACACCCCAGGGCACTGTTCAAGTTCCAGACGCATGGAATGAATCATTTCGTGGTTGTACTTGTTGTGATCCTTGCGTTTACATTTTGACATCTGCTTGATTAATGTTTAATTAGGTACGTCCTTGGCTAGAGCAGATCATTAGTCCCTAACATTCATGTGTGTACATGGGAAATTTGGAGACATTTGTCTTGTAGGCGATGACTTATGTGGTATATGGTAGAACGGTGCATGGACAGCCTAGGAGTGGCCAAGTATTTAGCCCAGGAGTGGCCAAGTATTCAGCCCAGGAGTGGCCAAGTATTCAGCCCAGTAGTGGCCAAGTATTTAGCCCAGGAGTGGCCAAGTATTCAGCCCAGTAGTGGCCAAGTATTTAGCCCAGTAGTGGCCAAGTATTCAGCCCAGTAGTGGCCAAGTATTCAGCCCAGGAGTGGCCAAGTATTCAGCCCAGTAGTGGCCAAGTATTTAGCCCAGGAGTGGCCAAGTATTCAGCCCAGTAGTGGCCAAGTATTTAGCCCAGTAGTTGCCAAGTATTTAGCTCCAGATCGTAGAGCAGTGCATGGCCGACCACCAGACGTTCAACCAATCCATCAGACGATCAAACAATCCACCAGACGTTCAACCAATCCATCAGACGTTCAACCAATCCATCAGACGTTCAACCAATCCACCAGACGTTCAACCAATCCACCAGACGTTCAACCAATCCACCAGACGTTCAACCAATCCACCAGACGTTCAACCAATCCACCAGACGTTCAACCAATCCACCAGACGTTCAACCAATCCACCAGACGTTCAACCAATCCATCAGACGTTCAACCAATCCATCAGACGTTCAACCAATCCACCAGACGTTCAACCAATCCACCAGACGTTCAACCAATCCAACAGACGTTCAACAAATTCACCAGACGTTCAACCAATCCACCAGACGTTCAACCAATCCATCAGACGTTCAACCAATCCATCAGACGTTAAACCAATCCATCGGACCCCATTCTCCCAGTAACCAAACGTTTAACAAGAATCAGCTTTCATTCTTGTTATTTCCAGGGCATACAAAATATATGCGGAATTTTAATTCTATAACTCGCCTTTCCCCATAGGGAAGCGTAGCAACCAGCCCCCCCCCCCCCCTTTGTAGTGGCTCGACAACTATGGTCACCCCCCCCCCCCCCCCCCATCTGATCGTGAGTGTCACCAAATTAACCGAACGAAAAATAATTTGTATTCACAAAGTGATCACACACCGCGATAATCTGACCTTTGGAATTAATCTCGCCATGTCGAAGAAGTCGATAAAAACACTTCTCAGATTCCGGTTTTTGGTAGAGTAAGACTTTTAGAAGTCTGCTTTACTGTAAGATTATCGGACTTACAGAAGTCTGTTTTACGGTAGAATAAGACTTTCAGAAGTCTGCTTTACTGTGGGATTACCAGAGTGTTTTACTGAAGGATTATGGAAGAAGCCGGTCGATTTATCTAAGCCTGTTTTATGGCATTTCTTTGACGTCATTCGCACCGTGTATTGACAAAAGCACTTTAGAAGAAATAAGGACAAGGTAGGACATTCAAGTGACAGTAGGACATTTAAGTAGGACATTTAAGTGGAGTAGGACATTCGTGTAATAGATGGGCATTCAAGAGATCATGTGGCATAATAGTAACACATTTGTGTGATCGTTGGACATTCATTGTATCTCAGGACATTTATAAAATCATAGGACATTTGTGTGAATTATTGGACATTTGTGCAATAGTAGGACACTCAAATAAATACAATACATCAATTAAAAATGACATACAATTAGGCTCAGGACATTAAATTAAAATACATAATAGGACATCCATCTAGATAAGCGGTTTATTAAAAGTTAGGACTATAACAACATAAATATTCATATTATTATCTACACAATTCACGGCCACCCACTAGCCCTTTCTATGGCCACCAAAGTACCCTTTATGGCCTCTCTACTTGCCATGGCCACCTGATTGTCTTTTCTATGGCCCAAAAGTTGGCCCAATGGCCACCAATGTGTGCAACTCTCCTGTAAAGTGGAACCTAAAACAATATCTGATTTTCCCTCCTATCTAAATGATCAGCTAATCTGGATTTATGTTCAACATTAGCGCAAGTTGAATCAATCCTTGCATATGTTGCATGAGTTTATGCACCGCTTTGTTAAACAGATCAACTAGCCGGCTGTCTTCCGGCTCTTGGAGCCGGCTGTCTTCCGGCTCTTGAAGCCGTGGCAGGGTGATAGACCTACCTGTGATCCCCCCTCCCCCTGGGTACAGCTATCCTTGAGTAAACATTGGCTGACCGTGGCGCTAGACTTGGATCTTATCTGTTGGTCTTCTCGCCTTTTCGCACCTTATGTCACCCCCACCCCACTTTCCCCACCCTCTTTACTTTATTAGCGGAGAAACTCGTTTTAGTCCTGGTAAGCCGCCCAATCCTGGATTGTGTGGCTTGTGATTGCGTGAAGACCAGCTATCAGGGTGTGCAAGCCGCGTCTGGAAGCAAGCACAACTTATCGTGTTGACGGCTAGTTTACGACCCCGGGGGTGGGGGGTGGGGATCAAACAAAATGGACTCGGTCGTGCAAGTCGCCATCACGGTTAGCGAGAGCGTGACGAGGGTTTGTTTTACGAGCAATAACAAGCCTACGTGCGCTTTCAACCCCGGCCACCCCGCCCCCGCCCCCACTCCACATCAACAGTGGGGCTTTTATTTATCTATTTGCCAGCTTTGAACATAAACTTGTACAGATTATGGGCCTTATTGTGCCGGTGTTTGCGCTGAGGCCTTTGATGCCTCTCACAGGTAACCGCGGAGCTTCAATAAATAATCCAAGATAGCGGGTCAGATTGACTGCTCGAACAATGGCTCGATGGATTTACGAGCCCGACCGGTGCTTCGTGGTGACGAGAATGAAAATATTAACCTGGCTCAACTCTACTGCAGCTGGACCCGGCTGCTCTGGGCGGCGGTGCCAGCTACATGCGACATACAGTCAGTTGAGTCGGTGGCCTAGCAGGAGTCAAAGGTTGCGCTCAATTGGTCACGTGACAGTCTTAAACTGCCCACGTGACATTGTCCTAAAATGGCAGGTAACATCGTCGAAGTGGGGGGGGGGGGGTGACACTGAAAAACCTTCAGTTTTTTAGTACATTATAGACAAGTCATTGTGTGGGGTGGGGTGGGAGTGACGCCTAGAACTATCCCACCGGGTTAACAACATTAAATGACGTCACTGCAATTAATTTTGTTTTAAACTTGACTGCTAAAACTTGAATTTTTTGGCTGGTATACCATTGATTCAACCGAGAATTATCTCGAAATAATTCGAAAGGCCCCTGTAAACTCGTTTTAATCGCGTCAATGTTATTGAAATAAAAAGGTTCTAAAATCTGATCGTGTGAGCTTAAGTTTAGTTGGACTGTACTAAAGATTTGATGTATTTGATGTTTTTAGTACTTTCGGTAACTCAACAATTTTTTTATTTTAAATCGTCAAAAGCAATTTAATTGTATACTTTGATCACAGATAATGTCCCAAAAAAATCCGAACTATGTCATGTGGTTTAAAAAAAAAAAAAACAACTTCAAAATTGTATCGGCAAAGTTTTGAGAACAAATTACTATTACTGTACAGCCAATGATTGTACGAAAGTGAAACATCAGGTTATAAGTTAGGATTGATGAAAATAAATAGAAATGTAGCCTTAAACTAAAAAAAAAATATTTTCAAATTCTCTAGATTTGCAACTTTTATAACATTGATTCTAAAAATATTACATATCTGAATTATATTTTTTCTTCTTGTTTTTTTTACGAACCTTTTGATGGCAAAATCTAAAAAAATAAAATAATAATAACAAAAAAAAAAAAAAACAATCTCTATCCATGTCAACAATAAAGATGGAAAGATTCTCATCAACTTCTTGATGTCCGTTTGTCCGTTTGATTGATTGATTGATCGATGGATTGATTGATTGATTGATTGATTGATGGATTGATTGATTGATTTATTGATTGACTGATTTATTGATCTTTGGATTGATGGATTGATTTATTGATTGATCTATGGATTAATGGATTGATTGATTGATTGATTGATTGATTGATTGATTGATTGGTTGATTGGTTGATTGGTTGATTGGTTGATTGATTGATTGATTGATTGATTGATTGATTGATTGATTGATTGATTGATTGATTGATTGATTGATTGATTGATTGATTGATTGATTGATTGATTGATTGATTGATTGATTGATTGATTGATTGATTGATTGATTGATTGACTGGTGGAGTGACCGAATGAAGTATTTTGTTTTATTGGTGTATTGATTTATTGGTGGATTGTTTTATTGGTGGATTGTTTGGTTGGTGGATTGTTTGGTTAATGGATTGACTGAATTTGGTATTAATATCAAAATCCACATCCGGTAGGCGAGCTTTAGTCCCCGTCCCCCCCCCCCTCTCCCAATTACTGATCCGCTGACGATGAAAGATGATTTTTTTTACTCACAGATTGCCGTCTACGTGGTAGGTGGTGGGCATTGTTGAGGGCAGTGTGGGTAGGTGGGCATTGTTGAGGGCAGTGTGGGTAGGTGGGCATTGTTGAGGGCAGTGTGAGTAGTTTGTGGGCATTGTTGAGGGCAGTGTGGGTAGGTGGGCATTGTTGAGGGCAGTGTGGGTAGGTGGGCATTGTTGAGGGCAGTGTGGGTAGGTGGGCATTGTTGAGGGCAGTGTGGGTAGGTGGGCATTGTTGAGGGCAGTGTGGGTAGGTGGGCATTGTTGAGGTTAGTGTGGGCATTGTTGAGGGTAGTGTGGGTAGGTGGGCATTGTTGAGGTTAGTGTGGGCATTGTTGAGGGCAGTGTGGGTAGGTGGTTATTGTTGAGGGCAGTGTTGGTAGGTGGGCATTGTTGAGGGCAGTGTGGGTAGGTGGGCATTGTTGAGGGCAGTGTTGGTAGGTGGGCATTGTTGAGGGCAGTGTGGGTAGGTGGGCATTGTTGAGGGCAGTGTTGGTAGGTGGGCATTGTTGAGGGCAGTGTGGGTAGGTGAGTATTGTATAGGGCAGTGTGGGTAGGTGGTTATTGTTGAGGGCAGTGTGGGTAGGTGGTTATTGTTGAGGGCAGTGTGGGTAGGTGGTTATTGTTGAGGGCAGTGTTGGTAGGTGGGCATTGTTGAGGGCAGTGTTGGTAGGTGGGCATTGTTGAGGGCAGTGTGGGTAGGTGGTTATTGTTGAGGGCAGTGTGGGTAGGTGGGCATTGTTGAGGGCAGTGTGGGTAGGTGGGCATTGTTGAGGGCAGTGTGGGTAGGTGGGCATTGTTGAGGGCAGTGTGGGTAGGTGGGCATTGTTGAGGGCAGTGTGGGTAGGTGGGCATTGTTGAGGTTAGTGTGGAGTGTAGGGTAGAACAAAGGAGAAACGAGGCGGCGAAATCAAAGAAAGGCACGACACAATGATAAACAGCTCCAGTTTCCTGATGTTGTTCGCACGTGCAGGCTAGGTGTGGATAGGCTTGGGGGATAAGTACTCACGTTTTGTAAACGGCCGGCCACTTAGACATGCTGTTCCGACTTCTCTTCAGTCGCTCCGATAAAACTATGGAAACCCATTCAGCCACAGTTTGTAAATGATGCTAGCCAACTATGGAATCCCATTCAACCCAAGTTTATAAATGATTCTATCTAACAAAGACAGCAGAAACTGTAGACTTTTAAGCATAAAGAACGCATCCTAATACGGTGAATTAATTAGGGAAATTTTTATTATCTTGTAAATGAGAATAACTAATAGCGTTCGTATAAGGATTTAAATAAACGTTTTTGGTATAATGGTACTTTGTTGTAGCCCAGCGCGACGGGACAATAGCGGTCACGTGACCCGGCGTCAGACGGAGAAAAGTACGGTGCTCCGTACGGCCATCTGTGTCACATCTAACAAAGACGGTGAAAGTTCTTCAGGCTGTTCCTGGCGGCCGGCTGGTTTCACTTGGAGGGTGGTGTGTGGAGACGGCGCTATACGGCTGGACACAGGCTTAATTAGAGCTCAGATTTAATGAGGGGGGGGGGGGGGTCATTACACATACAGAAAAAGTAAAAATAAATAAATTCGGACGTTTAATTATGTTTCTCACTAGACTCACGGAAAAGGTCTCTAATTAAGTAGTTGATTGATTGACTACACAGTTGCTTCCCTTGTAGGTCATACTGTCAACAATTAACAGGACGGCGGATTATCCGGGATTATCTTAAGGTGCTGTAATCCTACTTCGTGTTAATTGGTCATTGTGTGGACCACACCATACAATCATGGTACAATCATGGTACAATCATTTTAACCGGTATATGAAATGTCCAATTAACGTAACTGAACCAGTGGCGTCGCTAGGTCAGGTGTCACCCGGTGCGGCTTTTCATGGTGTCACCCCCCCCCTTACACACACCAAAGGAAAAAAGTATATATATATATATATATATATATATATATATATATATATATATATATATATATATATATATATATATATATATATATATATATATATATATATATATATATATATGTGTGTGTGTGTGTGTGTATGTGTGTGTGTGTGTGTGTGTGTGTGTGTGTGTACTCGAGAAGGTCGATGTGTACATATTAGACTTTTTACTTATTTACTTTTTAATTTATTTACTAAACTGGCAAAAAGCATTTTTCTCTATATATTTTGCATATTTTAGTCTTGGTCTCACCCCCCTAAATGGTGTCACCTGGTGCGATTTCCCCCCCCCCCCCTGCCCCCGCCTTGCGACGCCTCTGCTCTCGCCCATCCTGTAGTGTATCATGTCAAAGTATCGACTAAAATATACATTTATCCAGATCGTATTTTACTTTTTTCCATTGAATCCTAAGTGTGTTGTTTATTTTACTGTTGAACTAACACATTTTCCTTCAGTGAATCTCTAGTTTGTTGTTTATTTTACTATTGAACTAACAGTTACCAAGAACTCCAGTGATGTAGAGCTGTATGGAGGCGAGGTAAATCGATAGCCGGGTCCCTAGAGCCGAGGTCTCACTTTAACTATGGATCTGGACCTGTCCTCTTGCGGTCCCTTTCAGCGGACCGAGTGGTTTTAAAATATTGACAAGATTTTCTCATGCCAGGCGCCCGGCAAACGCTGGCCATTTACAGGCTCAACAGTTGACGTCTGCAACATTGTCAGTGAAATCTTGCCCACAAATCGATCAGAAATCGATACGATTTATGATCAGATTTGAGAAGACGATAAATTATAGATACCGCTGTTTTGCAAAGAACATTTTAAGGAATTGATTTTTTTTTTCCGTGGGACTTGAACTATGAAAGACTTGTTCAGATTTTTCGAATGTTAATTTTTCAAATCTCGCTCTTAAAGAACAAACGGTTCGCGTGGGTATTTCCATGACAAGAGGTGTGGGGGTGGGGGTGACGCTGGTGCCAGTGTGGGGGTGGGCTGGGGACTGGCACAGGACAATCAATGGCTCCACTGGAAAGATGCGGTTTCTGAGATAGTCTCGCCGGTCCCAGACTACTCCAAATATTTGTCTACGCTTTGTCTTATATCTTTGGCTGGTTAAAGTTTGATGGCTCTGGCGCAGGCAGGCAGCCAACCGGACAAGCCCAGGCCAAATCTCTGCCCCATTAGCCGGGAAATTATGAAAAACTATTCCACTTCTTGCCGGCGACGAACATTTAAAGCACATACAATGTAGATTTTATTTTATTGTATTTACATAATAAAAGCATTTGTTTTTCCTTGCCCGTCTTGGAAGGTCTTGAGATTTGTTAAACAGCTTTGCTTTGTGAAAAGACGGAACAAAGGAAGCGATGAGGCCCAGGCTATGTTGTGTGTAGACGGGAGAGATAAAGGGGAATACGGTGGTGGTGGTGTTGGAATAATCTTATTGCAACATTTTTACAACATCCAACGTTCACATACATAGGTCATCACATCAGTTTATTGCAACATTTTTACAACATCCAACGTACACATACATAGGTCATCATATACGTTTATTGCAACATTCGTTCAACATCCAACATCCAATGTACACATACATAGGTCATCACATATGTTTATTAAACACATTTGACCAACATCCAACATCCAACACAAATTCATCCCATCACTACATCAAGGCTGTGTGCACGACTACAGTGCACGCTAGTGCGCTGAGAGTTGCACCGTTGACGTGCACCGTTGGCGGTGCACTGACGAATACATTTTACATAAAGGTTAATGAGTACAAGGTGAGACGCTCTAGGTCAAGGTCATACATAAACAACTTACAACTACACCCATTGCTAGCCTCAACCACCACATCCGAGGCTACAAATTTACTTGCAACAAATGATCAAATGTTTTTTAATCTGATGGCTAGTAGGTCTATTGTACAATACAATAAAGATCAAGTATCGAGCAAAAGTAACATTTATATCAGCCAAAACATCATCTTTGCACACATTTTAAGTTGTGCATCAATTTTGGAAATGACAGATGACTTTGTGATGAAGACTACCAAACAGTTAAGACAAAATAATAGATTTTAAGGCAAGTAAAAAACTTGATATTTACGTTACAATTATTGATATTTACGGCATACAGACACAATCAATGCTTACAGAAAACAGAAAACAATTACTACATCAGACAAAATAGTTTACATTTCCAGCAAACGAGAAATGTTAATGGTACATCTCACAAAAAGTTGAAATTTTTTTTTGTTGGCGTTTACAGTAAATAGAAAGTTGAATTTCGTGGTGGAAAAATATTAATATTTGAGGCAGAAAAGTTGATTTTTACTACTAAGAGAAAAAGTTGATTTCTACCCCAGACAAAATATTGATTTTAAATTGGGTTTTTTTTAGACAGACAGAAAAGTTTACATTTACGGCAGGCAGAAACAATAACTTAGCCAACAGAAAATGTTATGTAACAGTTTTAACAAACAGAAAATGTTATGTAACAACTTCAGCGAACAAGTGTAGTCCTTGTAGTAAACTTGTTTAGCGGTATGTAGTGAAACTAGCTAAAATAAACAAATGAAAATGTAATAAGACTTTGAATGAAGTTTGACACACATTCGTCACACATGTGTCACATATGTGTCACACATTTTTCATACATTTGACGGTTGGGATAGTCTGAGCGAGAATAGAAGAAAAAACTGGGAGCGTAGAAAATGAAACGGAAGTATTAAAATTTTAGACTTGTGAGAATGATTCGCCATTTTGTCTGAGTCGAATAAAACATTTTTATGGTCAAGTTTTCAAGGGATTTCTCGTAAACTTTAGGGCCAGAGGTAGGGAGTTTTGTGTTTAATGGTGTTTGATGTGTTTAATGTGCTTAATGGTATTTAATGGTGTTTAATGTGTCTAATGATATTTCAGAAGAAGAAAACTTTCATGTTAACATTCAAATTTGGGTTTAAAAATTTTCATTTCTTTTTTTTTTTTTCAACACTGTAAGTCTGGTGTTCTGCGATATTTAAGGGGGGGGGGGGCGGTTGTATGCTTTTTCCATGTTGGGTGTGGGGAGGGGGGTGTAGGCCCTGTCATGGGGGAGGGGCTTCTTTAGGCCCTGTCCATGTGTGTGTGGGGGTCCTGTATTCAGCCCTTGTCCGTGTGTGTGGGGGGGGGGGGTCCTGTATTTAGCCCTTGTCCACGTGGGGTCTGTCTGAAGGTCACGTCCAGAGGAGGGGGGGGGGGGGCTATGGTGGAACGTGGTGACCTGTAACTGGTAAAGAAGGGTGGGGCTTGCTATCAGCAGATTGGGGGGGGGGGGGGGCTGTAACGTTTCAAAGGTAGACCCACTGGGCGGAGAAATATTTTGAACTTAAAATTAAAAATTGCGATACCCTACATTTTATGTGATCGATTACTTATTTTAAAAACATCACTCCAACAAATTTTTAACAAATGAAATTGTAAAGATGTGCACTTCTAACGGAATTGGTCAATAAGTTATTTGATGTTTGTATTCATACTTGAATCCAATAAGGTTAATTGATGTTTGTATCGATACTTGAATAAGTTAATTGATGTTTGTATCAATACTTGAATCCAATAAGTTAGTAGATGTTTGTATCAATACTTGAATCCAATAAGTTAATTGATGTTTGTATCAATACTTGAATCCAATAAGTTATTTGATGTTTGTATCAATACTTGAATCCAATAAGTTATTTGATGTTTGTATCAATACTTGAATCCAATAAGTTAATTGATGTTTGTATCAATACTTGAATCCAATACCCCTTACTGTTGGCTAACCGCTTTACAAGTTTTAGCAACATTATCCCTACACAGACCTAAAGTTAGAAGTGCACTGAATGTGCCGTCAATTTTAAATTACTTATACATTTTCTCTGGCGACCAACGGCTTTGATTTTATTTATTTTTTAAAAGTCTTATTAAATTTGAATTGATTAGAATCATCAAACGGGACATTGTATGCCCCCCACTGACTGGGGCAGATTGCATTGATTCAGCAAAAAGGGGCATCATCAACTTGTAACTGGTGGGCTATTCATATCAAAATATGAAGCTACTTTGTTGAAGAGAACCCAGGGATTCAAGATCTAACGAGGTTTGTGAAAGTTATTTATTTAGTCGGTCTTTCGGTTCGTTCAACATTTGAAATCTCGCTAAAAGGTCTAGTCAAATTTTTAGCATCGTTTTCATACAAACATATTTTTGCCTCGCTTTCACAAATGTTTCATATTAGTTTTGGCGAGTTTTAAAAAAAGCGGCTCCATTTGTGTCAACAAAATTAATTGAACATCAAACGTAACCCTAGGTCGAGTTCCAGAACTAGGGGTGCCGCCTTTGACGCTAAATGATGCCTCATTAATTATGCAAGACTACTGGTTAGTGGCTTGCAAAATAAATACGCAAAGATTATTTGTCGCATTGACATCCCATAATTTCAGTGCGTAGCTTCTAATCTTATTCTGTGAAAATATTCTGAAGAATCGCTACGACTAGAATAAACGGAGTTTGAATGGGTCCGTATTGGTTCTATTTCAGGGTGAACGTTGTCGTACCTATAGTGTATGTCGTTTCACATGTGGTGTATGAGACTTATTATGTGGTGTATGTGGTCTCCTATGTGGTGCATGTGGGTTCCTATGTTGTTACACCGATGGTGTGTCATGTGAAGGTGTTACAGTTTGGTGTAACAAATGATAACACCTTCCAGTCCTTCAGCATCTGATTGCTTGTAACAAATTTAATGACAGACTAGCAGATGACAGACTAGCAGTATGACAGACTAGCTGTATGACAGACTAGCAGTATGACAGACTAGCAGTATAATAACAGACTGACGACATACCACTAGAATCACGAGAAATGACATTACGGTGATAGTGACATTCAGTGACAATGAAGAGGTATGACATACGGATATGTCATCCAATAAATGACACACAAATGTGACAAATCAGAAAAAAATTTGACGAGTGATATACAACCACACCAGTCTACCACAAAACGTAATGACATACAACCACACCACATTAACCGCTAAACGAAACGAACACTGAACTACAGCAGTATCTTGATAACTTACAAAAACGGTGGGTTTTTTTTTTTTACAAAATAATTTAATGGCTTAGAGACACGCATGAATAAACATGAAGAAAATGTAAATACTACAATCACAATACATCAAATTGCATCATTTGAATCAACTTATTTATAATCTATAAATAGACAATTTCTCTGACATCTACTATAGAATAAAAGAAATTTGACAGCTATAAAGCATTTTGGCTTTTTGGATCAATAAAATAATTTGTCATTCACATTCAACGAGTCTTCACATTTGGAAGAAAATTAAAATTAGTGTTACATATCACTTTACTGGCGACGGCAGACGCAGTAGAGTCGAGCTACTTGGCTGACTGTCTGGCGTGAGATCAGGTGAGATCTGAGATCTCAAGTCAAGTTGACTGAAGTCATGTCCAGGTGAGCAGGTCACCGAGGCCAGTTGACTGAAGTCATGTCCAGGCGAGCAGGTCACCGAGGCCAGCCCGATATGGCGCATGCCTGCACGTACTGTCGGTATTTTTCTAGGTCAAGTGGCGTTAGGTTGGACAGAGCTCCCGCGAAAGGGGAGGCGAAAGCGCTGGTGGCTCCCCCCGGCCGCCCTGGCAAGTCCCAGGGCGCCGACCTCAGGGCTTGCAGGGAGGAGAATGAAGAGAATGATGACGTCAGGTTGAAGCCGGCAAGACCGGCACGATAAGCCGGCAACAGGGCTGCCGCTGCCGCCACGGCTGAGGGCGGCGCCAACATGGAGGAGGGGGGAGAGGTGGTGGGGATGGATTTGGGTTCGGTTTTGATGGATAGAGGTGTGGATGTGGATGGGGAGGGGGTGGTGTGGGTGGAGGAGGAGGTGCCGATGATGTTGTCGATCGTGAAACCTTTTTTCTGTGTGGTAGACGTGGACACGGTGGTACTGGGCTGTAGCCGTGACTGGGGTGTGGGGGCGGGGGGTGAGGAGGCGCCCGGGGAGGGTGAAGATCTGGGTGAGGTGGGTGGGGAAGATGGAATGGAAGTTTTTCTCTCAGAGACCGGAGACTGCCTATCCTGGACCTCTAGCTTCTCCAACTGCCGGATCTGGCTGTTGGGGTTACGGTGGAGCGTCATGGAGGACATAGGACTATGGTGGAGTCCTGGAAGTCCTACAGGACCCAGGGGTAGGTGGAAATGTGGGGGGCCCGGGTGCGGGGCGTGGTGGGGGTGTCTGACGGAGTAATCGTTCTGCATCATGGAGAGGGAGTGGCTTAACCCCGGGGGCATGTACGGGTAGCCCAGGGGTCCTGAGCTGGGGTGGAACGCCCCGGGGTGCGGGGAGTGGGGGTTGATGAAGCCGTGGTGATGGAAATAGGAATCAGCGGCGGACATGAAGGCGGGGTTCTGGCCCATCATGTCGAGGTGTGATGACCGCTTGTACCGCTTCCTCCTCCTCAAGAAACTTCCGTTATCAAACATGTCTTCGCTAGCCGGGTCTAGCGTCCAGTAATTTCCCTTGCCGGGATTTCCCGGTTCCCGGGGAATCTTGACGAAGCAGTCGTTAAGCGAGAGGTTGTGCCGAATGCTGTTCTGCCAGGCGGGGAACTTTTCCCGGAAGTAGGGGAACCTGTTCATGATGAACTCACAGATTCCCGACAAAGTCAGCCGCTTCCGGGGCGACTGAAGGATGGACATGGTGATGAGAGCGATGTAGGAATACGGCGGCTTGACTAGACTGGACTTTTTCTTCATGGAGGCGTGGCCGGGGTTGGCGCCGTGCGAATCGTCTGCCGGCTTGCTGCCGTCGTTATCCTCGTCGTTAATATCATAGTCTTTTGATGGCGATAGCGGCGCGTCGTTATCCATGGTGTGGCAAATGTCGTGGTCAATGTCCTCGTTGTCGTACCGCGACATAATGTCTCTGTCCTCGTCATCTTCATCATCGTGGTGATGTTCGTCATCGCTGGCCAGAGAATGTCTGGGCGAGCCATGGATCCGTGGTGAGGTAGGTGGAGGAGAGTCGACCTGGAGTAATTCTTCGTCTTCCTCGTGGTTGCCGCCATTTTGGCGGGAGTTGTTGGCCAGGTCATAGTGACCCAGGAAGTTATGCGCGTGAAAGTCTGACTTGGGTGAGTGTGTGCGGTTGTTGTCTGCTGACGTGTGACGGTCATCGAAGGGTGAGCTGTCCTCACTCGACCCGTCCTTATCCGGGGACTGGTGCGCAGAGTTCACGACCCCTGTGGGGGTCACGGACGGTGACCCGGGGTTCCTGTGGGGGGAGTTGCGTCTCTTGTCGTGTTGGGGAGAGGCCCTGAGCTCATGCCTGGCATGGGTGGCAGAGAGCTGTCGGATGTACTCCGTGTAGTGCTCGCGGAAGTCGGCGCCCGGGCGGAGGTCGGACAGGTAGGGTTTAGAGAAGCAGTCCTCCCCCTGGCCGTACCCCCGGGCCTCCCCGTGGAGCAGACCCAGCCTCTCCCTGTGCAGGCTCTGCAGGGCCGACATCTGGCTGTAGGCTGAGAGGGCAGACGACTCCATGGACGAGGAAGATGATGACGACAGAGGGGACAGGGATGACTGGAGGCTGTTGGGGGCGTTGGTCAGGGGGGTGCTGGCCCCCAGAGGTGACGTCATGGAGGGGGAGGTCTTGTTTGAGCTGTTCATCCCGGGGTACAACGCCTGCTGGTGGGGGAACATATGCCCCTGGGTCAGCCCTTGAGAAGGGGGGTAAGCCAGCGACAAGTTCATGACGTCATAGCGCATCGCCAGCTCTCTCTGATAGGTCTGAAACAGAAGCAGACAAAAATCTGGTTACAGAGGCAGACAAAAATCTGGTTACAGAGGCAGACAAAAATCTGGTTACACAGAGGCAGACAAAAATCTGGTTACAGAGGCAGACAAAAATCTGGTTACACAGAGGCAGACAAAAATCTGGTTACACAGAGGCAGACAAAAATCTGGTTACACAGAGGCAGACAAAAAATCTGGTTACACAGAGGCAGACAAAAATCTGGTTACACTGAGGCAGACAAAAATCTGGTTACATACAAGCAGACAAAAATCTGGTTACACAGAGGCAGACAAAAATCTGGTTACACACAGGCAGACAAAAATCTGGTTACACAGAAGCAGACAAAAGTCTGGTTACACAGAGGCAGACAAAAATCTGGTTACAGAGGCAGACAAAAATCTGGTAACACAGAGGCAGACAAAAATCTGGTTACAGAGGCAGACAAAAATCTGGTTACATACAAGCAGACACAAATCTGATTAAGGATTTCTTTAAGTTTGAGGAAATAACATTTAATAACCGTAAGCATATTTCAAATTTTAATCAAAATTTATTTAAAAAATTATTGGGTGCAAAATTAGTTTTAAAACTACAGTAGCTATTTATTATTATTTTTGTTGAGCTAATCAAAGTGTTAGAGCTACTAGATTTAACAACTAGTGAGCACGCTGATATAAAAAATGTTCCTGGATTATATTACCTTATATTACACTTTTTTTTAGAAATAGAAATTTGGATTATCGATTTAAGACTGAGATTAGTGGTAGGATATTTAATACCCTGCATGTATGTACGCTTAAATTTCTCATGTAAGTAATTTACAATGTTTAATCGTAAATTAATGAGAAACGTGTAATTAATGTCTCAAGTGTTTGCTAAACACTGCATACCCGGTGCAGTAAGTTCGTCTGACCCTGGGGGGGGGGGGGGGAGAGGGTATAGAGTCCTTGCAAACACGTGACCTAAATCACGTGATACCTACGCCCGCCGCCACAGTGGTGTACATCAGACGTAAACACAATCAGCTGTTCGCCAGCGCTGGACGTGTTCACCGTAGGTAAAGAATCGCGCCCGCGGAAAAGGAAAAATATGTTAAAAAACTTGAACTCTTAGGAATTGAAGATCCTTATACAGTTATTGACAGTTTCGTGGATAATATAAATATGTGGCCGAAATTTCTAAATAAAAATACTGTTAGTAATACCGTTTGCGTTTAGAGTTTAAGTAGATGAAGCTGATCAAATGCAGTAATATATTAGAGGTTATCTACTCTACTGTAGCAAACGTGAGACCACTTAACTCCTACAAAACCCACACTACAACGGCTAATATAATCCATGGGTAATAACCAATCTGGGTAGCATGTTATACAATTTAAGACCCTTAAAATCCACATTAATACTGACGTTCAACCCTCATAATGGCTGCCCCCACCTGTATCTAGCCCACAATAAAACCAAAGAGGAGTCTGCCCTGCCCTCCCCTGAAAATGTCTCACCTCCGTGATACCCAGCCCCACAGAGATAGTATTTCTTATATAATTTTGACCCTCAGGGCCCAGCAGGGAGAACAAAGGGGAAAGTCCCACTGCTCTCCCCTCAACACTTCTCACCTCGGTGTCATGTTATGTCATTTATAGCACACGGCTTATCAGGGGAAAGCATTAAGGCATTAAGAATCTTAACTCTGGACAGCTACACACTAGTATACTAGCTACACACTAGGTGCCTACTGTAAACTACTAGACTGTAGGCCCTATGTAGACCTGCAATTGTATCAATTGTAGACTGGGTCCATTGTTATTATTCTAAACCATCTCACTTATAATGTTTCTAGCTTGATTTGTTTCTTTTATAAACAGTGGATTTAAAAAAAAATTAGCCTAATCATTAACCAAATAATAATAATGTGGTTATTTGTTGTTGGCTGGTATGATCTAGATTGTACTACTAGGCTACAAAAACTTAGTAGACCAATTACTAGATATGAATTTGAATTTAATTAAACTCAGTCCAGTATCAGATACAATCCATATTGCTGTAAAAAGACAACAAAGTAGGTAGGCCTTAGTAATTTATTAAAGCCTTCTACTACAATAATATCAACTACATGCTTGTATAAAGTTTTACAATTTAATTTAAGTAGCAGATTCTAGATCTAAGTCTAGTTATATAATCTATTTCAATTTCAGAAAATTTCGTTTGCTAAAAAAAAATGATTAGATAATAGAGCGAGATTTTAGATCTTAGAGACAATTAAATGCTTTATTAGGCCAATTATGACTACTTTTGATTTATTATGGGTGTATTTTGAATCGAATGTAGATCTAAAGTAATTAAATTTAAGTAAAGAAGTAGATTCTAGATTCTATGTCTACCCAGCGGAGCCAGGTATTAGGCCTACTATTAGATCTTATTATTCTTATTAGCCTATTACTTTTGACTTTGTCTTTTACTATTAGTATTTGTGAAGGTCGAGCATATTTGTTTTATTAATAGTTATCTTTTATAACTAAAATGAAGTTTATTATTTTACTGTCCTTACATGAAACAAAGTATCGAGAACTGCATTTTATCATATTCGGCTACTTTAACTCTAAACGCAAACAGTATTACTAACAGTATTTTTATTTAGAAATTTTGTCCACATATTTATTTATACGAAACTGTCAATAACAGTATAAGGATCTTCAATTCCTAAGAGTTCAAGTTTTTTAACGTATTTTTCCTTTTCCGCGGGTGCGGTTCTTTACATACAGTGAACGCGTCCAGCGCTGGTGAACACGTCCAGCGCTGGCGAACAGCTGATTGTGTTTACGTCTTGTGTACACCACTGTGGCGGCGGGCGTAGGTATCACGAACGGACGTGACGTCATATGAAAGGACTCTATTTAATCTGATGAGTTTTCGAGTAAGTCATTGACCCCAGTTACGGCCAAACTCAGAGCTTCAACCATTGTACAATCACAAGTTTAGCCCGAGTAGAATTCATAAGTTTAGCCCTAGTACATTTGATAAGTTTAGCGATTCTTTATGTCATAAGTTTAGCCCTAGTAGAATTCATAAGTTTAGCGATTGTTTGTGTCATTAGTTTAGATATATTCGTCATTCGTTTTATTCTACTAAGTGTCATAAATTTAGCTATAACATATGTCATTAGTGTAGTTATATTATAAATGTCATTAGGTTTGCTTTCATATGGAATCGGTTTAAAACACGGTCTATGTTTAAAAAAGAACGACACTTTCAATAATTAACCAACCGCCCTTTTAACCATTAAAAAAGTAAATTAACATTTTCATCGGATAATTCTTTTAATTCAATAAAAATGTATTCCGTGCCTCGCTTCGTTGACACAAGCATTTAATAGACCCCCCCCCCCCCACCCCATTCCACTAATGATGTAGAACTCATGACCTGCCCATGGTAAAAATAGCAATGTCTTGTACAACTAAACAATTAGCGTAAAATTAATTCGCAACATTTCAAACCAAAAGGCTGACAATAAAAGAAATATTTGACGCTATATTAAAATATTTCAATCGTTTCACTTTTTGTCATCAAACATTTTAAAGTTTTTTCGACGGAAGCCTACGACTTGAGCTTTTGTATATGAAATCCCATGTGTTAAATATGTGAATGTTCCAGAAACTTTACCTCACCTAAATCTAAACATGGGTCATTTTTTTTAATTCTTTATATTTGATTTAATTCTGTTTTAAAACAATCTAAGTATTAATACGATTTTTAAAAATAAATTCTATTAAAATAAAAGTAAGATCGACAATTGAAGACATTATGTACAAGCAAAGTGACAGTGCCCCCACCCCCCCAACCCATGGTACGGTAACCCAAGGGTCAACTCGGGTCGCCCCATCACCCGCCAACCCGGTTCAAATCTACTTGGAAAAAGCAGATTTTTTCATTAACATGTGCTAATGTTCGTTTTGGTGTCACCCTTTGTATGGTGTCACCCTTTGGATGGTGTCACCCTTTGGATGGTGTCACCCTCTGCGGTATATCCTAAGTTTTTGTACATTATGTTTATGTCAGTATGTGGTAAAGAAGACATGTGGCTGAAATAAAGTGATTTGATGCTGCTGACCACTGGCCACTGGCCTACTAGGTGAGGTGTTTGTATTTTGTTAATTGTGTAAATATTAAAATTCATGTCTGTGAATAATCTTTTGTTTATACATTGATATGTTCGCTAAAATAACGTTTGAAATATTTTAGACAGAAATATATTTCTTCAACAACAAAATCCTGAATGAAATTATGGAGATCGATAATTTATTTTCCAAATCATTAGGCCTAACATTTTTAAATAAACTTTATTATGAAGCAGCACTATAGTTAAGTACTACATCAGCGCTACAGTATAGTTAAGTACTACATCAGCGCTACAGTATAGTTAAGTACTACATCAGCGCTACAGTATAGTTAAGTACTACATCATCACTAAACTAGAGTTAAGTACTACATCAGCGCTACAGTATAGTTAAGTACTACATCAGCGCTACAATATAGTTAAGTACTACATCAGCGCTACAGTATAGTTAAGTACTACATCAGCGCTACAGTATAGTTAAGTACTACATCAGCGCTACGCTATAGTTAAGTACTTCATCAGCGCTACAGTATTATACTACTACATCAGCCAGAGTTTCTTCCAGGCATCTCTTCGGGGAAAAAAGTCTATCACACCCCCCCCCCTCCCCCCCCCCCCCCCGAACGAAATGGAATTTATATAGAAAATATATACTTTTGACAGTGTCCGCCCCCCCCCCCCCCGAAAATTACTGTTGAGGTTAATGCTGAGGTTACTGCTGAGGTGAGCCGCAAGTCCAGAAAACGTGTCAGATATCAGATGAGCCGCTGAGTTCACTGACCTGTGTTCTAGTACTTGATTGATGACGTAACAGCGTCACAATTTTAATCCACTGCATTAATCTAATACATCAAATCAATATTTTTTTTTAATCCAGGACTCGTCATGAGAAAACATTTGATGTTTGTGCATTAACCGTAATAAAAGATAAAAAGCCTAAAATTAAAAACCTAGGCCTATAACTAACTCGCAACTTATACAAATGAAAATATAAAGGGAGTGAACTGGTCACATTTCGACTGGTCGTTAATTCACTGGTCAAGTTTTTTTTTTAACCAAACACAAATCGCTGTCTTCATCATCAGCAAAACTACAAAACACAAGTCTAGTTTACTGTGAGCCCATAGATAACTATGTATTTTATTGTATCCTTGTTTTTTAAACCAAAACACAATTCTAGTTTACTACGAGCCCATAACTAATTCTTTTTATTTTATAATTATTTTTTAAACCAAAACATCCTTAAAAACTATGTGTATGGTAAATTCGGCTAGGCTTACTGAAATAAATTAATATATGTTTAATTAAATAATTAATTAAAAGTTCTTGCTTCGTTTTCATTATTATTTACAATTTATAATGATTAACCAATTATAACGATTAATCGATTATAATGACGAACAATTTATAATGACCAACAATTTAGAATGACCAACAGTTTAGAATGACCAACAATTGATAATGACCAACAATTTAGAATGACCAACAGTTTAGAATGATAATTTAAAATGGCTAACTATTTATATTGCCTAACTATTTACATAAACTATTTATAATGACTATTTATATTAACTAACAATTTATATTCACAAACAATAACGACTAGCAATTAATGATAAATAATTGATAATGAACTACCAATTCAGGCCAATTACGACTAAAAAAAATTAAATCAAATAATATGTTGGCCTAATGACTAGCAATCTAGACTAATTGATAGTTGAGTTTGACTAAAAATTTGATGTTTCTAAAGCTGTAATCAAATTGACAACTTACTATCAAATACAACTTGTCATTGACAATTTATTTGGGGCAATTATCATTTAATTTTACTGATAATATTTTCAGGCTACACGATCAATAAATATCACCAAAAATCCAAATTTGTTTCAAATCATTTTTCGCTTACAGTATTTTAGAAACTCACTGTCACCAATATGTTAGATAGAAATACTGTTAACAATTTAATTTTAGGCCCGCGATAGCATTACTGTTAATTAAATTTTAGGTTGACACTAGCAATACTGTTAACAATTTAATTTTAGATTGACACTAGCAATACCGTTAACAATTTAATTTTAGGTCCGCGATAGCAATACCGTTAACATTTAATTTTAGGTTGACACTAGCAATACTGTTAACAATTTAATTTTAGGCAAACGCTAGCATTACTGTTAACTAAAAAATATGAACCAACATAAAACGAGATTGTGAGAAACATGGGATTCGAACCCTCGCCCTTTAAAAGATTGACTTATTGCCGAGTTTCAATGAGAGCCGGGTGTTGCCCGCCCCCTCCAAACCCTCTCCACACACACATAATAAAATAAAATTAACTATGAATTCTAGATCTAGATTATTTTCGGCGCTTTATTGTCTTCCATACCATACTGTTCAGTCGTTACCATACTAACCTAATGAGTAAGACTAATGGTTGTTTTGTTTTGGCTTTTTCTTTTAATGTTTTCGCACTTATTTTTACAACAAGCGAGGACTAGGTATGGGTGCAAATAGTCAACCGCTTGATCAAATGAAATTTGAGTTGGTATAATGTGATCATCAGTCCTTGCACTGGCCGGGTGTATGGGGGGTGAGGGGGTGGGGCGGCTCTTAAGGCCGTACAAGTGTCTGACTCTCTAATGAGATGAAGCCTAGCACGGACCCCCCCCCCCCCCCCCACAGGACAAACGATGGTATCAGTTTGATCATCAATATCTGCTCGTGTATTTTCTGTTTTCTGCTGTCTGTTTTCTGTCTTGACACCCCGCTAAAGATACAAAAATATTGTCGGAAATGTTTTCTTTTGTAACTGGCAATATCACGTCTATTCGTTTCTTTTCAGCGTTTTTTGGATGAATATTTTTTTTAATTAAGGGAAAACGATATGACCATCAAATGCTTGTATTTCGTGCTGATGTTCACTGGTGGTGTTCTATGTTGTGTTTTGTGGTGGTGTTTTGTGGTGGTGCCGTTTGGATTGACTTGTGTGGGGGTGATATGTGGCAGTGATTAAATGATGAGTGGTGTGTGTGTGTGTGTGTGATTAATCTTATACTGCGGTGTAATTATTTTACATTTGAATAAGTGGAAAATTTGTATGTATAATTTTTACTCAATCATTTTGATGTGTGATTGTCACTCACTCATTTGGATGTGTGATTGTCACTCATTTGGATGTGTGATTAACATTCAATCATTTGGATGTATGATTAACATTCAATAATTTGGATGTGTGATTAACATTCAATCATTTGGATGTATGATTAACATTCAATAATTTGGATGTGTGATTAACATTCAATCATTTGGATGTATGATTAACATTCAATCATTTGGATGTATGATTAACATTCAATCATTTGGATGTGTGATTAACATTCAATCATTTGGATGTATGATTAACATTCAATCATTTGAATGTATGATTAACATTCAATCATTTGGATGTGTAATTAACATTCAATCATTTGGATGAATGATTGACATTCAATCATTTGGATGTATGATTAACATTCAATCATTTAGATGTGTGATTAACATTCAATCATTTGGATGTGTGATTAACATTCAATCATTTGGATGTGTGATTAACATTCAATCATTTGAATGTGAGATTAATATTCAATCATTTGGACGCAATCCAGTCTGAACAGTCAATCTTGTAATGAAGTCACACAGTGTTGTGTGGGCTGGTTAACTGGTTATTTAACATGTGGTTACTGTAATGAGCTGGTTATTGGCGGTTAACTTATTAGCGACATGCTAACTGAATGTGTTGGCTGACATCGGCTAGTTCATCAGTTAATTCTCTAGTGGAACATACGGCTAGAATGTACGATCAGATGTTGGGTTAGATTTCAGGCTGGCACCTTTTGTAAGTCTGGCACCAACCACGGACTAGAGGTGGTCGGACGATAGGGCACTGTGTGGCGCTAATTTGTGTCGGTCAATAACTGGTCCAGGGTTCAAACATCGACAATAACCAAACACAGCAGATAAGTTGTTTTGTTTTGTTCTCTAATTTGTTTTTTGTTTTGTTTTTAAAAAGAAGGGGGTGTGGGGGGGGGGGGGCGGACTAAACTGTCCATACAATAAATCTGCGTGCTGCTCAGTGTTCGTGTAGTAGTAGAAACCCCTTCAGTAGCAAGGTGTGTTAATTAAGCTAATTATCCTGTTTGTAAAGTCATTGGCTAGATATTGTCTAGACATTAACTTACTCAACGACAGTTAAACATGTCCTATTGTTACGCTAAGCCAACACTACAATAACTAAAACTACAATAACTAAAAATACAATAACTAAAACTAAATTAACTAAAACTACAATATCTAAAATTACAACGGATACAATTAAAATAAAAACAGCCGGATAAGATGAGGTTATCTTTAAATTTTGTAGATAAAACAAAAAAAATTGAAGTATGGTCTACTCACGTCCAGTGTTAAGTGGTGACCAGTTTCACACGGGTCAGCCTCATACGGGTCTCAAACACGGGTCTCTCGGGTCGGGTAGAGCAGATAGATACTCCCAGGGAACACAAGAACACACAGACCCAGCCCGTAGTAGGGCGACAGCCGACTCTAGCGATGGTGTAGTGGAGTTTGGTGCTGCTGTCTGTTGACTGGTGTTGGCTGAGGTACTGGCCGTGATCTGCTAGACGGCTGCTGAACGACATCGGCTGTCACTGGCTCGGCCTCTGACATCCAACAAAGTGAGAGATTGATACCCGGGCCCCGCCCCCTTGCCGCTACACGCGCCGGTGCCGTGTAAACTTCCGGCTAGGCCACGCCTCCTTGTGTCACGAACTAGCGAATGGCCTGCCGGTTAAGCCGGCAAGCGCGAGCGGCGATGGGCGTCAACGTCCGCCCCCTCCCCCGCCCCTCCCCCGCCCCCACACTGTAGCAACTCGCTGGCCGACCGGCAACATTTTTGTGGGGTAAAAAAAAATATCCGCCATTTTGTTTTGAGCAGAACTCACTGGAGTGTAAATAGTTTGTTGATAAGTCGCTGTCTACGTCATCTTAAGGCTACACGGGGTGTAGGGGAAGGGGGGGGGGGAACAAAGACAGTTCTAGACACCTGACCCTAGCCTAGAGCAATATCTTAAGAGCCAACAGCTCTTTGAACAGTTTCAGTACCCCCCCCCCCACACACACACACACCTTCACACACACAAACACCTCCTGGAAAGAATACAATACTGTTACCTAGCCCTCACAAAGCCAGCATGAATGGAGTGACCAGTATACTAGAGATGTTGTTATTAGAGCAGTCTAATGGCTCGCGGTCAGGTACACTAATTAGTACAGTTACCCTTTCCAACCAGTCCACCCATGGAGCAGGGTGAAGTAGAGTTCAACTGTTTGTATAACCTAGGCACATGAAGGGATAGTGTGGTCAGCAATTAGCCTAGCCGTATTTACTTGCCTTCCCTAATGTGAGTTAGGTACCCATTAGTGCTGGGTGGTTAGGTACCCATCTGAGTTGGGTGGACTCATTGAGTCAGGTACCCATCAGTGTTGGGTGGACTAGGGTCAGGTACCCATCAGAGCTGGGTGGACTCAGGTACCCATCAGAGCTGGGTGGACTCAGGTACCCATCAGAGCTGGGTGGACTCAGGTACCCATCAGAGCTGGGTGGACTCAGGTACCCATCAGAGCTGGGTGGACTCAGGTACCCATCAGAGCTGGGTGGACTCAGGTACCCATCAGAGCTGGGTGGACTCAGGTACCCATCAGAGCTGGGTGGACTCAGGTACCCATCAGAGCTGGGTGGACTCAGGTACCCATCAGAGCTGGGTGGACTCAGGTACCCATTAGAGCTGGGTGGACTCAGGTACCCATTAGAGCTGGGTGGACTCAGGTACCCATCAGAGCTGGGTGGACTCAGGTACCCATCAGAGCTGGGTGGACTCAGGTACCCATCAGAGCTGGGTGGACTCAGGTACCCATCAGAGCTGGGTGGACTCAGGTACCCATCAGAGCTGGGTGGACTCAGGTACCCATCAGAGCTGGATAGACTTTAAGACATTCTACTCACTCGAGCCCGTGAACCGAAAGGGAGACTAGTCAGAGTCCTTTAAACGACACATTATAGAACCCACTCTTTATATACAACATACGTGCCCTATACAACACACACTTTAAATGTCACACAGCTAACTTATGCAGCACACATAACACTATTAGAAACATTTTAAAATTATTATAAGTTACCTGAATGTTCATATAACTCATATTTGATACTTGACACACTTCGTTGAGCGGGTCCTGTATGTTCCTACTTGTTTGTTTATACTGGTTTACATTTGTTACAACCAATGTAAGTTTTCATTTTTCGCTAATATAAAACCAACTCTTCAATTCAAGAAAACACAATTTAAAACAAAATACACTAGAACTGGAGTTTAAGTTTTGTTTGCAGGTTGACAAGGGTAGATTTTCGGGGTTAAATGTACAGTCATCAACTTCTGTTTGATGTACACAATAATTAACTTTTAGGTTAGAGTGTACAGTGTGGGTGTGCTATGTCGGTGGATCAGCACGTCCATTAGCCGGCAACCGGTTAATTACAATCACTATTCGGCTGCTGAAATGCCGGCATATAAATCTCATCAGATTTTGTATTTAACTTTAGAATGCCAAAGTGCTAATAGATATATGAAGTTAAACTGTTTCCAATATAAACACGATTTCTATGTCTAAACAATATTTTATTCATCAATCAGATACATAGGCTATTATAGTGTAGATTATCAAACACGACAAATTACATTTCTGTAGTTCTGGTGATAGACAACTTGCGACAGCTGGTCAAGTATAGCACGTCTTCAAAGCGTAATCATGACATCCCGCCACGGCCGTACGTTCGTCACAATGACGTCATTGCTCGTTTTATTGACGTCATGGCAGGTTTATGGCGGAGTAGGACGTCCATCTTGTTTGCTCGCACCGTGACTGATGACGTCAGTTACGTCATTCACGTGCTGCCTGTCCAGCAGATGTCGGTCTGGCACTCCGCCCACCCCCACCATCCCCCCCCATCACCCCGCTCCCCCCCCCCCCCCACATTCCCACCCAACGTTAGCATGTAGCTGATTAAGTGTCAACACCACCACCACCCACACCCCCAACTTGTGCCGTACTGTGGCTACCTCACCCACTCACCTTCACCCACCTTACACTACCTCGCGATGTTTAACTCTAGCCCTAACCAGACTGTTGACCCAACGTAACTAAACGGATTAGCTACCAAACACCTCATTCAAACCGTGTCTACAAACCAACGGATTCAGAGTTTCTTCCAGGCATCTCCCCCCCCCCCCCCCCCCCCGAAAAAATTCTACCGCCCCTTAACCCCCCCCCCCCCCCAACGAAATGAAATTTATATAATTTATATAGAAAATATATACTTTAACAGTGTCCGCCCCCCCCCCCCCAAAGAAAGTCTAACCCCCCACCCCCCCCCCCCCGAAAATTTCAAGTGCCCCCCCAACCCCCTCCCGGAGAAAAAGACTCGAAGAAACACTGAAACACTGAACGATTAGCTACCAAACACCTCATCCAAACCGTGTCCACAGAAACTAACCTAGAGAAACAGCCAACAAGTTTGTGTTCAAACTATTCAAAAACACTTTTTTAACTAACTTTTACAATTTGCAATACAGCATTAGATAAATAAAGAAGAGATATTGTAATTAAAAGAAAATCAATTAGAAAAGTATATAGCAGTAGCTATAAATTCGAGACTAGCCTAACTAAACCACGGTAAAGTTACTACAAAAGTGCGCCTCCCCACCGACTTTGATTGCTAGTGCTAAAAATGTCCAACATCTCCCAGAAACTGGGCTGTTATACACATCTGTCGACTTATTGTCCCACCTTGACTCAGTCTAAATATTATTCTGACATTTTTGTCGACAAAAAAAGAATTTCCCCCGTCATATTCTTGCCATTGTCATAAAATCAATTTGTATTTAATGTGTGTGATCTTTTCACTAGTTGGCGTTTGACTGACTGGCAAAGTATGACAGATTTCATGTGATGTACGTAGATTGTAACACCAGTCACCGTGCTTTGGTGTTTGTATCACCAGTCAGTCGAGGTGTGAAGTTTGTATCACCACACACCCTTGGTTTGATGTTTGTAACACCACACAGCCGGGGTTTGTTGATGTTTGTCACAATTCAGCCAGATTTGATATTTGTATCACCACACAACCGGGGTGTGGTGTTTGTATCACAATTCAGCCGTGTTTGGTGTTTGTTGATTTAAGCTTGACCTGTGCTTGTACTCACCAAACAGCTGGATCATTGGTCACGTGTTGACCCAGACTAGTGAGTGCACCAACTGACCGGAAGTTGTATGTCATTAAATTTGAGTACTGCTAGACTTACCTTTTTACCTCACCATTGAAATGGCCTCACCGTTTTCCTTTCTTGACCAAATTTCGTGGTCAGTTCAACATTACATACTTGACATTACAATACTAACTCTGCCACTCATCTGATTATAACAATTTGTTTTAAACTTGACATTTGTAGTGTTTTGTTGAGTGCATTGGAGCAGAAGATTACACGTTAATTAATACAAGAAATAGAAATGTGTTTTGGTCTCATTGCTAATTTTTAAAATCTCGAGTTCGGACCCCCGGGGGATGAGGCATGTCAGCCGGGGATAACAATCTATACTGGAGAGAAAACTACAAAACCAAATAACTGCGGCCACGCCATGCAGACTGGCTTTTTTTTTTTTTTTTTTTTGGACAATGGCTATAGATCTAGAAGCCAATCCAGCAAGAAAAACAGGCTGAAGTGTGAATCTACGGGTAATGCTGCCATGTACCTTGTGTTGAGGGAAATCTCCATCCAAACATTCAAATTAAAACACAGTAGAAAAACAAGTTGTATCTGTTTCACTAAAGATTCCGTGCAAAGAAAAAAATTAAATGTTTCTTCGTACTAAATAATCTCCATCAGTAAATTAAAATATCGCAGAACAACTCACTCAGTGAACAACATGAACGTGACGACAGCAGCAGTCCCACGTGCCCGCTTCTATTTGGATAGATAACAACGTGTCGCACTTTAGACCTGTGTGTGTGTGTCAAGTAATTTGTTCAGAATGTTGGCACCATATGGTGATCGTAGTTTCAGTTTGCATTCAATCCAACATTCCATCCAACATTCCATCCAACATTCCATCCAACATTTCATCCAACATTCCATCCAACATTCCATCCAACATTCCATCCAACATTCCATCCAACATTCCATCCAACATTCCATCCAACATTTCATCCAACAATCCATCCAACATTCCATCCAACATTCCATCCAACATTCCATCCAACATTCCATCCAACATTCCATCCAACATTCCATCCAACATTCCATCCAACATTTCATCCAACAATCCATCCAACATTCCATCCAACATTCCATCCAACATTCCATCCAACATTTCATCCAACAATCCATCCAACATTCCATCCAACATTCCATCCAACATTCCATCCAACATTCCATCCAACATTCCATCCAACATTCCATCCAACAATCCATCCAACATTCCATCCAACATTTCATCCAACATTTCATCCAACATTCCATCCAACATTCCATCCAACATTCCATCCAACATTCCATCCAACAATCCATCCAACATTCCATCCAACATTCCATCCAACATTCCATCCAACATTCCATCCAACATTTCATCCAACATTTCATCCAACATTTCATCAAACTATTCATCCAACATTTCATCCAACATTTCATCAAACTATTCATCCAACATTCCATCCAACATTCCATCCAACATTTCATCCAACATTCCATCCAACATTTCTTCAAACTATTCATCCAACATTCCATCCAACATTCCATCCAACAATCCATCCAACAATTCATCCAACATTCCATCCAACAATCCATTCAACAATTCATCCAACATTCCATCGACAATTCATCCAACATTCCATCGACAATTCATCCAACATTCCATCGACAATTCATCCAACATTCCATCCAACATTTCACCCAACATTTCTTCAAACAATTCATCCAACATTCCATCCGACATTCCTTCTAGCACTATACTCAACGAATCTGGATGTATTGACTTATTGATCGCCCTTTCATCCAACATTCTAATGCTGGTTTGAGTTGCTTCTTAAGGCAAGGGAAATAACCAAATAAATAAAACTTTAGTTTTGAGATGGGTCACTGTTACAGACCAAAACCTTTGCAAACCTCGTCTTCACTTTATAACTGGTGTCATCTATCTCTTGTCATATATTAGTATAGCTTTAACATTTAAAGGATTAGCAAAGAATTATGCTCACATGGCACATATTAAACAGCCCTACCAAATTTCTCATAATGAACTACATTTCTTATTATATTCCATATTTCTCGTAATTTATGTCTGATTATATATACAATATTTCTCATTATAAACATTTCTTATTAAATATCATATCGTATTATATACATTTCTTACTAAATAAAAATTCTCATTCAATACAATTTCTCATTAAAAAATCCTCAATAAATTAAATTTCTAATTAAATTAAATTTCTCATTAAATTAAATTTCTCATTAAATTAAATTTCTTATAAAATTAAATTTCTCATGAAATTAAATTTCGCATTAAGGGCAGGTTAAACCCCCAAATTGAAAATTAGGTGTTAGGACTTTTTTGAGTGATAAGGAAGTTGTAACTAACATAGAATATGAAATTAAAATGCAAAAAAAAATGCTTACAATTTGTGAAAATATTTTCTAAAAAGTGTCATTTTTAGGGTAAAATAGCTCAAAATAAGGTCTCATTGAAAGCATAATAACACAAGTTTTGTTTGTCAGAATGACATAAATCTTTGACATAGTGTAATACACACAAATACAAACAGGGTGAACAAAAACAATTAGAAAACAATAAAAAAAATGGATTTTAGCCAAACATTTTTATTGTGAGACCTAAAAAATGTCAAAAAAGTTGGGAGTAGACTTAACTTTCTATTTTATAAAATGTGAACTTTCAAAGATATAGAAATGATTTGAGTTTACCTTTACAAGCAGTGTTTGTAAACATGTGTGCAAAATGTCAGCTAAATATCTCAAGTAGTTTTTATGTTATAGTGATTTAACTGGTATAATTTTTTTTATAAAGTAGCATTTTGAGAAAAACGCTAAATAGTGGAAAATATACTAATTTTGGAAAAAAAGAGAAAAAGCGAAAACTACCCAAAAAAGTCATTTTTTTAAAAACCACCCAGTCACATAAATTGCCTCTGAATCCTCTAACTCAGCATTAAGAACACATATCTAAGTACTTTTTAATTTCTATGTTGTCAAATTTTGCTTAATATAGGAGAATTATTTTTTTTAAATTATTTATAAAATACTGGCAATACGTAATTCGGCAAAATAATTAAATGTTCAGAATTGAATGTAGTCTCATAAGTAATTGATTTTGAAAAATCAATATTTCTGACTTTAATATGTATTTGGGGGGGGGGGGGGGGGTAATTTAAAGTTAAATTAAATTATAAATTTAATTTAATTTCTCATTAATTTCTCGCTAAATTACATTTCTTACTAAATTAAATTATAAATCAAATTTAATTTCTCATTAATTTCTCATTAAATTAAAATTCTCATTAAATTAAAAGTCTCATTAAATTATATGTATTGTTAATTATATTTCTCATTAAATTCAATTTCTAAATAATTAAAGTTTCACAATCTATAAAATTTCTCATACTTTTTTATTTTATAGAACATTTCAATTTAATAAATGTTCTCATTAAATCAAACTTCCCATTAAATCATTAAATAAAATTTATTAAATAGAATTTCTCATTAAATAAAGTTTCTTATTTAATGAAAATGCCCCATGAAATAAAATTGCTCATTAAATAAAATTTCTCATTAAACAAATGTTTTCATTAAATAAAATTGCTCATCAAATAAACATTATTATTAATCAAATAAAGTTTCTCAATAAGTAAATAGAATATCTCATTAAATAAAATATCTCATTAAATAAATTTCTCATTGATTGAAAATTCTTATTATTTAAATAAAGTTTCTCATTATATGAAATTTCTCATTATATACAACATTTCTCATTATTTACAACATTTCTCATTATATACAACATTTCTCATTATTTGCAACACCAACATCTACCCTATACCAATGACACGCTTTAACATTGGGGTGGGCCCAATAGAGTCCTTGCAAACACGTGACCTAAATCACGTGATACCTACGCCCGCCGCCACAGTGGTGTACATCAGACGTAAACACAATCAGCTGTTCGCCAGCGCTGGACGTGTTCACCAGCGCTGGACGTGTTCACCGTATGTAAAGAATCGCGCCCGCGGAAAAGGAAAAATATGTTAAAAAACTTGAACTCTTAGGAATTGAAGATCCTTATACAGTTATTGACAGTTTCGTGGATAATATAAATATGTGGCCGAAATTTCTAAATAAAAATACTGTTAGTAATACCGTTTGCGTTTAGAGTTTAAGTAGACGAAGCTGATCAAATGCAGTAATATATTAGAGGTTATCTACTGTAGCAAACGTGAGACCACTTAACTCCTACAAAACCCACACTACAACGGCTAATATAATCCATGGGTAATAACCAATCTGGGTAGCATGTTATACAATTTAAGACCCTTATAATCCAGCAGGGAAGTAATCAGACACATTAATACTGACGTTCAACCCTCATGATGGCTGCCCCCACCTGTATCTAGCCCACAATAAAACCAAAGAGGAGTCTGCCCTGTCCTCCCCTGAAAATGTCTCACCTCCGTGATACCCAGCCCCACAGAGATAGTATTTCTTATATAATTTTGACCCTCAGGGCCCAGCAGGGAGAACAAAGGGGAAAGTCCCACTGCTCTCCCCTCAACATTTCTCACCTCGGTGTCATGTTATGTCATTTATAGCACACATGGCTTATCAGGGGAAAGCATTAAGGCATTAAGAATCTTAACTCTGGACAGCTACACACTAGTATACTAGCTACACACTAGGTGCCTACTGTAAACTACTAGACTGTAGGCCCTATGTAGACCTGCAATTGTATCAATTGTAGACTGGGTCCATTGTTATTATTCTAAACCATCTCACTTATAATGTTTCTAGCTTGATTTGTTTCTTTTATAAACAGTGGATTTTTAAAAAAATTTAGCCTAATCATTAACCAAATAATAATAATGTGGTTATTTGTTGTTGGCTGGTATGATCTAGATTGTACTACTAGGCTACAAAAACTTAGTAGACCAATTACTAGATATGAATTTGAATTTAATTAAACTCAGTCCAGTATCAGATACATATTGCTGTAAAAAGACAACAAAGTAGGTAGGCCTTAGTAATTTATTAATAAAGCCTTCTACTACAATAATATCAACTACATGCTTGTATAAAGTTTTTACAATTTAATTTAAGTAGCAGATTCTAGATCTAAGTCTAGTCATATAATCTATTTCAATTTCAGAAAATTTCGTTTGCTAAAAAAATGATTAGATAATAGAGCGAGATTTTAGATCTTAGAGACAATTAAATGCTTTATTAGGCCTATTATGACTACTTTTGATTTATTATGGGTGTATTTTGAATCGAATGTAGATCTAAAGTAATTAAATTTAAGTAAAGAAGTAGATTCTAGATTCTATGTCTACCCAGCGGAGCCAGGTATTAGGCCTACTATTAGATCTTATTATTCTTATTAGCCTATTACTTTTGACTTTGTCTTTTACTATTAGTATTTGTGAAGGTCGTACATATTTGTTTTATTAATAGTTATCTTTTATAATTAAAATGAAGTTTATTATTTTACTGTCCTTACATGAAACAAAGCTTCAGAACTGCATTTGATCAGATTCGGCTACTTTAACTCTAAACGCAAACAGTATTACTAACAGTATTTTTATTTAGAAATTTTGTCCACATATTTATTTATACGAAACTGTCAATAACAGTATAAGGATCTTCAATTCCTAAGAGTTCAAGTTTTTTAACGTATTTTTCCTTTTCCGCGGGTGCGGTTCTTTACATACAGTGAACGCGTCCAGCGCTGGTGAACACGTCCAGCGCTGGCGAACAGCTGACTGTGTTTACGTCTTGTGTACACCACTGTGGCGGCGGGCGTAGGTATCACGAACGGACGTGACGTCATATGAAAGGACCCTATATGTTTAGCATTAATTTTAGTTTTTTAATCAATGTAAAAATGTGTTGCATTACTTATATATATATACTTAAATATTTCTACACACTACATACATATTACATACATAAAATATTACATGCTAATGCATAAAAAACACATTTTCCAATACTCTAGATAAATATGATATGTTAAATAACAAATGTTACATTATCCCATAGTCTAGATAAATATGATATTATGTTAAATGAGAAATGTTATATTATCCCATACACTAGATAAATATAATATGTTAAATAAGAATTGTTCCATATTCCAATACTCTAGATAAATATGATATGTTAAATAAGAATTGTTCCATATTCCAATACTCTAGATAAATATGATATGTTAAATAAGAATTGTTCCATATTCCAATACTCTAGATAAATATGATATGTTAAATAAGAATTGTTCCATATTCCAATACTCTAGATAAATATGATATGTTAAATAAGAATTGTTCCATATTCCAATACTCTAGATAAATATGATATGTTAAATAAGAATTGTTCCATATTCCAATACTCTAGATAAATATGATATGTTAAATAAGAATTGTTCCATATTCCAATACTCTAGATAAATATGATATGTTAAATAAGAATTGTTCCATATTCCAATACTCTAGATAAATATGATATGTTAAATAAGAATTGTTCCATATTCCAATACTCTAGATAAATATGATATGTTAAATAAGAATTGTTCCATATTCCAATACTCTAGATAAATATGATATGTTAAATAAGAATTGTTCCATATTCCAATACTCTAGATAAATATGATATGTTAAATAAGAATTGTTCCATATTCCAATACTCTAGATAAATATGATATGTTAAATAAGAATTGTTCCATATTCCAATACTCTAGATCAGGGGTCTCCAAACTACGGCCCGCGGGCCGGATGCGGCCCGCGAGGTCCTCTCATCCGGCCCGCGGAGCTCTTTTTGTCCACGGAAGAAACGTTTGTTGGTGATGGCTGAGGAACTTTGCCCAGAAAAATCAAAGACATGCCTGGAAGAAACTGGCCCCCGAACTGAAATTTGATAGTCAATGCGGCCCTCGGACTGAAAAGTTTGGAGACCCCTGCTCTAGATAAATATGATATGTTAAATAAGAATTGTTCCATATTCCAATACCCTAGATCAATGTCGCATGTTCTTCACCAGATAGCCATACCATTTTTCTCTTTATTCGGGAACATAATACACGACCTTGATTCATGTCACAACGTTTCTATTTAATTTTTTTTTAAAAACATGGTTTACTTTAATTCTTGTTAAAATTCAGAAAATGGCGCCATTGTTACAACTCTAAAATGTTTCCACCCCATCGTCCTCTATCATGAGAGCCTCAAATCAAACAGCTATTAGCGCGTAAATAAATGATTGGATGCAGGCGATTCAAATAATACCGTTCTACAAACAAAGTGCCCACCAGAAGCGTTTAGCACAACACAACGCTTAGAAAAATTCATTGCCAACCATGAAGGGGAGAAAATCATTGCGATCGTCAGGCGGGGTTAATCGATAAATTGAAACAACAATGTGAGCAAACTGCGAGAATCAAACCAAACAATTGGAATTATCGACTAGTTTCTGCTGGTAGGCAGGCGTCATTAGTGAATTTCTCCTGCTAGAATATCATCAGATCTACTTGCCTGAATCAACACGAGATTTGATGCATGAAAAACAAGCCACAAATATATCGTCCGGTTAGGTAAGCTTTTTAACTCTACGCTCCCCGAGTGGGACAACTCTAGCGATAGCCTACCTTTGGTGCGGACCACCATGAGAGTTCCTGCCCTTTAATCCGCCATTGGTGCTGTGGGTGGGAGAGGGCGGTGGGTGGGGGAGGGGGAGTATCGAGTACTGCGCACTAGATCGCTGTGGCGGCCGCACACAGCCCAATCACGCTGCTAGCTCAAAGTTTACACAGAAAATTGCAATAATATTTAGGAACACGTTGAGCTAGAGATAGTTCATTTGAATACCTTTATTTGTTTACACCGCTTCGCACAGTGGCGCGCCGTGCACGCATTTGCCGCACGGGGAGGTTCTTTCATTTCTTGCTCGGCACTTGTTACCAGAAATAGAATCTGCAATTCACACAAGAATAAGGTTTTTTTTTATGGTCTAAACGTTATAAGAAAAAAACACGAGGCAACAAACGGAGTATATTTGCTAAGCCGATGAATACAAGAAGCCTATGTAGTAACTAGCACTTTAAGACCTCGGTTTGAAAATTTCGATAAAAAACAGAGTTAGTTTTAGAAATGTTTTGATTCATCCCGGGGTGTCTGTTTAATTTGTGACGCTGTATTCATCTGGTATCTGTACAGTAAAACGCTAGCAACAACAGCATCCTGCTGGTGGTGTGTGTTATGTAGAACCTGCTGGCGTCAGTAAATACGATTTCTATGTACGACAAAAGGGAGATAATAAATGAGCACTGGAAAAAAATGTGTTGCTGACCAGTTAGCCAGCGGACCAGTGCACATTCGTTTTAAATCTGTTTCATAGATACACATTTTTTAAAAATCTTACTTTCACAGATAAAATTTTTAAAAACTCATACATTCATAGATACGCATTTTTAAAAATCGTACTTTCACAGACGCACATTGTTTTTAAATCTTACGTTCATAGATGCACATTTTTAAAAATCTTACTTACATAAATACCCATTTTTTTTAAATCTTACTTTTATAGATAAACATTTTTTTTAAAAATCTTACTTACATAGATACACATTTTTAAACATTCTTACTTACATAAATACCCAATTTTTAAAAAATCTTACTTTTATAGATAAACATTTTTTTTTAATCTTACTTCATAGATACACATTTTATAACTTTATGTTTACACATAAATGCCAATATTGAAAGTATAATAAACTTTGATCTAGCGACAAAAAAAAACATTTGTTTACACAACCATGTCAGGTGTCAGTTGCCATGACGTCACCAGGTGTTGATACTAGAACCCTCTCTCATTCAGTGAGCTAGGTGGAGTAGAGTTTATCTGCCTCGTGCGTTTTTATAGTTTGACCCTTTAACGACATGAGCTTTTCTGTAGCAGCTGAATTAATTGAAGATTATTTTATTTTTATTTTAGTGCTCTCAAAGGCTTGGAGTTAACTATAACAAGTTTTCAATTTATTTTGTTTTATTATCAACGCTATAGGGCTTGTATGTCTCGCTCTCTCTCACTTAAAATTCGAAATCTCGTTAGCCAGTGAACAATTTTCCTAGTAAATTAATTCTTGTGAACATGACGCTAACTAATGACACAAAAAAACATGGCGGCCATTTTGTTTCTATGTCTCTCTTCAAGATTTTAAAAGACCAAGGGTACCCAAAATGCAACAATTATATTTTTTTAAACTAACAGTAGAATCAAATTAAGCCCCGATAGTTTGTAAATAATATTATACTAAAATTGTAACTACGTTAAGGACAACTTGTTACGGTTTGGAATTAAATCACTATTAACGTCGGCTATAGTTTGCTTTAAGCTAGACTACATCTTGTAATCTATCATAATCATTGTTTACGATTTTAAATAACTTAATAATAACAGAAGTAACATTTCCATTGATTTATTTTTTAACTGATTTAATAAAAATATTCCCATTTGGTTTGAAAAATACTAGCTGGCAAGTATGAAAGTACAGCCCCCAGATGTACATGACCCCCCCCCCCTTCATCACTTCCTGGTCCAGTACACACATTGCCCGGGGGGGGGGGGGGCGACCAGCAACTCGTCTCTACTCAGCTGCTCACAATACCCAGCAACACTTTCATTGCTGTTTTTCCTGGCCAAGCAAATTTAACACCATAACACATTTACCACCATTTAGATAGACCATTTATCCCACTTTGTCAGTAGACACGTGGCAGTCCAGTGACAGCCCCCCCCCCCCCCCCTCCCCCAGAATGATCATCTAAAAATAAGAAATGTGACAAGTATCGATTAATGTCACCCCATAAATGGTATTGATTGATGTGTATGGATCAGGTCCGCCTTTCTATCGGCTGGGACCCAACTCGGGTCACGGGTGTTCCTTCTCACCCCCCCCCCCCCCCCAATCCTGTCTCCTCCCAACCCAAACCCCGGCTGTGTCCACCCACCCCTGTCTCCCACTGAGGGTACTCACTCTGACCAGGGGCTCCCCCCCACCCCCCCCCCCCCCCCCCCCACTCGACCGACGGGCTGTTCCACCTCACACCCTGCGCTGAAATCAGTGCTGAAAGACGCTCGCTGCAAACTTACCTGAGAACAGTTCGATGGGACTGCACCGGGTGACCCCCACTCTCTGCCCGGGTCATCGAGTGCGGGGTGACACAGCAGACGACGCCTCCTGGTGCTAGAGTGTGTTATCTGCCGCGCATGCGCGATCGTCTGCTGGTAGTGCCTTCATGGGTTGACGTGAGTTATTCAAGATGGCCGACCAACATGCGCAGTGAGTGACTGAGCTGAGCACGTGCTACATCATACAGCAACAGCTTTTTTTTTTTAAACTGTCATTAGCATAATGCCTAATTACAAAGTCACGGTTTAATGAGCTGCGATTGTGTTTGTAAACATTGGGACTCTTTGGAGAGTGGCACATCGTGAGCTGGGTCTACATCTACGGCTGGATGGTAGCACATCATGTTCTGTGGCTACAGTTTGATGGTGGCACATTATGTGCTCGGTCTACGGCTGGATGGTAGCATATATTCAACTGATTGTTTATTTCATTTCACTGCTGTATGAAATAGGACGCATTTTAAATCATTCTAGATGTAATTATTCATTTATAAGTATGTTTCCAAATAGTTTTTTTTTTCATTAAATTTATTATTATTTCAGCAGAATTTTTCAAAAAATTACTAAAAGAATCTATTTTTATTTGATACTACTCAAGATCAGGTCAACGGAAGAGTTAGTGCGAGAGCTGATCCAATCACTGAGGATGTTTACAACTAGTAGAACATTTTATCGTGAGTTACTTCCCTTGTAAATGGAACATATCAACATCAGTCTCGTGGTGACGGTGGGAACCTTGAGGCCAGGAGTAGCTCAATAGCTAGGGCAGACGACAGGCTTTGCGGTTTAACGGGGGTAGCATTCTGTGGTTAATTTTCGTACCGCAGTGCGGGAGTTTAGACTAGCTATCAAAGGGGAATCATGAAGGGCAGACAGCATCGATGTGAAACTCTGTAAGGATCACAAAGTCTTTTGTAAACAGAGGTTAGGCATTGACGATAGCAATTCCCAAATCAATGACCACAGCAATGACTACAATCGTTCCCACAACTTTGGCCACAGTTATGACCAGACCAATAGCCACAATCATCCAAAAATCAACGTCCAACACTGAGCCACACTGTTAGCACATTTGTGCACCAGTCCCTCCCGTGCTAAAGCCGAGTGAAATGCACTGGAGTGCACGACCTGAATGCTGTGTGTTTAAACCCTCGGCCTCGCTCTCAAGATGCACAGGTGGGCCCAGTCAAGGGACAGAACCAAGTCACGGCCCTTCTCACCGGAACAACTAGCAAACTTTTAAATAAATTCATTTCAGAACAAATTTGAACAGCGGCCTTTGAAAGAGTTCGAATTGACGAGCTTAGCTACAACTTCAGTTTATTCAGGGGAGTGAATAAATTATTGGTGATTATCGTTCTTGTCCTGTCGCTACCCGAAATGCTAAACTGACTTATCTCCCTTCCTTCGTGTCATGTGATCTCCCGCCGCTGGTTTGACCAATCAAATCATTTACATACATCAACAAGGAGTGAACTGTTCGCACGGTGGATATTTTTAGTGAATGTGTTATGGCCATTCACTATCCTAACACTAACTTGTACTTTTTTTCTGTCAGGGACGGGTCGAAGTGGGGCTGTTTGAGGGGATGGAAACGATTCGCTTTTTGCAGCACAATAACTCGTGTGTGCTGATTGCCGCGGGCTGTCTGTCGTTTGTTAGAGTAACTAGGACAAACAAGGTGTTGGTGGTCCCACACGTCACACGTTGGAGGCGGGGAGGGGGCGGTTATCTCGTTATAATTTATATATTATTATATTGCCAATTTTATATACATACATACAGGGACGGGGTGGGACCTGTATGTGTGAGGGGTGGGGGAGAATGGTTACGTCCATATAAACGTCGACTCGTAACAACTAACACCAACCTACTCATTAGTTACAGGTAACAACAAACATCGACCTCAATTAATACTTTTAACGACAGAGGTCAGTAGTTAATTGAATCAAGGTGTCGATGTTTTTAATTTTAGTATCTTTATGGCCTGCTAGAGATAAAGTAAACAGAACTATGGGGTCATGACCTGCTTGTGGCATGTATTAGTAGAATGCTGTGTTAGACCTTAAAAAAATTACTTTTAAAACTTACTGTCCAGAGAAAAGAAAAACAAAAGAAAGTTAGCTAGACTTATCCTACACAGGTTTTTGATTGATATGAGGGGGAAATCCTTACAATGAAACACGTGCTCATCATGTAAACTTTTTTAAACATTCTACTCAAATTTAACAACATAATCTACTTTCTACTTTTAATATTTAAATTTTTTTTTAATTTCCGAAACGAATGTTTCTGTTTATCAACTTTTAGCATTGAAAACTACGCATACACATTTTATGTAACTGAATAAGTAGCATATACTAAAAGAAATTTGGAGAGAAATATTTAATTTATGTGGACTTCCAGGTCGGGCGGGGATGTGGGTGGTGGGGGGGGGGGGGGGGGAGCACAAAGTTGTCGTGTGTTGACAAAGGAGGTTGGGCGATCTAAAATTCCATTAATTCGGTGACGTTATAAATGGACGACCCCTTATATAATATATGCATGATGTGGGGGGAAGGGGTGTGGGTGTGGCGTAAATGCGCTTTTCCCGTACAGCGTGTATCCCCTGTTGAGGGAGTTGATCCCCTGCTTTTGATGACACACGGCGTATAAACAACGGACTGAATGGCTGGCTGTAGACAACCTCGGTACTGGCCACATGTTGCGCGCTATTGGAGCACGCGAAATGCACGCACATTCTCGTGAGCAGTTAGATAAACACGGCCTGGCTCAGGATTCTGTTATGTTGGTCAACATCGCCGACAGACTGGGTTCAAATCTTACCCGCAACTGGTGTGGTGTTTGCCCTACGACCGTTGTACCATAAGCAGTGGTCACAGCCATGGAAACAAAATCAATTCCTTCTTCAACGTCTGTGCATTAACGGCAACTCTTGTTAAAATACTGAGTCACGTGAGTTGCGTCCCTTTAGCAGGCCATTATTTGTGATGGAGCCAGTTGTGGCTATTTGCCCGGCTACGTTCACTGTTTAGTTTAAAAGCTAACCTTACATTCCATTTATTAATCCACGCACATTTTTATATAAGGAAACAGATAATCATTGAGTGGCCAGTTTAGCGGTAAATCCCAAATACTTCCCAGAAGCCCTTGCTTCTCCATCTTCCCTGCCCCTTACCCTCTCTACCCCTTACCATCCCGGTCCCACTAACTCCCCCCCCCCCCCCAATCCCCCAGATTTAGTACTGCTACATTGTGAACACAGCGAGGCTGTGAAAATTAACGATCGATGCAAAACTTAATATTTGGTGCAAAGCACTTCTTATTTGCACGCCGTGTCCCCCTAATCCGTTTTCATAACTACAGTTAACATTTTTCAAATCTTCCACTAATCCGTCGCTAAATAAAAATATCATTCCCCAGCTGTTGCGGTGACCTCCCTTCGGGCTCGCATTGCAAGTCGCGTCCCTTGAATGCAGCTTAGTTCCCTTTGTGAAAAGGTTTTTCTTTTCACTGTGATTAAAATTTAATAAACAATTTTAACTTAATGATTTTAATAGTCACAATTTGTTTCTCTAGCTGAGAGGAAAGAGGATTAACGGGTGTATTTTTTACTTCAACTTTTAATAACTTTTTTTTTAACAAATATGCTCCTGCGGCAATCTTTTCACGCTTTTTTTATTTTCATTGAGCCGAAATAAAAGAGCCGGGGCCTGCTACCGGGATGCGAGCTACTACTGTTGTTCTTCCCAGGTCACATGTGTGGGGCCACACTTTAAAAGACTGTTTCTATTCTAAAGTAAAGATTTTTTGAAGTGCGTTTTTTTTAAATCAATTTATTTTTAGTTTAATTTTCACACCAGCACCAGCACCCCCCCCCCCCCCCCCACACACACACACACAATTAGTGATTTGGACTTACTTACCACACAAAAATCTGGCCATAAGGCGAAAAAGAAAACAATCTCAATTCGATTTTCGGATTTATTTTGTATCTATAATTACGCCTGTGTTTTTCTTGCCTCTGGTCTGAAGCGGAGCCGACAGGGCCGTTTGGTTGGGCCAACAGCTGTGCAAATGGCGGGAAAACACGCAGCCGTGTCCGCGGCGCGAGGTCAGGGATTAGACACGGGATGGAATCTTCGAGAAGCTTGGCACACACGGGCTGGACAAAACAAACGGGGACGACAAACGTGTCATCTGTTAGAAACTGTCGAGGAAATATTTTCTTAATTAACCAATCCCCCCCCCCCCCCAAAGCTGTTTATAATCCCGTGGGTTTAGGTCCCACCCAAATCAATCACAACAGATCGTAACAAATGTTACATTTTATTTACAGACATACACACTTTAGCTTCTAGTATATATATATATATATATATATATATATATATATATATATATATATATATATATATATATATATATATATATATATATATATATATATATATATATATTTCTAAAAATATGTGTATAATATATACATAAATAAAAATATATATGGGTATGTATGTATGTATGTCCATACGTATGTATGTATGCCAATGAAATGGGCGGCTAGGATCTGGTATTCATTTAACACCCTCTATGAAAACAAGCCAGGTGTGCGAACCTTTTAGTGTACTAGAGCGGCTGCCGTGAAGAAGTTTGTACAAACCAAGTTGACGAACAATTATTGTAGCGACGGGGCATGAATGGACGGAACAAGACGTCGACTGAGAGCCCACTTCAGCCGCAACAAGTACCCGGCTCGTTGGCACAACCACGTCTTTCACACCTCGCTGAAGATGTTATGGCAGCGGTCCTTACACCCCTTTTGCTGATAGTGGACGAGCCCTGTGGATACAGTTGTATGTGTGGGTCGAGACACGAATTCCTGACATATGTGTCATCTCTGGGCTGGCAACATTATTAGATGAT
Organism: Physella acuta; assembly: GCF_028476545.2. Classification (NCBI taxonomy): domain Eukaryota; kingdom Metazoa; phylum Mollusca; class Gastropoda; family Physidae; genus Physella; species Physella acuta. The sequence continues at coordinate 433,962 of NW_026731841.1, read as the reverse complement.
CGAATGTTTATTGGTCTCAAGTTTATTGGTCTCAAGTTTATTGGTCTCAAGTTTATTGATAGTCTCAAGTTTATTGATCGAATGTTTATTGGTCTCAAATTTTTGTGTCTCAAGTTTATTGATGGTCTCAAGTTTATTGATAGTCTCAAGTTTATTGATCGAATGTTTATTGGTCTCAAATTTTTTGGTCTCAAGTTTATTGATGGTCTCAAGTTTATTGATAGTCTCAAGTTTATTGATAGTCTCAAGTTTATTGATAGTCTCAAGTTTATTGATCGAATGTTTATTGGTCTCAAATTTTTTGGTCTCAAGATTATTGATGGTCTCAAGTTTATTGATAGTCTCAAGTTTATTGATAGTCTCAAGTTTATTGATGGTCTCAAGTTTTAAGATGGTCTCAAGTTTATTGGTCTCAAGTTTATTGATGGTCTCAAGTTTATTGATGGTCTCAAGTTTATTGATGGTCTCAAGTTTTAAGATGGTCTCAAGTTTATTGGTCTCAAGTTTATTGATGGTCTAATGTTTATTGATGGTCTAATATTTATTGATGGTCTAATGTTTATTGATGGTCTAAAGTTTTAAGATGGTCTCAAGTTTATTGGTCTCAAGTTTATTGATGGTCTAATGTTTATTGATGGTCTAATGTTTATTGATGGTCTAAAGTTTTAAGATGGTCTCAAGTTTATTGATGGTCTAAAGTTTTAAGATGGTCTCAAGTTTATTGATGGTCTAAAGTTTTAAGATGGTCTCAAGTTTATTGATGGTCTCAAGTTAATTGATGGTCTAAAGTTTTAAGATGGTCTCAAGTTTATTGATGGTCTAAAGTTTTAAGATGGTCTCAAGTTTATTGATGGTCTCAAGTTAATTGATGGTCTAAAGTTTTAAGATGGTCTCAAGTTTATTGATGGTCTAAAGTTTTAAGATGGTCTCAAGTTTATTGATGGTCTAAAGTTTTAAGATGGTCTCAAGTTTATTGGTCTCAAGTTTATTGGTCTCAAGTTTATTGATAGTCTCAAGTTTATTGGTCTCAAGTTTATTGATGGTCTCAAGTTTATTGATCTTAAGTTTATTGGTCTCAAGTTTATTGATGGTCTAAAGTTTTAAGATGGTCTCAAGTTTATTGGTCTCAAGTTTATAGATGGTCTCAAGTTTATGGGTCTCAAGTTTATTGGTCTCAAGTTTATTGATGGTCTCAAGTTTATTGGTCTCAAGTTTATTGATGGTCTAATGGTTATTGATGGTCTAAAGTTTATTGATAGTCTCAAGTTTATTGATAGTCTCAAGTATATTGATGGTCTAACATTTATTGATGGTCTCAAGTTTATTGATGGTCTCAAGTTTATTGGTCTCAAGTTTATTGATGGTCTCAAGTTTATTGGTCTCAAGTTTATTGGTCTCAAGTTTATTGATGGTCTCAACTTTACTGGTCTGAAGTTTATTGATGGTCTCAAGTTTATTGATCTTAAGTTTATTGGTCTCAAGTTTATTGATGATCTAAAGTTTATTGATGGTCTCAAGTTTATTGGTCTCAAGTTTATTGATGGTCTCAAGTTTATTGATGGTCTAAAGTTTTAAGATGGTCTCAAGTTTATTGGTCTCAAGTTTATTGATGGTCTCAAGTTTATTGGTCTCAAGTTTATTGATCTCAAGTTTATTGATAGTCTCAAGTTTATTGGTCTCAAGTTTATTGATCTCAAGTTTATTGATCTTAAGTTTATTGGTCTCAAGTATATTGATGGTCTCTAGTTTATTGATGACCTTAAGTTTATTGATCGAATGTTTATTGATGGTCTAAAGTTTAGGTATTGCTGGCTTAATTCAATGTGTGTGAGGACGTACACACTTGTCATAGACCCAGGTTTATCCCAGGTTTATCCCAACGATCAGATAATACATGAAATCCTTGTATCCCAGCCATGAGAAGTAGCATGTCATCTAATTGTCCCAGCGATGAGAAGTAGCATGTCAACGGACGCAGGTTGTGAGGCCTGTGACGTAACAAGATGGCGGTCAACTTCCGGGTGAGTGGTCCTGGTGATTGACCTGCTTGATTAGGTCCGGATGATTCACCTGCTTGATTAGGTCCGGATGATTCACCTGCTTGATTAGGTCCTGATGATTGACCTGCTTGATTAGGTCCGGATGATTCACCTGCTTGATTAGGTCCTGATGATTGACCTGCTTGATTAGGTCCTGATGATTCACCTGCTTGATTAGGTCCTGATGAGATTAGGTCCTGGTGATTGACCTGTTTGATTAGGTCCTTCACCCACGTTCAGGTAAGACCAGGTAATGCCTACCGCCAAGGTTTTCTCCCTAACTGAACAGTAAATAGTTAGAGCATGCGCGGACACACATGGACTGTTATTTTTCAGGAATACAGGACGCACTGACGCGTGAATACAAGACGCACTGACGCGGTAAGCTCTTTCCGAAAACTCCGCACTTTCAGCAGTCTGGAGGGCCGGGAAGTGTCCGGGCCCACACAATGGAGCTCTTTACTCGTTCTCTGAGGGGTGGACGTGCAAATACTGAAAATAAACACGGCAAGTATTGGAGTATTGGCAGCGGAGGCTAATCCTTAGCCAGGTGTGCGGATTAATAGCGACGTCACATGGATATTCGGGGCTGGTGGGCTGGGGGTTGATAGACTGGGGGGCCGGGCAAGTGGTTTTCAAGCTCTTCATCTTCGCTCGTCGATTAACGTATGGGCTTGGACAATACGCGCGGGGCGTGCAACACTCTCTGGTACTGCTGGCGGCGTCCTAACACTCCAATATTCATACAGTCATGGGAGAATGGGGGCGCGGGGGCGTTCAGATCAGAAAACTAAACTTCAGTGTCACCTCAACGGTTGCGTGTTTTTATAACTAAATGTCGTCTTCTGTTGTGGAATTTGGACATTGTCCGTGACAGTTGGACTCTGTCACGTGATGACCGGCCACCCGGGAGTTTTGGTGCAGGTTGACTGCACTCATGCAATGGACGCCCCCCTCCCCCTCCATCACGTGGTCGCGGTCCATTGTCTTGTGTTTTTATTCCAAGGTAAACTCTGAGTTATTTATAGATGGCAAACACGGCGGTCGGCCAATCAGAGTGAAGAAACGAGTGCCAAAATCCGGGAGCTTGGCCGGTTAACTATTCACACGACGAGTGCGTCACGCTTGTCAGTGCCGGTTCAACCGGTGCAGTACACGAAGAACCGGCTCTAAAAGTGAGAGAAAATATTATCCCACACGAGTAGGTACACACAACATCCCCCCCCCCCCCTCGCAGGATTCTTTACTCTTCTGCTCGTGTTATCACTCGATTAATGCCCTTGTTTTCTGAAAGGGACGCGAGAGTGAGTAGAATTAAGGGCGATAATTCAGTGGCGATGTTGTCGTAAATCAAACAGCAGGCTAAAGATAACATCCCATTTGTGAGAACCAATATCGAGATCAATGGCGTTCAAAGATCGATAGCTCGACACGCAACAGACACATTTTTGTATTCATCGATAACTTGTGTAAACGTCATGGGGCAGCAGTAACAGCTAGACAATTCGCCAGTCTTTAAAAAAGTATAACTTCCTTTCAGAAAAAAAACGTTTCAATCCAAGAAGGATAATAAACTTTTGATGCGATGTATCAACATTGGTACAAATTAATTATTTGAATACCTGACGCTAATTCCACTCCACTTTCACCACCAACGGCCAATAAATGTAAGACCCCCCCCCCTCACCCCCCCCCCCCCCTAGGCGCGACGCCATTTATCCTCAATACATTTTTGTGATCTTCGATACGTATTTATCGAAATACCTGAATTGATTCTTTATAAGGGACAACAGCTGGTCTCAAAGTTCGCAATAAAAAACAGGTCACCACACAAACACTCACACGCAATAAAACAATGCGACAGTAAATGTTCTAATTATAAAGAAAAAATGTTGATGCTTACTTAAACCTACTGGTGATAAAGTAAATAGCCCCTGCGTTTACTTAATTGAGAACAAATATTACACAAGTATCCTCAATATTTCAATAAATTATTTACGTTAACTGGTCAATTCTAGTGTGTGTTTATTTGTTTACGAGCTGTTCAGTTTGCACTACAAAACAAATGTTGTCGTCAACGAAACAAAACTTGTCTCAAGGGAGGCAATACAAATAAATTGTTTATGCACCCAAGTTACCTCCGTTTATTTTTAAATTATTTATTTGGAAAAAAAATTTATTTGAAGATTAAACATTTTTAAATATAATATTTTAATTTAAATTCGAATCGATATTAAGTATACAGTTTTTCGATTAAGTAACTCACTAAGGGTACCACATTAATTACTTAAAATATTTAAAATTATAATAAGCTGTATGTATTTACACTAGTCATACAAACTATTAATTTTTTTAACTCAGTCTTACTTAAACGTATAGAAGCAACCATTCCCATAAATTCTTGCAAGTAATAATCAAAATGCTTATACTTCGAAATCCAAATAGCAAAACACACACACAACTAGTTTGGCTTTATGTTAATAGTTAATAAGAATATTATTATTTAGTCAAATTAATGTAGAGAGCAGTGCCGCACATAATACGCAAGAAATTTAATTTGAAAACTATAGTCATCATATGGGTAAATCATGTTTTTGCAAAACATGTAGAATCTAGATCTAGATCCTAGACTAATATTATAATTACAGATAGATCTAGATCTACACTTTTAAAAAAAAACAGCATTTCTTCTATTTTTGCAAAATATGCACAAATCTGTATAATTAGAGTATTAGAGTAGTTTCCCTTAGATCTGTACTAGTCTAGATGTAGATCTAAATGTAAATATTGGCAAATAAAGCCAAAGCATATTCCCATTCATTAAAATCTATTTGATCTAGATTTCTAGATCTAATATTAAATCTAGATTAGATCTAGTTGATTTAGTACTAAGATCCAGATCTATATCAATAATATTATGATAATAATAATAGATATATAGGCCTAGCCATAGGTCTATCAGATTAGGCCTACTAATTCTAGCCAGAGGCAGAAGAAGGTGCGTAGCGCTACACTACTCACTACAGTACACAGCGGCTACACAGTTGGTCTGAAGTAATTATTATAATTAACTTAGCTTAGTCTTACTTATTAACACTTTACAGTGATCTGGTTTTTGTTGTCATTACGCTTGCTGTTTACTACTGTTTAGGTTTTAAGTCTATTTAAAGTATTAAATCTATTTAGTAGATCTAGAATCTACACAACAGGGATCTGTTAGTTTTCTTGATGGGACAGGCCTACGTTTTTATTAAAAAGATTGTAGTCCTATACTCAGATACTGTATACTTTACTTACAGACTAGAATCTAGATCTTAGATCTCTTTACTTTACATTTTCTACTTTAGATCTAACTAGTTTTTAAAACTATAGGCCCTAGTATACAATATTATTCTTTATAGTTTTGAACCCTCAATTCCTAACGACCCACTCAAAGAACAACCGCTACGCGCTAGACCTCACTGTACAGTTAGTTGATTCAAAAGAATTTGGCTAAAAGTAAAAGAGTAATTATTAATTACTAATTTAAGCCCACTGCGCACATACAATGATCAATGCGTTTTGCATCTTCTGCCAGCCTGTCTAGAGGCTGGGGTCAGAAGCTTCTTCTGAGTTGTCACTTTCTTATAAATTAAATTAGAATAAGTTGATAGGGGTCGACCTTAAACAACATCACACCACTAGTGGTACAAACATCACACCACTAGTGGTACAAACATCATCACACCGCTAGTGGTACAAACAACATCACACTACTAGTGGTACAAACAACATCACACCACTAGTGGTACAAACATCACACCACTCGTGGTACAAACAACATCACACCACTAGTGGTACAAACAACATCACACCACTAGTGGTACAAACAACATCACACCACTAGTGGTACAAACAACATCACACCACTAGTGGTACAAACAACATCACACTACTAGAGGTACAAATAACATCACACCACTAGTGGTACAAACAACATCACACCACTAGTGGTACAAACAACATCACACTACTAGAGGTACAAATAACATCACACCACTAGTGGTACAAACAACATCACACCACTAGTGGTACAAACAACATCACACCACTAGACTAGTGATACTGTTAAGGTCTAGATTTTTCTGATCTTGTGGGATGAGTGGGCATCTTAAATGTATTTTAGAAAGACCGCAATTGATTTTATAAAATTTAAATTACAATTTTGAGGGTAGAGTGGTAAGTTGTTGAGATCAAATGTCATTTTAAGTGGGCGTGTCTGGCTTTATTTGACAATGGGGAGAGGGTGAGGAATAAACAGGTTTTTTTACAAGTGTGGCGTCTATGGATTAACTTAAGTAAGTCATTAGTAAGAGCTTAACCTTACTTAAGGAAACAAGTAGTGCTCTGATTTTTATAATAATTATATTATATTAGGCGCCTATATTTTAATAAGAAGAGCCTACATTTTAAACATTATCTATTGAAATAAATATCATAAAAATCTAATGCAATCAACAATTATTTTGTTCAGCATCAACCAAGGTTTGATCTGGCCAATACATCTCAATCAAACTTGTCACTAGGTCCCACAAGAATTAGATGCAAATGAAAAAAATACATTTTCAGATTTGGATTCTAGTGATTTCATGAAGGCATCTAGTTTTTTTAAGAACTAGTATTAATACATTTAAAGTATAGTTTTCTTTTTTCTATTATGGGCAGCTAAATGTGCATGCAAAATCATGCAAATTTATTCAATTCAGCCAAAGAAAATTAAAGGCTATAGTATAATTTTTAAGGCATTAGTAAAAAGTATAATCTGACGGGTTAACTTTTATAATCGGATAGTTGACTGTTCCCTAAGATTGTACAAAATTTTGTTATAAGTTTACATTCAGACTTTATTTTTATGGTTTCAGTTGCTCTGTAAGAACCAAATTAGTTTGATGAAACTGCTAAAGCTGGTTACTTATCTGAACTTTGGCTGGGTGTGACAAGATTCTGGTGGGGGAAATGGCAACATCCATGGTAGATTTACCAGACATAAGTAAGCCTTGATTTTATCATTGGTGCTTGGGCTTTACTGATTAGTGGTATGGTAGATAATTAAAGGTCATTTACTGTACTATTATTAATTAAATATATAGTTTTAGTCTTAATTAAATATATAGTTTTAGTCTTAATTAAATATATAGTTTTAGTCTTAATTAAATATATAGTATTAGTCTTAATTAAATATATAGTTTTAGGCTTGATTAAATATGATAAATATGGGGGTAATTTATAGCCAAATGCATTAACAACATAGTGCTACTTTCAAATGTACATTTTTTGTTGATTGCATGCTAGTGTCGATATTTTGTGTTTGTTGATACCATGTGTGCTAGTGTCTAATACCTGATTGGTGGATTATTTGTTAAGCTGTGGATGAAGCTAAGAAAGGATTTATCCGAGTGAAGTTGGAGACGGATGGTCTGAAGGCAGCAGTGAAAGGCAGTGAGCATCAACAGCCAGAGGCAACCAACGCAGAGATTCTACACACCAAGTTTCATTCAAGGTCTGATAGTCCCTCATTGTCTGTCTTCTTATGATCTGTTTGACCCTGGTCTGATTTTATCTGTCTAACCTGCTCTTATGTCTGATTCAATGTCTGTCTATTGTACTCCTGTTTGATTCAATGTCTGTCTATTATATACCTGGAATGATAAAAGCGGATGTCTAATTTTGTTGAAGCCAGATAGAATGATTGAAGCTAAAAGTTTCTACAATCTGTTACAGAGGATTCACCTTAAGTGTAAAGTGGACTGATGGCGAGAGAAAGAAGGACCTCACCTACACTAGAAGGAAGACACCATTTGAGATTGTTCCAGAAAAAAGTTACATGACTGTAAGGATTACTGATCTGACATTTTTATTTTTTGTACTGTCTTAAACATTGGCCAATGATCTATTGGTTTTATTTTCTACTGTCTTAAAAGTTGGCCTATGATTTATTGGGGTTTTTTTACGTCCAGTGACGGCGCCAGGCTATTTAGTGCCCTAGCCAATGATACAATATCCTTATTTTTATCCTACAATCAGATATGATAAAATATCCTATTTGTATCCTACAATCAGATAGCCAATGATAAAATATTCTTATTTTTATCCAGAGCCGGCGTTAGGAATACGCGGGGCCTAGGGCCAACCATCCACGCGGGGCCTTTCCATTATATATATATATATATATATATATATATATATATATATATATATATATATATATATATATATATATATATATGTATAAAGGCCTATAATGTGATGTACACATAATAACACAAATGTTTTGGAGTTTATAAGCTAATGTCAAACTTTCCACTGTAATAACAGATTTTTATCTCTTCCATGTATTAACCCAATGTTCGTAGTTTTTTACTTTCTCGTATATACGTAGTATAGAGAAAGTATTGTAATCGTGCAAAAAAAAAAAATCGAGATTTTTACAAATCTCGACGTTTTACACCTCACTGATACGGAAAAACATAATTTTGCAATCTTGTCCGTATGTCTGTGTGTGTGTGTGTCTGTCTGTGTGTGTGTCTGTCCGTGTGTAAACACGATAACTTGAGTACCGTTACAGCTAGGTTGATGAAATTTCATATATAAGTATTTAATCAAAATCGTAGATCCGTATCAACTTTTGAGCGATTTCCGATAACCGGAAGTGGTACTTTTCCTACTTTGAATTTTTTAAAAGCCTATAACTTGAGTACTATTTCAGATAGATAAATGAAATTTCACATGTAAGTAAAAGATCTAATTCTCTACCTTCTGTTAAATTTTGAGTAATTTCCGTTGACAGGAAGTAGTAATTTACGCTACTTCCGATTTCTCAAAAAACTAATGTAAATTTTAAAAGTACTAATAATATTGCGCACTATTATGCGCTTTTTTATTTCGCGTTCACTTGGTGTGCAATTAATTTGTCTACGAGATTTTATTCTATTTTTAAAACTTTAAGTATTTAAAATGGATTAAAAATCATGTCTATAGCCCGAGTTCCCATCCCCTGTTATTTTATATAAAAATATTCGAGAAAGTTTAGGGGAGATCACTACCGGTTTATTTTTCCTTTGCTAAGATATTAAATCACTTTTAACAGTTATGTAATTCATACCAAATCACTTAAGAAAATTTAATCACGTGCCGAATAATTAGGAAAATAAAGTTTACAATACAGCGAACTCGGCCTGATGTATCAACAGTATAGACTTCAAAATTGGTTTTGAATTCATACAATATTTTAAAACCAAAATCATTATTGTCTTAATTATTGAAGGGGTGAATCCTTAAGGTGACACAACATAACAACAGTTTTATCTTTCTTCCAAAAAATAATAATAAATCACTCTGTTTAATGCCGCCTGATATAGATCCTAAGGCCCCCCCCCCTCCTCGTCGCCCTCCTCCCACCCCTCTGCACGCAACTGAATGTTAATTTTGTTATACCAAGACAAGTAGGCCTACATATAGAGTAGCCCCCCCCCCCCCCCCCCCCCCCCCCCGAAAACAAAATGAAATTTATTTAATTTATAGAGAAGATATGTACTTTTAACAGTGTCCGTACCCCCCCCCCCCCCCCCCCCCCCCGAAGAAAGTCTACCGCCCCCCCCCCCCCCCCCCCCCCCGAAAATTTCAAGTGCCCCTCCCCCCAGAGAAAAAAGTCTGGAAGAAACACTGTACATATACGACATTATACGACATCTACAACAAGAAAGTCAGGACTAGAGTTCATCAGGTCACTAACTGTCTACTATAGACATCCCGTCTGCTCACTAAAAGGACGTCTTCATCGGTCCGCATACAATAGGGTATCTCTTTACGTCGTGGGCTAATTCTCGACCGCCATCTCCAGTCAGCTCAGGTCAAATGCCAGGCGACCGTACCCTACACAAAGGGTAGGTGTGACACTATTTTTGTATCGAATTACGGCCTGTCCCAGTTCAGGTGGGACTCACCAACATCAACCGTGGCCTCAGTTATAACAATCAACAACGTCGGCATTCGACCATTTAGTTTTTCCCAATTGAATTCAGCAACAACTTTTTTTAAGTTTACGAACTAATTCAGATAACAATGACATTGCTGAAGCGCGGGGCCCCTTCAAGCGTGGGGCCTATGGCGACCGCCCCGTTCGCCACCCCCTAACGCCGGCTCTGTTTTTATCCTACAATCAGATATGATAAAATATCCTATTTTTATCCTACAATCAGATAGCAAATGATAAAATATCCTTATTTTTATCCTACAATCAGATATGATAGAATATCCTATTTTTATCCTACAATCAGATAGCCAATGATAAAATATTCTATTTTTATCCTACAATCAGATATGATAAAATATCCTTATTTTTATCCTACAATCAGATAGCCAATGATAAAATATCCTTATTTTTATCCTACAATCAGATATGATAAAATATCCTTATTTTTATCCTACAATCAGATATGATAAAATATCCTTATTTTTATCCTACAATCAGATATGATAAAATATCCTTATTTTTATCCTACAATCAGATATGATAAAATATCCTTATTTTTATCCTACAATCAGATAGCCAATGATAAAATATCCTTATTTTTATCCTACAATCAGATATGATAAAATATCCTTATTTTTATCCTACAATCAGATATGATAAAATATCCTTATTTTTATCCTACAATCAGATATGATAAAATATCCTTATTTTTATCCTACAATCAGATATGATAAAATATCCTTATTTTTATCCTACAATCAGATATGATAAAATATCCAATTTTTATCCTATAATCAGATAGCCAATGATAAAATCTTCCTGCTGCTAAAGAAGAAAGACAACTCCTCCTGGTCTACAGAGATATCCAGTGGTTACTTCACTATGGAAGAGGTGGACTGACTGCCCCTGCTAGTCTACACTTGACCTCCCTGTTAGTCTACATTTGACTGTAACTGCTGTTTATTTGCTAACTCATCAAGCATGTTTTAGGTCAAATAACTCGGAGAGTGGGGGACTCATACCCCCTCCTTCTACCACGTAGTCAGTTTAAAATTATGTTGGAATATGTTTTAAAAACTAATGATTGGCAGAGGCGTAGCAAAGGTAGGGCAGGGGGGTACATATGTCCCCGTGGCGCCAAAATGAGTTGGAAAAAAATTAAAAGCTCATTTTAGCTGCAGTTTTGCATTATTAATATAAAAATATATGGGGGGGGGGGGGGAGGCCAAATTGAAAGTTTGTCCCCGGGCGTCGAGAAGCGTAGCTACGCCTCTGATGATTGGGACCCTTCATTTTACTACCCTCAGCTAGCCTGGTCAGCTCAAATTATTTGAAATAATTTGCTGGGTTTATGTTTATCTAGTCATAGGTCATCAGCTGATTATATTTGTCATAGGTCATCAGCTGACTATATTTGTCATAGGTCATCAGCTGACTATATTTGTCATAGGTCATCAGATGACTATATTTGTCATAGGTCATCAGCTGACTATATTTGTCATAGGTCATCAGGTGACTATATTTGTCATAGGTCATCAGATGACTATATTTGTCATAGGTCATCAGCTGACTATATTTGTCATAGGTCATCAGATGACTATATTTGTCATAGGTCATCAGCTGACTATATTTGTCATAGGTCATCAGGTGACTATATTTGTCATAGGTCATCAGATGACTATATTTGTCATAGGTCATCAGCTGACTATATTTGTCATAGGTCATCAGGTGACTATATTTGTCATAGGTAATCAGCTGACTATATTTGTCATAGGTCATCAGCTGACTATATTTGTCATAGGTCATCAGGTGACTATATTTGTCATAGGTCATCAGATGACTATATTTGTCATAGGTCATCTGATGACTATATTTGTCATAGGTCATCAGCTGACTATATTTGTCATAGGTCATCAGGTGACTATATTAGTCTAGTCATAGGTCATCAGGTGACTATATTAGTCTAGTCATAGGTCATCAGGTGACTATATTTGTCATAGGTCATCAGGTGACTATATTAGTCTAGTCACAGGTCATCAGCTGACTATATTTGCTTCATCAATTCCCACACCTTGGGCATTGCACACAGCTAAAAAATAATGTGCTATGTTGTTGTAATGATTACTGTCATCCCCACCACTCATGATGGGGTTTTGTGGAGTTACCTGTGTTTAAAACACATTTCAAGTTACCTGTGTTTAAAACACATTTCACTGTGAGGTGGAGTTATCTGTGTTTAAAACACATTTCACTATGAGGTGGAGTTACCTGTGTTTAAAACACATTTCACTGTGAGGTGGAGTTACCTGTGTTTAAAACACATTTCACTGTGAGGTGGAGTTACCTGTGTTTAAAACACATTTCAAGTTACCTGTGTTTAAAACACATTTCACTGTGAGGTGGAGTTATCTGTGTTTAAAACACATTTCACTGTGAGGTGGAGTTATCTGTGTTTAAAACACATTTCACTATGAGGTGGAGTTACCTGTGTTTAAAACACATTTCACTGTGAGGTGGAGTTATCTGTGTTTAAAACACATTTCACTATGAGGTGGAGTTACCTGTGTTTAAAACACATTTCACTGTGAGGTGGAGTTATCTGTGTTTAAAACACATTTCACTGTGAGGTTGAGTTACCTGTGTTTAAAACACATTTCACTGTGAGGTGGAGTTACCTGTGTTTAAAACACATTTCACTGTGAGGTGGAGTTACCTGTGTTTAAAACACATTTCACTGTGAGGTTTTCAGCATATTTTACTATTCAAACCTGTTAAAATCACAGTGAAGAATTACAGGAGCAACAAGCCATTACAATTTTAATGAACACACTTAACGATATATATCTCAAAATATGATGTATTGTACCTACCATGTATGTAGTGTTATATAACATTTTAATAGAGTTCCACCTTATAGACCATATACACAGCTTTAAATTATAAGTTAACAAGAAACAAATGGTATAGACAGCTGTGTCAATGTATTTGCCATTCTAAATAGTGGACAATAAGTAAAAAGAAAAAATAATAAGAATCATAGGCAGTGCTATACAGCACTATACCCTATCCCCTACCACCATACAACAGGATAAACCGCCCCTACTCATTAGTGCTATCTATGACCCCTGACCTAAGTCATACAATTTTATACTGCTACTGTATCTGTGCAATATTTTAATTATTTTCCATGTGCATTTTATTAAATGTTTATTACATTGTAACATTACCCGGATGTTTTTTAACTAACATTTCTGTCTGTGTTTTAAAGCTAAAATGTTTCAATCAATACCTTTACTTTCACTTTTGATAATTTTTCAACTCAAAGCCCTGGAAATTGATTTGTTTTAGGGTTACAGTTTTTTTCCTGAATCAATCAGAAATATTACATTTGGTTTACTGATAGGAATTCCACTAATCCTTCCTTCTAAAAGTGTGTAAAAGAAAATCATTGGAAATCTACATTATATTTTGTTGAACCTACTCATAACTCGTAAATATGAGAGACAGAAGTTCAAACACTGAAAACACTGCTCCACTTTAGGTGACCAAGAACTTTGAGAAAAGCTACCTGCACAAATACAGGTATTGAAATTTAAAGCTGTCCTCTGTTATTCATTTTAAAAATTATTATAAATATGATTGTCATTTGGAACGCAATTAAACAATAATTTTATTTAAAATGAGTACCGTATTTGAAAAAAGAGAAATTTGACTAGAACTAGTTGTAAGAAGGACTTAGGTGGGCACCAATTATATCACACGCCTAAAATTTGTGTTTCAAATAGCCGCACTTCTTTAGATCATACAGTCTAAACAATAATGTCACTTATTTTATGATACAAATCATTACAAGTGTAATGAGACAATGAACAAGTACAGAAAATAAAAATTTAAAAAAGGGGAGGCAACACATTTTTAAGAAACACTTCACCTGTTTAACTGAGTTGTGTACCTTATTTCAGTTAGGTGCCAAAGGAAACGCAAAATGTAATCAGGGGAGGCAACGCATTTTAATATATGCTTTACCTGTTTAACTGAGTTATGTACCTTACTTCGACTAGCTCGTTCCCGACTGTTAACTGAACAAAACGAATCCAATTTTTGAACATTTGTCTTTCCACTAACTTCACAAATAGTTGTTCAAATTGTTGCTCAACCAAAGTCAGTCATGACGTCAGACTGGGCCGTGTGACCTGGATGACGTCAGCCCGAGTCCTGTGTGAGCGGTGTCTGGGTGAGCTTGACGAACTGCTCGATGCCACACCTGCACTTGCAGACCCCTTGCACCAGGTAGGTCGGCCTGTCGCTCTCGTCCCTGCCAAAAGGCGGGCTTTTGAAGAAGTTCTTGACGCTACGGGTGCTCGTGGTCACGTGCTCTTTGCTTTTCTTGTTGTGGTAGCTGATCAATATCTGGGAGAATCAATAAGCTGATCAATATCTGGGAGAATCAATAAGCTGATCAATATCTGGGAGAATGATTTAATAAGCTGATCAATATCTAGGAGAATCAATAAGCTCATCAATATCTGGGAGAATGATTTAATAAGCTGATCAATATCTGGGAGAATCAATAAGCTGATCAATATCTGGGAGAATCAATAAGATCATCAATATCTGGGAGAATGATTTAATAAGCTGATCAATATCTGGGAGAATCAATAAGCTCATCAATATCTGGGAGAATGATTTAATAAGCTGATCAATATCTGGGAGAATCAATAAGCTCATCAATATCTGGGAGAATTTTAATGTGTTGATCTGCATCTGGGATACTATTACTATAACAGATCAATATCGAGATTTACTTAAGTAAATCAATATCTGGGATATTTCAAACAAACTGATGAATATTTGGGATAATTTAAAAAAGGTAATTAATAAATGGGATAATGTAACAAAAAATATCTGAGATATTCTTACATGCTTATCGGTATTAAATTAAACGCAAAAAAACAGGTTAGTCGATCTTTTGATTGACCCCTGGGCCAGTCCATCGACCCATGGGCCAGTCCATTGTATTAGTCTATAGTTGTGGTGAGTACACATGTAGACTCACGTGACCCCCCCCCCCCCCGAAGGTTGCCAACATACTGAACTCAGTCTATAGTTGAGGTGAGTACACATGTAGACTCACGTGCCCCCGAAGGTCGCCAGCATGCTAAACTCAGTCTATAGTTGTGGTGAGTACACATGTAGACTCACGTGACCCCCCCCCCCCCCCGAAGGTTGCCAACATACTGAACTCAGTCTATAGTTGAGGTGAGTACACGTGTAGACTCACGTGCCCCCGAAGGTCGCCAGCATGCTGAACTCAGTCTATAGTTGGGGTGAGTACACATGTAGACTCACGTGCCCCCCGAAGTTTGCCAACATGCTAAACTCAGTCTATAGTTGGGGTGAGTACACATGTAAACTCACGTGCCCCCCGAAGTTTGTCAACATGCTAAACTCAGTCTATAGTTGGGGTGAGTACACATGTAAACTCACGTGCCCCCCGAAGTTTGTCAACATACTGAAGTCAGTCTATAGTTGGGGTGAGTACACATGTAGACTCACGTGCCCCCCGAAGGTCGCCAGCATGCTGAACTTGCTGTTGTAGTCGTCCTCCTTGATGACCAGCTCTGCTGTCGTCTGCTGACCAGAGGGCACCATGACCTCCGTGTCGATGCCCCAGGACAGCTCGTGCTCCGTCACCCTGGTCAACCCTGAGAGAGAGAGATCAGAATAGGGGGTTGTTAGGGTTGTTTTGGTTGTTAGGGTTGTTGGTGTTGTTAGTTGTTAGGGTTGTTAGGGTTGTTTTGGTTTTTCTTTGTTATTGGTAAGTCCAGAAACTACAAACATGGTAAGAGAAAAAAAAACGGTCTTAAAAATTAGCCAGGATCCATGGTATTGGTGCAATGTGATTTTAATAAATTCATTAGCGTTGTGGTGTTTGGGTGAGGATCTGATTTGGTTCGGGGAGGTGGAGGTGGAGTGGGGTGAGTGTGTGGCTGTAGCTCAGGGTGTGATGTTTGTTGTTGCTGTGGCTCATAGATTTAGTTGGGTGGTCACGAGTGAGGGTGTGGTTGTAGCTCAGGGTGTGATGTTTGTTGTTGCTGTGGCTCATAGATTTAGTTGGGTGGTCACGAGTGAGGGTGTGGTTGTAGCTCAGGGTGTGATGTTTGTTGTTGCTGTGGCTCATAGATTTAGTTGGGTGGTCACGAGTGAGGGTGTGGTTGTAGCTCAGGGTGTGATGTTTGTTGTTGCTGTGGCTCATAGATTTAGTTGGGTGGTCACTCGAAGACTTTGGAAAAGAACGTACCGTTTGTGTTGGAGAAGTCGGCCTTGAACCCGGCATTCGCCTCAATCACGGGCAGGGGAGGGCCAATCCTCAGTCTGACCTCGGCCCCGTAGGTGAAGGTCTTGGTGAAGGTCACCTGACAGGTGGACTTAGTGCGGCGCTCGGTCCGCAGGGTGTAGGTCTGGGGGGTGGGGGTGTCGTTGGCGAACTTGGCGGAGAAGAGCACGTGGGCGGTGGCTGTGCCTGCCAGTTCCTTTTTCTCGTACTCTGTCTCACCTGCCAGGTGAAGTAGAGTGTCGGCATGTGCGTCAGTTTACATCAGAGACCAACTAACCCACCTCTCATATTTATTTAAATAAATATGAGACTAACAATACAAAGTAACAATTATAAGTTTTGCAGTAACACAGTTTTTTTTTTAAATGATATCAAAAGATTTATTTGATTGGTTTAATGAATACAAAAAAACAATGTGGAAAACAGAATATTTACTAAGTTGATGTTCGCCAACTCAAACCAGATTGAATGGTTATACAGTATCATAAAGCATTTGGTTTGCTACATAAGCAATATTTGCATCATAGCATGTTTGTTTTATTAGAACAATGTAGTAGGGAGTTAAGCAGTTATTAACAATTACATATTCTTAAAAATAAATCTATAAGGACATAGGAAATACTTAAAGTTAACACGGTTTTTCTTTTTTTTTTTTTTTTTTTTTTTTTTTTTTTTTTTTTTTTGTTTACCTAAAATTAACCTGGAGTTGGAGGCAGAAAATGCCACTACTGGCACAAGACGTGTATAAATAGATACGCCTAATCGACTATGTTATTAGGACTACATATTGAATAGAAAATTGTTATTTATTTAAATTTTAGGTTTTTATCAATCTGTACCCCATGTGACACTGAGTAATATTTCTTATAACTAGTATCTTATCTAAACTTTGATGCAATTGGGGATTGGGAAATTGTATAAAATAAGTTGAGATTATTTAACTTTAGAGAATACTTCTTGTTACTTCCCCTGATAATTCATGGTAATATTTACGGTTTTTTCCCTTGATACGAATCGTGCTACATCTTTAATAATTAATCTCTTTATTACAAACTTATACAATTTGCAAGGCTTCATATTGTTTTGAAAGCAAATTGTGTATACAAATTGTCTAAATTTAGTTATCCAACCATTGTAATAGAATTGTTATATAGTATAAATGTGGCAAAAATTGAGACAAAAGAAAATAATAGGCCGTGGTCAAGTAGTAACACTGTAATAAAGCATCAGCCTCTACCCCCCCCCCCCCCCACCCAGCGTGAAGCTGTTTGTCCCAGTGAGATGGTGTCACCCCCCCCCCCCCGCCCCCTCCCCCCGACTTGTGAGGGATGTCATGTAGATGTGACCTACTTACCATAATCCACAGTCATCCACTTCCAGTTGATGACTGGGTTATCTAGGTCGACCAGTGACCTCAGGTTCGGCTCCATCTTGCTCCGGTCATACGTCCTGACGATCTCTTCCAGGTCGGCATCGAACTCGGTCATTTTGTCTGGGAACATTGAACTCCGTCATTTTGTCTGGGAAC
Organism: Physella acuta; assembly: GCF_028476545.2. NCBI lineage: Eukaryota > Metazoa > Mollusca > Gastropoda > Physidae > Physella > Physella acuta. The sequence continues at coordinate 416,047 of NW_026731841.1, read as the reverse complement.
ATCGAACTCGGTCATTTTGTCTGGGAACATTGAACTCTGTCATTTTGTCTGGGAACATTGAACTCGGTCATTTTGTCTGGGAACATTGAACTCGGTCATTTTGTCTGGGAACATTGAACTCGGTCATTTTGTCTGGGAACATTGAACTCGGTCATTTTGTCTGGGAACATCGAACTCGGTCATTTTGTCTGGGAACATCAGCCTACTCAGTCATTTTGTCTGGGAACATTGAACTCGGTCATTTTGTCTGGGAACATTGAACTTGGTCATTTTGTCTGGGAACATCGAACTCAGTCATTTTGTCTGGGAACATTGAACTCGGTCATTTTGTCTGGGAACATTGAACTCGGTCATTTTGTCTGGGAACATTGAACTCGGTCATTTTGTCTAGAACATTGAACTCGGTCATTTTGTCTGGGAACATCGAACTCGGTCATTTTGTCTGGGAACATCAGCCTACTCAGTCATTTTGTCTGGGAACATTGAACTCGGTCATTTTGTCTGGGAACATTGAACTCGGTCATTTTGTCTGGGAACATTGAACTCGGTCATTTTGTCTAGAACATTGAACTCGGTCATTTTGTCTGGGAACATCAGCCTACTCAGTCATTTTGTCTGGGAACATTGAACTCGGTCATTTTGTCTGGGAAAATCTGACAGAATTTTTTTTATACATATGTATCACAATCTGTCAACATCACTTAAAACATCTATGTCATAACAGGCTAACATAATTTTAAACGGTGTCACAATTTGCATACACCGTTTAAAACGGTGTCACAATTTGCATACACCGTTTAAAACGGTGTCACAATTTGCATACACCGTTTAAAACGGTGTCACAATTTGCATACACCGTTTAAAACGGTGTCACAATTTGCATACACCGTTTAAAACATCTCAAAATTAAAATGTCAGTAGCAAACAAAAACACATGGAAATAAATCTGCAGCGTTCAGATAAAATGCTATTTCATAGGCTTAATTTTTACACAATTTTAAGACGCCTTATTGTATAAATGTTTGTATAAAATATTGGACCCATTATTGTAGAAATGTTTGGATAAAATATTGGACCCATTATTGTATAAATGTTTGGATAAAATATTGGACCCATTATTGTATAAATGTTTGGATAAAATATTGGACCCATTATTGTATAAATGTTTGGATAAAATATTGGACCCATTATTGTATAAATGTTTGGATAAAATATTGGACCCATTATTGTATAAATGTTTGGATAAAATAGTGGACCCATTATTGTATAAATGTTTGGATAAAATATTGGACCCATTATTGTATAAATGTTTGGATAAAATATTGGACCCATTATTGTATAAATGTTTGGATAAAATATTGGACCCATTATTGTATAAATGTTTGGATAAAATATTGGACCCATTATTGTATAAATGTTTGGATAAAATATTGGACCCATTATTGTATAAATGTTTGGATAAAATATTGGACCCATTATTGTATAAAAGTTTGGATAAAATATTGGACCCATTATTGTATAAATGTTTGGATAAAATATTGGACCCATTATTGTATAAATATTTGGATAAACATGTGAGAAAAAGACAGGTATGAAACAGACATTTTATATATCATCCTATATGATGGAACGTTCTTATTTATTTACCCCCAGCTAGAGTATATGTTTTTTGTTTCAATAAATTAAGAATTACAACAAAATTAAAAACATGAACACGTTTTCCTTAGTGAAGTTGCCAACATTATTTTGGCGAGGGACAACATTGTCCAGTGATTCTATCAAAAGATCGGGGTTTGTGATCAACATGTATTGGAATAAAGTGATTGGTCGACCTCCACCAGTCAACGAGTAGCTCACCTATGACGTCAATGTGCTAAAAATAGAATCCCCGGTCTCTGCGAGTGCACTACAAATATTTTGGTTAGATAGAAAATCAAACCAATGGATTGCATTAGCTGCACCAGTAGAAACCTTGACTACACTGGCACAGTTCGACAATATTGTTGTCCTGTGTAACACAGCTACTGGTGTCACAATTAATCACATGATTCTACACCGAATGTGTGCACACAACAAAATCAACAATCAAAATGGCGCAGTACTTAACATGACCTATTTGTAAAACAAGTTGTGAATGTTAACTTTTCGATGAGTTGAGTTAGGAGCTGTGTCAACAAATCTTGTGGTACTGGAGAATGTTGCCTCGCCCATACACAACTAGATCTATTAATACAAAGTGGGGGGGGGGGGTCTATATCTATTAGTTGGTGTCAGGGGCGGAACTACAGTGCCGCCAGACCCCGCAATGCGGGGGGGGCCCACGTCATTTAGGGGCCCACAGCCGACCATAATAATTATTTTTTATAGTTAAAATTTTAAATTTCTTGCATTTTTGACTTGATGGTTGTTTTGTAAAAAGATTACCGTAGCTGCGGTTGGATTATCTTTATTAGACACCACCCCACGCTCTTTTGTATTTTCCCCTTTGTTTTTAAGCCACTGTGAAAGCCGAGTCCTCTTTCTCCTACAATTAAAATTAGCAAAATGAACAAACGTTCAAACCACTTCCATCACTTATTTCCCTTTTTTTAAATAGTCAAATAGGGGTGCTCATAAGCTCCTTTTAAAAGATTTGTACCACACAAATTTTAAAAAACAATTACTTCTCTTAATTATTTTTTTTTATAAAGTACTTACTAAAGAATGACATTGTATAAAAAGGAAATGTATTTAAAATTAATAATATAAATACAAAAAAACATAAAAATAAACATAACACGAAACACCATTATTTATACAAAGCTTTCATGTTTTATATTCTTTTGACAAACAAGAGGCTAATTGTTTAGAAAAAGGTCCTACAGCAGAGAGAAAATAATAAACTGATTTTTCACAAAACACACTAATGCACTTACAAACGACAAGATGTAGTAATTTGTTTTAAATGAAAAAAAAAACATTTTTTTTTCAAAACCCGAACAGGCCAGCAATAAATATCCTTTGTTCGTATTTTGTGTTTGTGTATATCTATATCAATATATATATATATATATGTATATTGATATATATATATATATATATCAATATATATGTAACGAGTCCCCGAGTCTATCCTGCCGACAACGCCAAATGTAACGAGTCTCTGGCTACCCTGCCGACAACGCCAAATGTGACCTTCCCGAGTCTAACCACTCATTCCACACAACATTGACCACAGCACAGATACTCGAAGATGCAGGTTCATTATTGATCCTTTTATTACATGAATCAAAGAATGCTTCACAATAATATAATGAATCAAGAGAGATGTTTCACAATAATAGTCTGAATCAACGGACCCCCAACAGTCCTCACTAGGCTTCATCTAACTGAATACACATGTCTAACGTCCTGCTTAACACAATACGGCTAACCCGTTCAATAACCAACTTGATACTGCCACACTGACTGACTGATCGAGAGCGAGCGAGAGAGAGAGAGAACCAGCCGTCGCCCTCCGATATATCCCCTTCATAATCGTACTCATATTCGGTCCTATCATAATCGTAATCGTAATCGTTGTATCAGAATGTTAATTACGCCGCTTCTGTTGTACAGTCCGATTTAATAAGCCATCTGCATCCTGTCACATCAAAGTTGACAGACCGTCTTTCGTATCGCTTCCCGAGATACTACGCCTTGGCTTTCTGATCGTTATCAGCCACCACCTGTGTTATTGCATCAGTCGTGTCAAAGTTGACAGCGCTGTACCGCGTTCTTATGTCTGGTAACTTCCCCTAGTTACATCCACCCCTGCCTTTTTTTGTGTGTTATCAACCACAAACAACGCTTGGCAGGTGCAGTCCTTCAAAGTCAATCGCACCACCGTAAAAAAAAAATCCATTGTTCCACTCACTGTCAATGTCGTCACATTCGTATAAGATTGACCGTTATCCCTATTTCACATATCAAATGTGTCTACATCATCTTCCTCAGACACAAAACAGTTCTAGAATTCACATCCACCTTTTTTCGTCTGGTGCCTTCACCAGTTCACTTTTATGACTTTTTTTTTGAACAGTCTGTTCTCATACCAGCGCGACCATGAAAGAATTGATGGTTGCTGACAAAAAATTTCGTATTCTTTCTGTTTCTCAAACTTCTCCGCGGACCACTTATCTGATGGTCTATTGTCTCTCTGCTTTTGGAGGGACCGGGATCCTCCTTGTTGCCGGTATCCTCCCCTTGTGTGTCGCTGTTGTTCTGTTGATGGTGACATGGTTCCGGGATGGGTATGTGAATTTCCGTTATAGTTTCCGGTTCCCTAATTGTCTTGGATTTCCTTGTGTGTAACTGCTCTTCTTGACTATGACAATATTTCTTTAATTGAGCAATATTCGCCCACCGATCCGGTTTGGTGTGATCGATGGGTCTTATCTTAAAGGGGCCACCTGCTACTTTAGGCATCTCCACGACTTGCCATATCTCCTGTCCCCAGAGGTCGTGGATTTTGTTTCTGCCTAACGGGTGGCTACGCAGTAATACCCTGTCGTTCAGTTTGAGTGGCGGGTCCTTTGTCTGTACCGGCGGTTCCCTTCGCCGTGCTTCATGTTCTAGTCTTTCCTGTACTACCCTGTACATTTCTCTAATTCGTCTCATATGTTCATTCACATATTCTAGTGCGGTGTATGAGCCAGTCATACTCTCCTTTTTTCCTAGGAACAAGTCAAGGGGGAGTCGAGCCTCCCGTCCGAACATCAACATGTGTGGCGAAAAGCCGGTTGTGGCATGGGGGGTGCAGTTGTATAGATATACCAACTCTGGGAGAAAATCAGGCCAACGTTTTTTCTGTTCAGGTTCTAGGGTACGCAGCAAATCATGCATGCTGCGGTTGAACCGCTCGCACTGTCCGTTTCCTTTCGGATTAAATGTGGTTGTTCTAGATTTGTTGATCCCGTAGTGGCTGCACAGTTGGTTAATTACTTCTGACTCGAAGGCCCTTCCTTGGTCAGAGTGTAATTGTCTTGGTATGCCATATTTGATGAACCAATGTTCTATTAAGACCTTTGCCACTGTTTTGGCAGTCTGATCTCGTGTGGGCACCGCCACAGTCCATTTGGTGAAAACATCAGTCATTACCAACACATGTTCCGTCCCATCCGATGATTGCTCCAACGACGTAAAGTCCATAGCCACAATCTCTAGTGGTTTTGTCGCTAATAGGTGTCCCGATGGCTGTCTCATTTTGACAACTGGCATTTTCGCATGCTGACACCTCACACAAGCCTCACAATGGCGTTTGACCTCCATTTCCATATTGGGCCAGTAACACCTTCGTCGTAATATTTTGTGCGTCCTGTCCTGACCCTGGTGTCCTGCCCTGTCATGTGCCAACCTTAGCACTTCTTCTCGTAATTGTCCAGGCACCACCACCTGGTGTATTGTCCCATCAATTTGGTCATGAATTCTCCGCATGAGAACACCATCCTGTATACTGAGACGGTCCCACTGACTCAGTATTTTCTTTGTTTCTCGACCAAATTGTTCTCTTTCCCTTCTTCCTGGGAATTTTTGTTCCTGGACGTGTTTCAACAGCGGCTGTAAGCCACTATCCGTTCTCTGGGCATCTCTTATCTCTTTGTGATTAAGGCAACTAAAATCACCAATGTCCATATGTCCGGGCTCTGTGGAAATGTGCTCCACCCCGGTCTGTCCGTTCTGCCTCACTTGCACCCCGTGCGGGATATCTGTTGACGCTCTGACCTCACATATTCCTGTCAGCGTTTCTTCCTCATCGCCCGGTCTCTCGTAAGGATTCCTTGATAAGGCGTCCGCATTGCCATTGGACCGCCCCGGGCGATATTTTATCTCTAGGTCAAAGAGTGCCAATTCTGCTGCCCATCGCTGTTCGATGGATCCCAACTTTGCTGTCTTTAGGTGACTCAAGGGGTTATTGTCAGTGTATACCACACATTTAGCACCTAATAAATAGTCCCTGAATTTTTCCGTCACAGCCCATTTTAATGTCAAAAGTTCTAGTTTCATGGCGCTGTAATTTGTCATGTTCTTCTCTGATTCCTTCAGAGCTCGACTGGCATAAGCAATAACCCTGAAGCCTTGCTTTTGTTGTTGTGATAGCACAGCTCCCAGACCTTTAGAGCTGGCGTCAATTTCTAGCCGAAATGGCTTGTCAAAGTCTGCATATCCTAATATCGGCGCCTCTGTCAAAGCCTTTTTCAATAGCTTAAACGAGTTCAGGCATTCATCAGTCCATAATTCACCTATCCGTTGTGTTTTACCTTTCTTTTTCTCCTTACTGTGTTTCTTTGTCATTTTGTTTACCAAGTCATGCAATGGTGCGGCAATTTTTGCAAAACCAGGCACAAATTTTCTATAATAGGAAGCAAAGCCCAAGAATGATCTGACCTCTACTGTGGTTGTTGGCTGTTTCCATTCTTTAACAGCTGCAATTTTATCTGGGTCAGTGGCGATGCCATCCGACGAAATCACATAACCCAAAAAATGTACCGATTTCAGACCGAAGCAGCATTTGTCTGGGTTCAGCTTTACTCCTATCTCCCTAAGACGGAGAAACACTTGTTCTAATCTTTCTAGATGGTCCTCCCAAGTTTTTGAGTAAACCAGTATATCATCCAAGTACACCAACATTATTTGAAATAGAAAGTCACTCATAGCACTCTGCATTACTCGCTGGAATGTAGCAGGTGCATTAGTTAGACCAAACGGCATACGGGTCCACTCGTACAGTCCCAGTGGAGAAATAAATGCAGTTTTATGTTGATCGTTGGGGTGCATGGCCACTTGGTGGTAGCCACTAGCCAAATCCAAGGTAGAAAAAAATCTTGCTCCCCCCAACGCATCAAGACATTCATCAATACGAGGCAAGGGGAATGCATCCCTTCTTGTGATATTGTTCAATTTCCGGTAATCACAACACAGTCTTATCTCCCCTGACTTCTTTTTTACCACTACTATCGGTGCCGCATACGGGCTCGTGCTGGTTGTAATAATTCCCTTTTTTAGTAGATCGTTCAGGTGAGCTTTCACCGCAGAGTAGTGACTCGGTGGTAATCTTCGATAAGGTTGCGCCACCGGCTTGTCTTGTAGTAAGGGTATCTGGTGTTTTATTACTTCCGTGTAACCCAAATCACCCTCGTACGAGGCAAATATATCCCTGTACTTATTCAACAATTCATTTAGTTTTGGGTCCTCAGTTTCCGGGAATGTATATGATCGGCCATCCTCTTTCTTCACCTCGGCCGTCACATTGACCGACCTAACTGTTACTTCATTACTGCTGGTATTGCTCAGTTCGATGCACTGTGCCGACTTTTGTACCTCGACGTTCTGTGGTACTCCTACCAGAGTGTTAGGCGGTATAAAAATTTCCTCATCCAAAACATTTGCCACTAGTCCTTGAACTAGTCCATTTTCCGCTGATGTGTATGTCCGCAGTAACACGACGCCTGCCCTCAGTGCGGCGCCACATGGTTCTATCATCACATCACCATTCACACTTCTATCACCAATTTGTAATGTGATTGCCTTGACCGTGTTTGCCGGGACTGATATCCTTCCTCTGGTCTTGGCAAACCTGGCCAACTTGGATCCCCGACCTGGTGTGGTCGATCCGACCATATTTGTAAGAAATTCTGGCAACTGGCCAAGAATATTCATGCCCAACAGGCAAGGTATATTTGACACATTTGTCTCTAGGTTGTGTTTCGTAACGAACACCCCAACCTGCTTCAACCTATGTCCCGCCACCACGACATCCGCCAGAAAATAACCACAGTATGGAATGGTTAGTCCATTAGCTGCCGTCAGGCGCATGCATGTGTCAGACCTCAACCTATGGTCTTTTCCTTTCATCCATTTGGTGTAAAAATTTTCCGTGATTGTCGTCACCTGGGAGCCTGTATCCACAATTGCCTTCACCGCGATGTCCCCAATCGTAATCACCATTTCGGGACAGACTCCCATCATTTTGCTTCTTGGGCCATAACCTCGCCCCTCTGTAGCCTGGCCCTGCCTTACAGAGGACGACCGTTTCCCTGGCAGTACCGTGCCATATGTCCGGGTTGTGAACAGGACAAGCAAATTGGTCGACCGTCAGCCGTCCACCGGAGTGATGGACCGGCGGGTCGCGGCCGTCCAACCTGTCTCTGTTTTGTCCCGTTCTTTTCCTGATTCTCAGCTGTTGACCTGCTTTCTAACCTCTCCAATCTTTGGTCAACCTTATCCAGGTGGGCCAACAGTTGAGCCATCATGGTTTCCACCGTGCCGGTCCCCGTGGGTGGGGATTGTTTCTGTTCCGGCACAGAGACTTTGTCCACCGAACAGTTCGATTGGTCCTCATCCTCGGACCTGCGGATCGCTGAGTTCCTGACCTGAAGGAAGGTCAACTGCGGGTCTTTGTGGACCTCCTCTTTCAACTCTCTCCTTAAGATCGGGGTTGCTAGCCCCTCGATGAACTGGTCCCTCAGTAGGCGTACATCAATGTCAGGTGTTTTGCCCTTTACCGAATCAAAGGCCCTGTTTATTCGGTGTGAATACTCCATCACACTCTCCGCCATTCTCTGCTTTAAGCCTACGAACCCCGATAGCAGTTGCGATCCCGACCGTCTCTCCCCAAAGGTCTCCATAATTAGATCCAGCACCTTATCTGGATCTGATTGGACGGTTTTATCGTGGCATTTGACCTCTGCCCTAACCGTCTCACCTATACTGCCCATCAGCAGTCTTAATCTTTCCTCTGGTGACATGTTTCTCGAGGCCCAGGCCGCTTTGACCTCTTCACTGAACCTGTTGGTTAAAGTTGGATCACCGTCCCCGTAAAATTTGTTAATGTGGGACTCTCTGGGCAGGACCACAATATGGGTCTGCTTCTCGTCCAGAGTAGACATTTTAATAACCAACTTGATACTGCCACACTGACTGACTGATCGAGAGCGAGCGAGAGAGAGAGAGAGAACCAGCCGTCCGATATATCCCCTTCATAATCGTACTCATATTCGGTCCTATCATAATCGTAATCGTAATCGTTGTATCAGAATGTTAATTACGCCGCTTCTGTTGTACAGTCCGATTTAATAAGCCATCTGCATCCTGTCACATCAAAGTTGACAGACCGTCTTTCGTATCGCTTCCCGAGATACTACGCCTTGGCTTTCTGATCGTTATCAGCCACCACCTGTGTTATTGCATCAGTCGTGTCAAAGTTGACAGCGCTGTACCGCGTTCTTATGTCTGGTAACTTCCCCTAGTTACATATATATCAATATATATATATATATATATATATATATATATATATATATATATATATATATATATATATATATATATATATATATATATATATATATATATATATATATATATATATATATATATATATATTGATATGTGTGTGTGTGTGAGGGGGCCTAAAACTTTTTTTGCGGGGTGGCCCTTTTTTTCTAGTTCCGCCACTGGTTGGTGTACAGAGTGGGGGATCTAGATCTATCAGGTGGTGTACAAAGAGGGGGGGGGGGGTATCTAACTGATCTTCACTGAGCAAGCCAACGACTTGTTGCCTAGCTCTATTCATCAAACTATCATTTTATTTGTGGGTGTAATATTATCAGTCTAACCGCCAATGTTAATGTATTTTATTTGCGTTAATGATTATTGAAATATAAATTTCCCTATTTCTCATGTTAGTCCATTTGCTGTAGAAATATGAAGTTAAAAAATTTGCACCAATGGATGCAATGTGAATGGAAAAAGAGTTTTTCTCATGTCCGAAATTAAGGGGGAAAATCTTGAAATATTTATAGACTTACCTGAGGCTGAATGAAAACAGAATTTTCTAGAACAAGTCTACCAACTTATGCACATCTAATTCCACGGATAGCAGACGTCTACCAATTTGCACACGTCTAAATCTACAGATAGCAGACGTCTACCAACTTGCACACGTCTGGAACATCATCCGTTAATGGCGGCTAATTGCCAGGAAGGAAACTCTGTCAGAGCTGGTGCAGGAAGTCTGTGGCATCGATCGCAGTTGGTTCACACGGCTGTTAAACCGTGGGTTAAACTCGGCTGTCTGTGTTAAACCATGCGGTTAAACACGGCTGACTGTGTTAAACCATCGGGTTAAACGTGGCCGTCTGTGTTAAACCATGAGGTTAAACACGGTTGTCTGTGTTAAACCATGCGGTTAAACACGGCTGTCTGTGTTAAACCATGGGTTAAACGTGGCCGTCTGTGTTAAACCATGAGGTTAAACACGGCTGTTTATGTCAAAAAGAGGTTAAACACAGCTGTCTGTGTTAAACCACCAAGCTTCACACCGCGCCATTCGTGTACTGAGACAGCACTACCGGCAACACGAATTAACCGCTCACGGATTAATTCCCCTACCCCCCCCCCCCCCCCCACGTCCATCTCTGGTACCAAACGTTTAGTCGAGCGACCTCCGTGGCCTGCAGATCTAAAATCAATAAAACCGTTTTCGATGTGTCGAGTGTAGCCAATATCCTAAGTACCAGTAAATGTAGGCGCCAGATAATATCCTAAGTAGACCCAGGATGTAGCATCAGCTGTGTGTTAGAGTCTCTCCTTTAACAAAAATCTAAAAACGTTAGTCAACATTTTCATTCTCATATCGATAACACAGTTTTAGATGCTTGTGCACTGCCCTACAACTGCTAGCTTGAGTTTCACACAACTGCTACCCTAAGTACCAGACAACTGCTACCCTAAGTACCAGACGATTGCTACCCTAAGTACCAGACAACTGCTACCCTAAGTACCAGACAATTGCTACCCTATAGCCACACTTACGTCGTATGTTGTCGAGCTAAAATTAATTTGTCCATAACACCCAACAAGCAAAAATAAAACAACGTCAAACAAAGTAGTCAACAAACACATCATTTTTTATTACAGTTATTTAATCTTTTTCCAAAGAAATATTTTATTATTTGAACATGCCCAAGCCTAGACTACAAGACATTTAGCCACTTGCGCTCATTGCTATCATAATCATCGGGCACACAGAGAACATTGAACATTTCACAGAAATATTGAAAAAACAAATTCGAACAAAAAAATGGTGTTAAGGATGTGTTCAACAACAAATATCCAATCAAAAGACTCCAGATTAGTAGATTAATGTGAACAATAGGCATAAAAACATGGAACAATAAGGTCATGTGTCAGTCAATAAAGGTTAGATCATAAGGTCATGTGTCACAGTCAATTAAGGTCAGATCATAAGGTCATGTGTCAGTCAATTAAGGTCAGATCATAAGGTCATGTGTCAGTCAATTAAGGTCAGATAATCAGGTCATGTGTCAGTCAATTAAGGTCAGATCATAAGGTCATGAGTCAGTCAATTAAGGTCAGATAATCAGGTCATGTGTCAGTCAATTAAGGTCAGGTAACAAGGTCATGTGTCAGTCAATTAAGGTCACATAATAAGGTCATGCGTCAGTCAATTAAGGTCAGGTAACAAGGTCATGTGTCAGTCAATTAAGGTCAGATAATAAGGTCATGTGTCAGTCATCAAAGGCCTGGAACAGCGGGGTCATGAACTCTGTGAGGTTGATGATCTGCTCAATGCCGAACCTGCTCTTGCAGTGACCTTTGACCGTGAGCATGGGCTTTCCGTTGCTGTCGATGGTAAATCCGCTGCAGGGTGTGAAGATCTTGGTGACACATTCGTGGAATGTCTCGAGAACCTCCTTGTCCTTCTTGTGGACATACGAGATAAAAATCTGTTGGAGAGGTCACGTGACGTTTGATGATAGTTGACATGACATTGACATTTGATGATAGTTGACATGACATTGACATTTGATGATGGCTGACATGACATTGACATTTGATGATAGTTGACATGACATTGACATTTGATGATGGCTGACATGACATTGACATTTGATGATGGCTGACATGACATTGACATTTGATGATGGCTGACATGGACGAGAGTAGGCATGGCATGGGCATTTGACGATAGCTGACATTGAATTGACATATGACGATACTTGATATGGCATTGACATTTACAAATGATACATGTCAGTAACTCTCACTCGAAAGTAACATCTCCCCAGAGAACATGACACAATCTTACCAAATATGACGTTTACCTACCAAACGTGACAACAACCCACCCAGCAAACGTGAATAAAACTCCCCGTTAAAGCTGGCCTCCTTATGACCCCCCACCCCACCCTCCCACCCTCCCCTCTCCCCCACCCCACTTACCTCCCCATCAAACGTGACGTTCATCTCAAACTCCCCATTAAAGCTGGCCTCTTTATGACCCCCCACCCCCACCTCCCCCCCACAACACCCCCCACCCCACCCCCCACCCCCCCCCACCCCCCACCCCCCCCCCCACCCCACTTACCTCCCCATCAAACGTGACGTTCATCTCAAACTCCCCATTAAAGCTGGCCTCCTTATGACCCCCCACCCCACCCCCCCACAACACCCCCCACCCCACCCCCCACACCCCCACCCCACCCCCCACCCCCACTTACCTCCCCATCAAACGTGACGTTCATCTCAAACTCCCCATTAAAGCTGGCCTCCTTATGACCCCCCACCCCACCCCCCACACCCCCACCCCACCCCCCCACCCCCTCTTACCTCCCCATCAAACGTGACGTTCATCTCAAACTCCCCATTAAAGCTGGCCTCCTTGACGGCCAGCTCAGCTCGGACAGTGAAGCCGGGCTGGACCACGATGTTGGTGTCCACGCCCCACATCAACCTCTCCTCGTACATGATCCTCTTGCCTGCCCGCACACAGGGACATTGTTAATCAGGGGTCATCCTAATCAGGGGTCATCTTAATCAGGCGTCAACTCAATCAGGAGTCACCTCAATTAGGGGTCACCTCAATCAAAGGTCACCTCAATCAGTGGTATATTAAATTAGGGGACCCTCAATCAGGAAAATCTACCCAAAAAATCTACCGGGCAGTAGTTGTCTGATTTTAATGAGTTGTCTCTCCTAGATGGGTTGCTGTCTCCATTGGGTTGCTGTCTCCAGCTATCAAACCTCATCTTCCCAGGGGTTCGAACTCCGGACTTTTGGGTTTAGCAAGAATGACCTCTACCGGCCCGAACTCTCCGACCCCTAATCAGGGGTCACCTTAATCAGGAATCACGAGTCAAATCAACCAGGGGTTTAGTTTGTTATGGGCCTACATTTAGGATCACGTTTTTTTTTTGTTTCTTACATCTACCAAATCTAACTACATTTTTTTGTTTACATTTTAAAAGGCAACTTCCTCCCAAAAAATACGCCTCGATGTTAAAAGTTTTAACCTTTTTCTGTTTTTAGCTCCGAGTTAAAGGTAGCGTTGACCTTGGCCAACTCTTCAGGGACCTCAATGTTGAGCTCAATGTCGCCCGAGTACGTGTAGGTCTTGGTCATTGCGATCTCGTTGATGGAGAGAGACTCTCGCTCCGTCTTGAGCATGAACTTCTTGGCCTTCATCGAGGTGTTCTCAAAGTTGGCCGAGAACAGGATGTTAACATCTTCATTGGGCTCCATCTTCTTCTTGGTGTACCTGGTGGGCCCTGGGGGAGGGGGGGGGGGGAGACATTTAGAGGCGTGTGTACTTGGTGGACCCTGGGGCGGGGGGGGGGGAGACATTTAGAGGCGTGTGTACTTGGTGGGCCCTGGGGGGGGGGGGGAGACATTTAGAGGCGTGTGTACTTGGTGGGCCCTGGGGGGGGGGGGGGAGACATTTAGAGGTGTGTGTACTTGGTGGGCCCTGGGGGGGGGAGACATTTAGAGGTGTGTGTACTTGGTGGGCCCTGGGGGGGGGGAGACATTTAGAGGTGTGTGTACTTGGTGGGCCCTGGGGTGGGGGAGACATTTAGAGGTGTGTGTACTTGGTGGGCCCTGGGGGGGGGGGGAGACATTTAGAGGTGTGTGTACTTGGTGGGCCCTGGGAGGGGGGAGACATTTAGAGGTGTGTGTACTTGGTGGGCCCTGGGGGGAGACATTTAGAGGCGTGTGTACTTGGTGGGCCCTGGGGGGAGACATTTAGAGGTGTGTGTACTTGGTGGGCCCTGGGGGGAGACATTTAGAGGCGTGTGTACTTGGTGGGCCCTGGGGGGAGACATTTAGAGGCGTGTGTACTTGGTGGGCCCTGGGGGGAGACATTTAGAGGTGTGTGTACTTGGTGGGCCCTGGGGGGAGACATTTAGAGGCGTGTGTACTTGGTGGGCCCTGGGGGGAGACATTTAGAGGCGTGTGTACTTGGTGGGCCCTGGGGGGAGACATTTAGAGGTGTGTGTACTTGGTGGGCCCTGGGGTGGGGGGGGAGACATTTAGAGGCGTGTGTACTTGGTGGGCCCTGGGGGGGGGGGGGACATTTAGAGGCGTGTGTACTTGGTGGGCCCTGGGGGGGGGACATTTAGAGGCGTGTGTACGTGGTGGGGTGGGGGGGGGTGACATTTAGAGGCGTGTGTACGTGGTGGGGTGGGGGGGGGTGACATTTAGAGGCGTGTGTACTTGGTGGGCCCTGGGGTGGGGGGGGGAGACATTTAGAAGCGTGTGTACTTGGTGGGCCCTGGGGGGTGACATTTAGAGGCGTGTGTACTTGGTGGGCCCTGGGAGGTGACATTTAGAGGTGTGTGTACTTGGTTGGCCCTGGGGTGGGGGAGACATTTAGAGGTGTGTGTACTTGGTGGGCCCTGGGAGGGGGGAGACATTTAGAGGTGTGTGTACTTGGTGGGCCCTGGGGGGGAGACATTTAGAGGTGTGTGTACTTGGTGGGCCCTGGGAGGGGGGAGACATTTAGAGGTGTGTGTACTTGGTGGGCCCTGGGGGGGGGAGACATTTAGAGGTGTGTGTACTTGGTGGGCCCTGGGGGGGGGGAGACATTTAGAGGTGTGTGTACTTGGTGGGCCCTGGGGTGGGGGAGACATTTAGAGGTGTGTGTACTTGGTGGGCCCTGGGGGGGGGGAGACATTTAGAGGCGTGTGTACTTGGTGGGCCCTGGGGGGAGACATTTAGAGGCGTGTGTACTTGGTGGGCCCTGGGGGGAGACATTTAGAGGTGTGTGTACTTGGTGGGCCCTGGGGGGGGGAGACATTTAGAGGTGTGTGTACTTGGTGGGCCCTGGGGTGGGGGAGACATTTAGAGGTGTGTGTACTTGGTGGGCCCTGGGGGGGGGGAGACATTTAGAGGTGTGTGTACTTGGTGGGCCCTGGGAGGGGGGAGACATTTAGAGGTGTGTGTACTTGGTGGGCCCTGGGGGGGGGGGAGACATTTAGAGGTGTGTGTACTTGGTGGGCCCTGGGGGGAGACATTTAGAGGTGTGTGTACTTGGTGGGCCCTGGGGGGAGACATTTAGAGGCGTGTGTACTTGGTGGGCCCAGGGGGGAGACATTTAGAGGTGTGTGTACTTGGTGGGCCCTGGGAGGGGGGAGACATTTAGAGGTGTGTGTACTTGGTGGGCCCTGGGGGGAGACATTTAGAGGCGTGTGTACTTGGTGGGGTGGGGGGGGGTGACATTTAGAGGCGTGTGTACGTGGTGGGGTGGGGGGGGGGTGACATTTAGAGGCGTGTGTACGTGGTGGGGTGGGGGGGGAGACATTTAGAGGCGTGTGTACGTGGTGGGGTGGGCGGGGGGGTGACATTTAGAGGCGTGTGTACTTGGTGGGCCCTGGGGTGGGGGGGGGAGACATTTAGAGGCGTGTGTACTTGGTGGGCCCTGGGGGGTGACATTTAGAGGCGTGTGTACTTGGTGGGCCCTGGGAGGTGACATTTAGAGGTGTGTGTACTTGGTGGGCCCTGGGGTGGGGGAGACATTTAGAGGTGTGTGTACTTGGTGGGCCCTGGGAGGGGGGAGACATTTAGAGGTGTGTGTACTTGGTGGGCCCTGGGGGGTGACATCTAGAGGCGTGTGTACGTGGTGGGGTGGGGGGTGACATTTAGAGGCGTGTGTACGTGGTGGGGTGGGGGGGGTGACATTTAGAGGCGTGTGTACTTGGTGGGCCCTGGGGGGGGAGACATTTAGAGGCGTGTGTACTTGGTGGGCCCTGGGGCGGGGGGGAAATTTAGAGGCGTGTGTACTTGGTGGGCACTGGGGGGAGACATTTAGAGGTGTGTGTACTTGGTGGGCCCTGGGGTGGGGGAGACATTTAGAGGTGTGTGTACTTGGTGGGCCCTGGGGTGGGGGAGACATTTAGAGGTGTGTGTACTTGGTGGGCCCTGGGGTGGGGGAGACATTTAGAGGTGTGTGTACTTGGTGGGCCCTGGGGGGAGACATTTAGAGGCGTGTGTACTTGGTGGGCCCTGGGGGGAGTCATTTAGAGGCGTGTGTACTTGGTGGGCACTGGGGGGAGACATTTAGAGGTGTGTGTACTTGGTGGGCCCTGGGGGGAGTCATTTAGAGGCGTGTGTACTTGGTGGGCACTGGGGGGAGACATTTAGAGGTGTGTGTACTTGGTGGGCCCTGGGGTGGGGGAGACATTTAGAGGCGTGTGTACTTGGTGGGCCCTGGGGTGGGGGAGACATTTAGAGGTGTGTGTACTTGGTGGGCCCTGGGGTGGGGGAGACATTTAGAGGCGTGTGTACTTGGTGGGCCCTGGGGTGGGGGAGACATTTAGAGGTGTGTGTACTTGGTGGGCCCTGGGGTGGGGGAGACATTTAGAGGCGTGTGTACTTGGTGGGCCCTGGGGTGGGGGAGACATTTAGAGGCGTGTGTACTTGGTGGGCCCTGGGGGGAGACATTTAGAGGTGTGTGTACTTGGTGGGCCCTGGGGTGGGGGTGACATTTAGAGGCGTGTGTACCTGGTGGGCCCTGGGGGGAGACATTTAGAGGTGTGTGTACTTGGTGGGCCCTGGGGTGGGGGAGACATTTAGAGGCGTGTGTACTTGGTGGGCCCTGGGGTGGGGGAGACATTTAGAGGTGTGTGTACTTGGTGGGCCCTGGGAGGGGAGACATTTAGAGGCGTGTGTACTTGGTGGGCCCTGGGGGGGGGAGACATTTAGAGGTGTGTGTACTTGGTGGGCCCTGGGGGGAGACATTTAGAGGCGTGTGTACTTAGTGGGCCCTGGGGGGGGGAGACATTTAGAGGCGTGTGTACTTGGTGGGCCCTGGGGTGGGGGAGACATTTAGAGGTGTGTGTACTTGGTGGGCCCTGGGGGGGGAGACATTTAGAGGTGTGTGTACTTGGTGGGCCCTGGGGGGAGACATTTAGAGGTGTGTGTACTTGGTGGGCCCTGGGGGGAGACATTTAGAGGCGTGTGTACTTGGTGGGCCCTGGGGGGAGACATTTAGAGGCGTGTGTACTTGGTGGGCCCTGGGGGGGGGGGAGACATTTAGAGGCGTGTGTACTTGGTGGGCCCTGGGGGGGGGAGACATTTAGAGGCGTGTGTACTTGGTGGGCCCTGGGGTGGGGGGGACATTTAGAGGTGTGTGTACTTGGTGGGCCCTGGGGGGAGACATTTAGAGGCGTGTGTACTTGGTGGGCCCTGGGGGGGGGAGACATTTAGAGGCGTGTGTACTTGGTGGGCCCTGGGGTGGGGGAGACATTTAGAGGTGTGTGTACTTGGTGGGCCCTGGGGGGAGACATTTAGAGGCGTGTGTACTTGGTGGGCCCTGGGGGGGGGAGACATTTAGAGGTGTGTGTACTTGGTGGGCCCTGGGGGGAGACATTTAGAGGCGTGTGTACTTAGTGGGCCCTGGGGGGGGGGAGACATTTAGAGGCGTGTGTACTTGGTGGGCCCTGGGGTGGGGGAGACATTTAGAGGTGTGTGTACTTGGTGGGCCCTGGGGGGGGAGACATTTAGAGGTGTGTGTACTTGGTGGGCCCTGGGGGGAGACATTTAGAGGTGTGTGTACTTGGTGGGCCCTGGGGGGAGACATTTAGAGGCGTGTGTACTTGGTGGGCCCTGGGGGGAGACATTTAGAGGCGTGTGTACTTGGTGGGCCCTGGGGGGGGGGGGAGACATTTAGAGGCGTGTGTACTTGGTGGGCCCTGGGGGGGGAGACATTTAGAGGCGTGTGTACTTGGTGGGCCCTGGGGGGGGAGACATTTAGAGGCGTGTGTACTTGGTGGGCCCTGGGGGGAGACATTTAGAGGCGTGTGTACTTGGTGGGCCTTGGGGCGGGGGGGGGGAGGGGGAGACATTTATAGGCGTGTGTACTTGGTGGGCCCTGGGGGGGGGAGACATTTAGAGGCGTGTGTACTTGGTGGGCCCTCGGGCGGGGGGGGGAGACATTTAGAGGCGTGTGTACTTGGTGGGCCCTGGGGGGGGAGACATTTAGAGGCGTGTGTACTTGGTGGGCCCTGGGGGGAGACATTTAGAGGCGTGTGTACTTGGTGGGCCCTGGGGGGAGACATTTAGAGGTGTGTGTACTTGGTGGGCACTGGGGGGGGGAGACATTTAGAGGCGTGTGTACTTTGTGGGCCCTGGGGGGGGGGAGACATTTAGAGGCGTGTGTACTTGGTGGGCACTGGGGGGGGGAGACATTTAGAGGCGTGTGTACTTTGTGGGCCCTGGGGCGGGGGGGGGAGACATTTAGAGGCGTGTGTACTTGGTGGGCCCTGGGGGGGGGGAGACATTTAGAGGCGTGTGTACTTGGTGGGCCCTGTGGGGGGGGAGACATTTAGAGGTGTGTGTACTTTGTGGGCCCTGGGGGGGGGAGACATTTAGAGGCGTGTGTACTTGGTGGGCCCTGGGGGGGGGGGGGGGGAGACATTTAGAGGTGTGTGTACTTGGTGGGCCCTGGGGGGGGGAGACATTTAGAGGCGTGTGTACTTGGTGGGCACTGGGGGGGGGAGACATTTAGAGGTGTGTGTACTTGGTGGGCCCTGGGGGGAGACATTTAGAGGCGTGTGTACTTGGTGGGCCCTGGGGGGGGAGACATTTAGAGGCGTGTGTACTTGGTGGGCCCTGGGGGGGGGGAGACATTTAGAGGCGTGTGTACTTGGTGGGCCCTGGGGGGAGACATTTAGAGGTGTGTGTACTTGGTGGGCCCTGGGGGGAGACATTTAGAGGCGTGTGTACTTGGTGGGCCCTGGGGGGGGGGGAGACATTTAGAGGCGTGTGTACTTGGTGGGCCCTGGGGGGAGACATTTAGAGGTGTGTGTACTTGGTGGGCCCTGGGGGGAGACATTTAGAGGCGTGTGTACTTGGTGGGCCCTGGGGGGAGACATTTAGAGGTGTGTGTACTTGGTGGGCCCTGGGGGGAGACATTTAGAGGCGTGTGTACTTTGTGGG
Source organism: Physella acuta (assembly GCF_028476545.2). Lineage (NCBI taxonomy): Eukaryota > Metazoa > Mollusca > Gastropoda > Physidae > Physella > Physella acuta. The sequence goes on along the minus strand of NW_026731841.1, from coordinate 396,793 downwards.
CCCTGGGGGGAGACATTTAGAGGCGTGTGTACTTGGTGGGCCCTGGGGGGAGACATTTAGAGGTGTGTGTACTTGGTGGGCCCTGGGAGGTGACATTTAGAGGTGTGTGTACTTTGTGGGCCCTGGGGGGAGACATTTAGAGGTGTGTGTACTTGGTGGGCCCTGGGGGGAGACATTTAGAGGCGTGTGTACTTGGTGGGCCCTGGGGGGAGACATTTAGAGGCGTGTGTACTTGGTGGGCCCTGGGGGGAGACATTTAGAGGCGTGTGTACTTGGTGGGCCCTGGGGGGAGACATTTAGAGGCGTGTGTACTTGGTGGGCCCTGGGGGGAGACATTTAGAGGCGTGTGTACTTGGTGGGCCCTGGGGGGAGACATTTAGAGGCGTGTGTACTTGGTGGGCCCTGGGGGGAGACATTTAGAGGCGTGTGTACGTGGTGGGGTGGGGGGGGGAGTCATTTAGAGGCGTGTGTACCTGGTGGGCCCTGGGGGGGGGAGTCATTTAGAGGCGTGTGTACTTGGTGTACCTGGGGGGGGGAGTCATTTAGAGGCGTGTGTACTTGGTGGGCCCTGGGGGGGGGAGTCATTTAGAGGCGTGTATACTTGGTGTACCTGGGGGGGAGTCATTTAGAGGCGTGTGTACTTTGTGGGCCCTGGGGGGGGGAGACATTTAGAGGCGTGTGTACTTGGTGGGCCCTGGGGGGGGAGAGATTTAGAGGCGTGTGTACTTTTGGGGCCCTTGATGATAGTTAAAGACGTGTGTTTGCCGACACCTTTTACAAATGTCATTTCAATAGACCTGCATTCAAGGTGTGCAAAGACCTAGATTTCACAATGGCGTGGGTTGCATAAATCAAAACCAACATGTATGAGTGAATGGACTCACCAATATGTATGAGTGTTTGAATTAATGGATGAACTGGCCATCATTTGTAGATATATGAATGAATTCTCATCAATATCAGCATGAATGTATAAACGAACTCATCAAAATATGTTCCCTTGTGAATGATTGAAGACATCAGTGAGTGTTTATGTGTGATTGTAGCCACTCACCAAACGTCACAATCATGTTACTCCAATTTAAAACCGGATGTTTCCGGTCGGCCAGTCTCTTCTGCTCGGCGTCCAGCAAGCTGTCGAAGTAATCCTTGGCCAGCTTAGAAATGTCCACGTGAAGCTCATCCGCCATCTTCCTCTACCGCAACGCGTGACCTTGACAGTGACTCTTGGATTTCAAGGCTACCGAGGGGTAAAGGTTAGATACAAGTGCTAGTATAGCAGCACCAGTAACATAGCAGTAATCAGGGGCGGAACTACCATACCGCCAGACCCCGCAATGCGGGGGGGGGGGGGGGGCCAGGACGTTTAGAGGCCCAGTTCCGACCAAAAAACAATGCATTTTTTTTTTCAAAAATTATGTTTTCATGCATCTTGAAAATGGTTTTGTAAAAAAAAAAAAAAACAGGTCTACTATAGCAGAGATTGTTGCGTAGAAAAATATTTTTAAATCTACAAGAGCTATAGTTTGAAAGTAGGTAAACATTCACACTACTTCCATGACTTCTTTAAAATAGGGATGCCCACAAAGCTCATTTAAATAATTTTGTACTATGTATATTAAAAAGCAATTGATTCTCTGAATTGTTACTTAAATAAGTCGTACTATACAATAGTATAGCTATAAAAATCAATGTTTTCAAAATTGATATTATAAAAGCCAAAAATGAAAAAAATAAACATAACGCGAGAAACCATTCACGAATTAAGCTAACGTCTTTATATATTTTTGACCAGCATATTTAAGACACCACCTTTGGCTTCAAATGAGTTTGAACTAAATTTTTTCTGTTTTGTTCTCTCAGAATGGTTATATATTGCAATGAAGTAGACTAAATTACTCAGTTAGGATATATATATATATATATATATATATATATATATATATATATATATATATATATATATATATATATATATATATATTATATATATATATAGGGGCCCTAGATTTTTCTTTGCGGGGGAGCCTTTGATTTCTAGTTCCGCCACTGGCAGTAATCGTTATGGTTGAACAATTTCTAGTTGACAGACTTGGTGGAGAGCCACGAGTGAGCCAACGTTTCCTTATATATATATATATATATATATATATATATATATATATATATATATATATATATATATATATAGCCTGGTCTTAGCCTTGGCTTCAGTCTTACCCTAGACTTGGCTATAACCCTAATCCCAACGTCACAATATTTCGATATTAGCAATAGGTACTAGATGGGGATCTTAACCCTAAATCTGTTTTATCTTTCCGGTGGTACGATTAGACATAGATCTAGAACTATTTTTTAAATGTAGATTTAGATTCTACGTCGTCAGAGTTCATCTCGTCCCTTAGACCTAGATAGGTCCTAGAACTAGAAATTGCATTTAGAAATCTAGATTTAATTTCTAGATAAATTAATCTACTCAAACCTTGATCACTGGGAACATTATTTCGGAGATAAATAAACATAATTAATTAATTATTAAGATTTAATGTAAAAAGATTTAATGTAAAACATTTGTTTTACCAATTATAAAAAAAATTAAGCTTTCTCTAATGAAGTTCTCTAACTTGTGCATTTGTGTATGACTGTACCTTGTATTCGTTCTAACGCTATTTTATTTTAATCGTTCGTAAATGGTGCTAAAATGTGCCAGTTTTTATTTGAAAAGTTGTGCAATATATTAGATCTATGGAGGTGTGAAATTTAACAAAGTTTGTGCTTTGTTTTCACCGTACCCTTTGTTTTTATCTTTGTTAAATGTATGTTTACTGGTGTGAAAAGATGCCGTGTCTGTTCATGTGAAAGTCTGTTACAAATGTGCTCTGATTTGCCAATGCTATTGTGTGCTGTGTAAAGGTAAGGGATGGTGTGTTACAACGTGCAATGATGTGCTGTTATATGCTTTTTACTGTTTTATAAGCTCTTTCTGATGTCCCACAGTCCGTTTGTTTACAAAAGAGCAAATAAATATGTAAACCTAGTAGCGATTGGTCAAATCAGTCAGGTGAGCTACAGTTCACGAATGTTGTTTACAAGCTTTCGCGACACAACGCTAGACAGGTCTCGCCTGTACAATAGCAGATAAAAACAAAGATATGTCGCCACGGTATCAGGTAAACCTAAACTTTTTGTTAGAAAAGCATACAAAGAATTGATATGGTATTAACTGCTTCTAAAAATTCAGCCAGCTTTGTTGATGTGTGATATCAAGTACTGGCTAGCTTTGTTGATGTGTGATATCAAGTACTGGCTAGCTTTGTTGATGTTTGATATCAAGTACTGGCTAGCTTTGTTGATGTGTGATATCAAGTACTGGCTAGCTTTGTTGAGGTGTGATATCAAGTACTGGTTAGCTTTGTTGATGTTTGATATCAAGTACTGGCTAGCTTTGTTGATGCCCATAAACCAGTTCCATTTTTTATTTGAACTGTTTCATTGTTAACTGCTTCATGATCATGCCGGCTCACAGTCTGCTTAGATTGAGTTAAATTATGTGCTCACCTACACCTGCCCAGGTGTTTCAATGTCTACGTGTTAGGTGTTTCTTGCAGACTTTTTTATCCGGGGGGGGGGGCACTTGATATATGCACGGGGGGGGGGGCGGACACTGGTAAAATTATGTTTTCTATGTAAATTCCATTTCGTTCGGGGGGGATGGAGGTTGAGATGCCTGGAAGAAACTCTGGGTTCAATATGTACTTGTTCAGGTGCTTTAGTGTGTACGTGTTCATGTGTTTCTCTGGTTCTGTCCTTACTTTGACGCGAGAAGGACGAGTCTAGAGTTAAACGAAATTTTCATGACGTTAAGCACAAGCGAGAGATTGACATAAAAACACAAATCTACAAAAATCTTTTTTATTTTTTCTAATCAAAATACACATTGGAAACTACAAAAATCTAACCGTGATCAAAAGAAACATTTGGTGAACAGCGAGACCTACACGTGATACCCAGAGTACCACGTGACCTAGCTAAAGACCAGCTGATCAAACTCCCTCCTGGGCACGTTGCTCTCCCTGACCCGGACGAACTGCTCCACGCCGTAGCGGCACTTGCACCTGCCCTTGACCAGGAAGGTCGGCCGGTTCCGGTTGTCCATGAGGAATCCTTTGTCCGGCGTGAAGATGGAGCTGACCACGTCCTGGAAAGAGTCGATGACCTCATTGTTTTTCTTGTCGTAGTACGTGACAATCACCTGACCGGAAGTGACATCATGCAGGATTTTAACACAGTGTGACCAAAACACGTTCGATATGAAGCAGATCTAATGACTACGTGATATATCAAAACAAACCATACGAACTAGGCACTGCACACTGACCAGCTACCACCCACTGACCAACTAGTGACCAGCTACTGACCACAGCCCAACTACCACCCACAGCCCAGCTAGAACCCACAGCCCAGCTAGAACCCACAGCCCAGGTAGAACCCACTGACCAGCTACCACCCACTGACCAACTAGTGACCAGCTACTGACCACAGCCCAACTACCACCCACAGCCCAGCTAGAACCCACAGCCCAGCTAGAACCCACAGCCCAGCTAGAACCCACAGCCCAGGTAGAACCCACTGACCAGCTACCACCCACTGACCAACTAGTGACCAGCTACTGACCACAGCCCAACTACCACCCACAGCCCAGCTAGAACCCACAGCCCAGCTAGAACCCACAGCCCAGCTAGAACCCACAGCCCAGGTAGAACCCACTGACCAGCTACCACCCACTGACCAACTAGTGACCAGCTACTGACCACAGCCCAACTACCACCCACAGCCCAGCTAGAACCCACAGCCCAGCTAGAACCCACAGCCCAGCTAGAACCCACAGCCCAGCTAGAACCCACAGCCCAGGTAGAACCCACAGCCAAGGTAGAATCCACTGACCAGCTACCACCCACTGACCAGCCATCACCCAATGACCAGCTACTGAGCACAGCCCAGCCACCCACTGACAACCCACTGACCAGCTAGAACCCACTGACCAGCTAGTGACCAAGACTTACCACGCCATCGAAGGTGGTGAGCATCTCAAAGTCCCCGTCGTACATGTCCTCCTGGACGACCATCTCGACCCTGATGGAGTGGCCAGGCTCGACCTCCAGTCTGGTGTCCAGTCGCCAGATCAGCTCGTGCTCGGTGATAGCCTTGGTGCCTGTAGGACGACACGTCAGACAACTCATCTGTCATATAGCACATATGTCGTATAATACATCAGCCATGAGATCCCCCCCCAACCCTCCCTCTACAACTACTGGACATATTTACTTTTCTCTGTCCTGACTTCAGCCTTGAGACCCCCCCCCCTCTACAACTACTGGACATATTTACTTTTCTCCGTCCTGACTACAGCCTTGAGACCCCCCCCCCCCCTCTACAACTACTGGACATATTTACTTTTCTCTGTCCTGACTTCAGCCTTGAGCCCCCCCCCCCCCCTCTACAACTACTGGACATATTTACTTTTCTCTGTCCTGACTTCAGCCTTGAGACCCCCCCCCTCTACAACTACTGGACATATTTACTTTTCTCCGTCCTGACTTCAGCCTTGAGACCCCCCCCCCCCCTCTACAACTACTGGACATATTTACTTTTCTCTGTCCTGACTTCAGCCTTGAGACCCCCCCCCCCTCTAAAACTACTGGACATATTTACTTTTCTCTGTCCTGACTTCAGCCTTGAGACCCCCCCCCCCTCTACAACTACTGGACATATTTACTTTTCTCTGTCCTGACTTCAGCCTTGAGACCCCCCCCCCTCTACAACTACTGGACATATTTACTTTTCTCTGTCCTGACTTCAGCCTTGAGCCCCCCCCCCCTCTACAACTACTGGACATATTTACTTTTCTCCGTCCTGACTTCAGCCTTGAGACCCCCCCCCTCTACAACTACTGGACATATTTACTTTTCTCTGTCCTGACTTCAGCCTTGAGACCCCCCCCCCCTCTACAACTACTGGACATATTTACTTTTCTCTGTCCTGACTTCAGCCTTGAGCCCCCCCCCCCCTCTACAACTACTGGACATATTTACTTTTCTCCGTCCTGACCTCAGCCTTGAGCCCCCCCCCCCTCTACAACTACTGGACATATTTACTTTTCTCCGTCCTGACCTCAGCCTTGAGCCCCCCCCCCCCCTCTACAACTACTGGACATATTTACTTTTCTCTGTCCTGACTTCAGCCTTGAGCCCCCCCCCCTACAACTACTGGACATATTTACTTTGTCCTAACTTCAGCCTTGAGACCCCCCCCCCCCCTACAACTACTGGACATATTTACTTTTCTCTGTCCTGACTTCAGCCTTGAGCCCCCCCCCCCCCCCCCCTACAACTACTGGACATATTTACTTTGTCCTAACTTCAGCCTTGAGACCCCCCCCCCCCTCTAAAACTACTGGACATATTTACTTTTTTCTGTCCTGACTTCAGCCTTGAGACCCCCCCCCCTACAACTACTGGACATATTTACTTTTTTCTGTCCTGACTTCAGCCTTGAGACCCCCCCTCTACAACTACTGGACATATTTACTTTTCTCTGTCCTGACTTCAGCCTTGAGCCCCCCCCCCCCCTACAACTACTGGACATATTTACTTTTTTCTGTCCTGACTTCAGCCTTGAGACCCCCCCCTCTACAACTACTGGACATATTTACTTTTCTCTGTCCTGACTTCAGCCTTGAGCCCCCCCCCCCCCCCTACAACTACTGGACATATTTACTTTTTTCTGTCCTGACTTCAGCCTTGAGACCCCCCCTCTACAACTACTGGACATATTTACTTTTCTCTGTCCTGACTTCAGCCTTGAGACCCCCCCCCCCTCTACAACTACTGAACATATTTACTTTTCTCTGTCCTGACTTCAGCCTTGAGACCCCCATTTGCCTTGACCACAGAGTCCGGTGCCTTGATGTCCAGTTCGACGTTGCCGCTGTAGGTGAAGATCTTGCCGAGGTTGATCTCTGACGTCGATGTGGTCATCCTCTTGGTGCGGAGCTTGTAGGTCTGGGCGGAGGGGGTCGTGTTGTCAAAGGTCGCGGTAAACACCACATTCGTGTTGGGCATCTTGGGGGTGTCGCGTCTGGTGTACTTGGTGGGACCTAACGGTGACAACACATTGACCTAAGGGTGACAACACATGGACCTAAGGGTGACAACACATTGACCTAAAGGTGACAGCAGCGTGACCTAAAGGTGACTAGGGCGTGATCTAAAGGTGACTACAGCGTGATCTAAAGGTGACAATAGAGGCCCTGTAGGCGACCACATAATTGGGCAAAGATAAGTTTAATTAACAGTGCATGGACTTACAGGTGATAATATAGAATGTATTAGCGTATTCAATGTCACCTTCACAACGTGATCTTCCCACCTGAGTGACACCCACACCTAGATGACAGCCACACACCACACACAAATAGATGACAGCCACACACAAATAGATGACAGCCGCACATCCACGTGACAACCACACCTATATGTTAGTCACACATCCACACGCCCCACACACCTAGATGACAGCCACACATCCACCCGCCCCACACACCTAGATGACAGCCACACATCCACCCGACCCACACACCTAGATGACAGCCACACATCCACCCGCCCCACACACCTAGATGATAGCCACACACCCACACGCCCCACACACCTAGATGACCGCCACACACCCACACACAGCAAGCACGTACTATATTTGACCCTCATCAGGTTCCACAAGATGACAGGTTTCTTGAGGTCCGCGTGCCGCCTCTGCTCGTGGTCAAGGAACTCGGTAAAATGGTGCCGGACCAGCTTGGTGATGTCCACAACATTGCGGCGGTGTTTGCTTGTAGGCATTCTGGAACACACCAGGGTCAAGGTCACTTATCCAGTCGGCACACCAGGGTCAATGTCACTTATCCAGTCAGCACACCAGGGTCAAGGTCACTTATCCAGTCAACACACCAGGGCCAAGGTCACTTATCCAGTCAACATACCAGGGTCAAGGACACTTACTCGTGTTGGAGTGTAATTTCAGTTTTATAGTAGCATGTCAGCGTCGACATGTCGGGGTGTCATGTCACTGTCGGGGTGTCATGTCACTGTCGGGGTGTCGTGTCAGTCATATTTCTACAATACACAACAGTGTTTAAGCGTTAGGCACGTGACTAGGACTCAGCGTTTCTTACAGACTTTTTTTCTCCGGGTGGGGGGGGGGGGGCACTTGAAATTTTCGGGGGGGGGGGGCGGTAGACTTTCTACGGGGGGGGGGCTGACACTGTTAAAAGTATATATTTTCTATATAAATTATATAAATTTCGTTCGGAGGGGGGGGGGGGGCGGTATAATCTTTTGTAGAAGAGATGCCTGGAAGAAACTCTGCTAGGACTTGACAAGGGCTAGGGTGATTAAACTAGCTAAGGTGGCTAAACTAGCCATGGTGACTAAACTAGCTAAGGTGGCTAAACTAGCCATGGTCACTAAACTAGCTAAGGTGGCTAAACTAGCCATGGTGACTAAACTAGCTAAGGTGGCTAAACTAGCCATGGTGACTAAACTAGCTAAGGTGGCTAAACTAGCCATGGTGACTAAACTAGCCATGGTGACTAAACTAGCCATGGTGACTAAACTAGCTAAGGTGACTAAACTAGCTAAGGTGGCTAAACTAGCCATGGTGACTAAACTAGCTAAGGTGGCTAAACTAGCCATGGTGACTAAACTAGCCAAGGTGACTAAACTAGCTAAACAAAATAATTCAAGCGTCTTGTCGACGTTTGTCATTTCATCAAGTAATTTTCAACATCTTGGTGTCAAAACAGTTGTCAAAATGTTGGTAACTGTCAAATATCAAAATGTTGGTAACTGTCAAATATCAAAATGTTGGTAACTGTCAAATATCGAAATGTTGGCGATCATTTCTAATATTGTAACTAGAATATAATATAGAAATTTTCTTTTTATTCTAGCGAGATCTAGATCAGTTAGATCTAGATCTAGTCAAAAGATTGGTGACAATCTAAGAATCTTCTTATAATAGAGATCTAAGTAGATCTAGATCTAGAATAATCTAGATCTAGATCTAGTCAAAAATTATTTAGAATGTTAAAGTTGTTACCAATCAAATCTTAATGGTTCTGAATAAAGAACAAACAGCGGAAAAATTGCCATTACAAAAATCCCACAAAGATAGCTCATGTGACTAAACTTACCTCTAGTAGCTTTAGAAACTGATCTAGTTTCAGTTTAAACTTGTTTTTAATTCCAACTCTTCTTGTCGCATGAGTTCACTATATGTGCTCAACCGTGCGAGGGTTTGACCCGCATGAATTTATGGTGTGAAATGTGTATATAAAGTCTATACTAACAGGCTGGTCAATGCACTAACAAACCGTTCAGCTCTGTATCTCCTTGCGGCGACCATAGTAAAAGAGATCACCTGTAAAATGTTTATTAAACATTTCGTGAGTGACCACTGTTGTTATAACTTATTTAATTTAATGCATTGTTAGGGTTTTTACTTCTTATAAATTAGCTTAGTTCGAATTAAAAAAAAGATAAAATACTATAATTATAAGGTTTTAAATGCACCGAAAATAAAAGTTGGAAGATTTTTTTTTAATCAAAACTTTTGTTCGCTAAATTGAGAAGATTTTAGGTGCGGTCAAAACTTTTATTAAAGTAAGCTTTATTTGCATATCCCAAAGTTTTTTTTTATATATTTGTTTTATTTTCTCCTTTTTGTCCGTGGAAACCTACGGTCCGTGACAGAGTTCACGGTTGTGAAGAGGCTGATCAAAGAATCACTTTAGATTATTTTTATTATCTCCCCATATGACGGCTGTCAAATATTTCACACACGGCTGAGCGAGTAGTGCCTTTTAAATGAAATGTATTTTTTTTTAACTATGTAGTTTGTATTTTTATTTTATTTTTAAAAGTTCTAATTACACAGTAATGTTGATATTGTTGTGTTGACTTCTGAAATGCACTTCTCTGAGGTTCCCCTTTCGGTCCTGGCGACATATAGTGCAGATGAAGTAGAGTTAAATGAGGCATATGACAAGATGGTTGGCACCTTGCTCAAGCAGCTATTCGTTCCATAACCATTAGAACTGAGTAGGCTGACTCCTTGGAGTCCAAGACCCGAACTCCGAGACTTCTGGCTCAGCAGTCAAGCGTTCTACCTCGAAACCACGCCTCCCTCCCCTCCCCAGTACACGTACACACAGTTTTATAAAAAAAAATGTTTAGTTGCACATCAACACCACAAGCAAGCAAGTCGCACTCAATTCGGATAAAAGAGAAAGTCTGTAAAAAACATCGTGTTTTTTTTTTTTAGATAATTTAACGGAGAACAACATTAATTATTCGTAAGTTCACAAAGGTCAGACCAAAATTGTTTGGTGTGTACACATTTATTTTTTGGTTAACTGGTGACGTTTTTAAATTACTGAACTAATTAGTTATTAAATAATTATTGAACTATTTATAACCAACAAAAACATGGTACACAATAAAATAATACACAGTAACAAACCATTATTAATATCACCTAAATTGCGAATCATAAAATAATCCATAGTCCTAAATGTGTCTGACGTCACACTGTTTACGTCACAGTAACGCACCCGGTGTTCGGCAACTCTGTTGGACATCAAACTTCTGCGTCTGCCTACCGCAGATACTATCGCTTATGACGTTCTATCCCCGTGTGATGCCATACCCGCTTGTCTGACGTCAGAAGCGGGTGATCTCCACGTCACACTTTCCAGACATGAGGAACGGCGAGTCGAACTCCGTGACGACGACTTCCTGCTCCACGCCGTAGCGACACTTACACTCGCCCTTGATCAGGAACGTCGGCTTCTTCTTGACCAGGGTGAACCCAAGATCGGGGGTCAGCAGCTCCTCCACGGAGAACTCGACGGGGGTCTCACCGCCGTCCTCCACGGGCAGCAGGGGTCGCTCCTCGATCATGCCCTTGCTGGTGAAGTGGTATCTCTTTCTGTCCTTGGTCTTCTTCACCCAGGCTTGCACCTGCACGTGAGCAATGCTGGCAGTCAGTGCTGGCAGTCAGCGTCTCCGTCAGTTGTCAGTCGTAGTGTCAGGTATAAGTGTCAGTGTCTCTGGAAGCGGCCAGGCGTAGCGCTAGTCACACGTGTTGGCCGCGGTGGTCAGCAATCCGTGTCATGGTGGCTGTCAGTCGGATGTGTCGGTGGTGTCATTTATTTCAGTCAGTGGTGTCCCTCATGTTTTGCAGTCACGAGTGCCAGTGTCAGTCATTAGCATCAGTCATGTGCCAGTCATGACAGCGACAGTTGTCATAACCTACCATCCCCTCAAAAGTGGCAGTCGTTTCAAAACGGCCGTTAAAGCTCTCCTCTAATATGGTCATGTCCACCTTGCTCCAGTTGTAGGGCGGGATGGCGACGGTGGTGTCAATAGCCCAGGTCATTTCCTGCTCGCTGATTACCTTGTTACCTGTGGGTGGGGACATCACAGATGTAAGGGTGGGGACATTACAGATGTAGGGGTGGGGACATTACAGGTGTAGGGGTGGGGACACCACAAATGTAGGGGTGGGAACATCACAGATTTAGGGGTGGGGACATTACAGATTTAGGGGTGGGGACATTACAGATATAGGGGTGGGGACATTACAGATATAGGGGTGGGGACATTACAGATATAGGGGTGGGGACATTACAGATATAGGGGTGGGGACATTACAGGTGAAGGGGTGGGGACATCACAGATAGTAGGGGTGGGGACATCACAGATGTAGGGGTGGGGACATTACAGGTGTAGGGGTGGGGACATTACTGATATAGGGGTGGGGACATTACAGATATAGGGGTGGGGACATTACAGGTGTAGGGGTGGGGACATTACAGGTGTAGGGGTGGGGACATTACAGGTGTAGGGGTGGGGACATTACAGGTGTAGGGGTGGGGACATCACAGATTTAGGGGTGGGGACATTACAGATGTAGGGTTAAACATTACAGATGTAGGGGTGGGGCCATTACAGGTGTAGGGATGGGGGACATTACAGATGTAGGGACTTGGACATTACCTATGTAGGGGTGGGGACATTACCTATGTAGGGGTGGGGCCATTACAGATGTGAGGGTGATGACATTACATATGTGGGGGTGGGGACATCACAGATGTAGGGATTTGGACATTACATATGTAGGGGAGGGGACATGACATATGTGGGGTGGGTACATTACAGATGGTGGGGTGGGGACATTACAGATGGTGGGGTGGGGACATTACAGATGGTGGGGTGGGAACATTATATATGTGGGGGTGGGGACATTACATATGTAGGGGTGGGGACCGACCTTGCTTCTGTGTTTTCTCTGTCTTGAAAGCAGCAGATATGATGTCACCACCAGGCGGTTCATTGGGCGCCGAGATCTCGTTGTTGTACGAGAGGTAGTCCCCGTACGTGAGCACACACGTGGATATGGTGGTCCTCTTGGTCCTCACACAGAAGTGCTTCTCCTCAGGACATTTGTTGCTGATGTAGGCCGTGTACAGGACATTGGAGGTCGGCAGCTGTGGGGCGCTTTGTTTGATGTACTTGACGGGGGCTAGAAATAGTTGTACATATGTGTGTGTATGTATGTATATATGTATATGTATATATATATATATATATATATATATATATATATATGTATATATATATATATATATATATATATATATATATATATATATATATATTGACCAAAATTATGTTCCTTGGGAAATGTAATGGGGTGATGACAGTACCAATAAACCAGGGGTTCCCAACCTTTTTTTACTCTACAGAACATTCTAAAATATCGGTAGGGTGGCGGGCACCACCCATTTTAAATCGACAAACTCCTTCCAGAGGCGTAGCGACCCTTCCCGCCACCCGGGGACAAAACTTTCGATTTGCACCCCCCCCCCCTCAAATTTTCGATTTGCACCCCCCCCCCCCTCCTCTCAAACTTTCGATTTCCATCCCCTTCAAACTTTCAATAATGTTATAATGTTTATGAAAAAAATTCTGTCTCTGTCGAATAGTGAGAGGCGGGCACATACGAATCATTCGGCGGGCGCCATGGCGCCCGCGGGCACGGGGTTGGGAACCCCTGCAATAAACTATGAACGGCACTGTATTATATATAGGGCTTGTAAGTCTCTCTCTCTCACACACACAATTTGAAATCTCGCTGACCAGTGAGAGAGAGAGATGTTTAAATGTTGTCAACATGATCCCCATTGATAACAAAAAACATGGTAACTTTTTTTTTTAGGCGTCGTTTCAAGAGTTCAAAATATCAAAAGTACCCGAAATGCAACAATATGTTTTTACTAATAATAGAATACATTTAATCACCGATAGACCTAGGCTATTACTATGATATTAATCTTTTAACTACGTTTTGGACAACCTATTAGAGATTCGAATTAATAGTAAAAAAACTGTAAGCTGCTTTAAGAAAATCACAATTGTAAAGTAACTTTTCTGTAATTTTTTATCCGATTGAATAAAAATATTCCCATTTGGATCGAAAAATGAAAGCTGGCAAGTACAAGGACGAGAAGAGAGTGACCTGCTACTCTATCGTCGGCAGAGTTTCTTTCATGCAGCTGTTCGGGGCGAGGAGGGGGGGGCATGTCCCCTCCCCCGAACGATGAAGAATTTATATAGAAAATATATACTTCAACCAGTGACCGCCCCTCCACCCTCCCCCCCCCCCCACCCCAATCCCGGAGAAAAGTGTCTGAAAAAAACTCTGAACGATAGTCCAGTCACCTATAAATCTAAGCTATGACAGAAAACAGCGAACTACTGAGATTAATCTAAAACACGTGCGTTATTTGACTTGGTAGACAGGTGATACACCAAGAGAGGGGGTGGAGCGTTTGTTTGTGTGTAAAGAAGTGTAAAGAATGCGAAAATAGCATGAAGCTACGTACTGTATGTCACGTGCAAAAACGTCCAATCAAATCGCACGTTCTTCAGGTCGTGACGCCGTTTGATGTTGTCGTCCCACGTGGCGTTGATCTTGTCTAGCGTGATCTGTTCGATGTTGATGTGCTTAGATTTCTTCATCTCAACACTGGCGGTCAGGTGGGCTGACCTCTGGCAGTCACGTGGTCTAGGGCTGACCTCTGGCAGTCACGTGGTCTAGTCTCTGGCGGTCACGTGGTCTAGTGCTGACCTCTGACAGTCACGTGGTCTAGGGCTGACCTCTGGCAGTCACGTGGTCTAGTCTCTGGCAGTCACGTGGTCTAGGGCTGACCTCTGGCAGTCACGTGGTCTAGTCTCTGGCGGTCACTTGGTCTAGTCTCTGGCAGTCACGTGGTCTAGTCTCTGGCGGTCACGTGGTCTAGTCTCTGGCAGTCACGTGGTCTAGTCTCTGGCGGTCACGTGGTCTAGTGCTGACCACTGGCAGTCACGTGGTCTAGTCTCTGGCAGTCACGTGGTCTAGTCTCTGGCAGTCACGTGGTCTAGTCTCTGGCGGTCACGTGGTCTAGTGCTGACCTCTGGCAGTCACGTGGTCTAGTCTCTGGCAGTCACGTGGTCTAGTCTCTGGCGGTCACGTGGTCTAGTCTCTGGCAGTCACTTGGTCTAGTCTCTGGCGGTCACGTGGTCTAGGGCTGACCTCTGGCAGTCACGAGGTCACGTGGGCTGACCTCTGGCAGTCACGTGGTCTAGGGCTGACCTCTGGCAGTCACGTGGTCTAGGGCTGACCTCTAGTAAGTAACAACTGGTCTAAGGCAAATAATGGACATTTAAAGTATAACATAAGCTTGTTAATTCACTAAAACGTTGTGTGATCAAACCATCTATCTTTACTTCTATCGGTCTTTACAGCAAAAGGGTGTTCGGGGGGCGGGGGGGGGGGGGGAACTACAGCAAAATGTTGGGGCCATAACAAAATGATGGGCGCGGGGCTACAACAACCAGTGTTTCTTCCAGACTTTTTTTCTCCCGACGGGGGGGGGGGGAGACGGGGACGGGACACTAGTAAAAGTGTATGCATCTTTATATATAATTCTCTTCTGGGAGACGCTAGAAAACAAGCTGTAAACGCGCTCCCTACCATCCCCACCCCTACATTATCTTAGTGAGCTGTGGCTCACGCTATGTTTACCTTCGTGGAGTCGGGTTTAGTGACGGCTATTAGGGGCAGATAATTTAGTTTGAAAAGATTTTAAACGTTGGGGGAGGAAGGGGGGGGGGGGGTTATGGTCCTTAACGAGCTACTTATAGTGTTTTAAAGAAATATTTTCAGTGGCAGCGTTGGTACCGTCGAATTCACAAATTATGAATTACTGAAAAGTAGAAAAAACAACAACTAAATAGCGGCGTATGTTATGCCGCGGGCCGGCTCGTACTATATAAAATCCATCTCGTTCGGGGGGGGGGGGGGGGTGGGACGGTAGAGATGCCTGGAAGAAGATGCTCTGACAACAAGATGTTGTTCTACAACAAAATGGTCCAGCATCACTGGATTTAGATCAAGTCTAGATCTAGCTTGAAACTAGATTTCGCTTGAATCTAGAGTTTACTTGAGAGAATATCAAACTACTCAGAGAATAATAGAAAAAAAACCACTTGATCTAATCATCTAATCAAGATCAAAATTACCCATTCTTGATACATCATATCAACGATTGTTAAACTGACCAACAGTGCACGTGAATTGCTCTAACAAAAAAGACAATAATAAACTTACAGTTGTGAATGCTGTCGAAAAACAGTTTAGACAAATTTAAACACTGGCAAATGAATACCAATCTTGTGGTTGGTTACATCAAAAGCACACTGGGTCGCACGTTTTAGTTCAGTGCTCTTAAGTGCTGCTGTGTTTTGCTTTGTTTAAATTTTCTTTTTTTACTTTTTCGTATGCAAAGTAGAGATGAAGTATTGTAATCGAAATCGAGATTTTCACAAATTTCGACGTTTTAAAACTCCCTTTGTCTGTGTGTCTGTAAACACAAGTTTAAAGCATTTTCAGTTATGTTTGCGAAATGTTTACAGATATATCATATTTGCAGCTCAATATCAACTTTTGAACGATTTCTGGTAACCGGAAGTGGTACTTACTCTAATTCCGGTTTCTGAAAAGCCAATAACTTGAGTAACGTTTTAAGTATAAATATCACATTGTATGCGCATATTTTGAACGATTTCCGGTTACCGGAAGTTGTATTTTACTTATTTTTGTGGGAAGGCGGTAACTTGTGTATTGTTTCAGTTAAGATGACGAAATTTCATTTAAAGTATAAGGTTTTATTACTGCATCATTTTTTAGCAACCTCCGCTAATCGAAAGTGGTACTGTATTTCTGGTTTTTAAAATACTGATCATTCAAATAACGTGTCAGTTAGGTAGACCAAATGTTATACATTTATCCCAGGTTACGTTAATTTGTCATTTCCAAAGTTAGTTGTCAAGTAATCAGTAACACTAAAAATATGATGTATAATTTGAGCAAAAACATGAACAATAATAACAGAATCTGTAATACAGCTGTTCAAACTCCATTTTAATAATAACATTCTTGCATTAACAAATTGGATAACATTCACATAGCATTTACAATGCGATAACTATGTAACTAGTATCGTAAATAGCTTCAAGTTGCTGACAATAGATAACAACAAAGCTACACCCCATACAGGGAAAGTGAACAGAACTTAACTTTGAACAAAACAATAACATTGGTTGGGGGGGGGGAGGGACTTAGGATACGTTGATCTCCCGGGGCTGGGAGTGATGGTTGGCTGTTGACCCCCACCCCTTCCTGTAGGTGGCTAGAGCTCTGTTTATTTGGATTGGGAGGGGGTGGATGTAGGGTCGGGTAGTTCTGTGTCTATTTGAATTGGAAGGGTGTGTGTGTAGGGGTGGGTAGTTCAGTGTTTATTTGGATTGGAAGGGGTTGGTGTGGGGTGTGGGTGTAGGGGCGGGTAGTTCTTCGAGGGTGACGACTTGCTCGAGCCCAAACTTGCACTTGGTTGACCCCTTGATCGTGAACCCCGGACGGTCGTTGCGGTCGAGGGTGAACCCTCGGGCCGGCGTGAACATGTTGGCGGCGGTCAGCGCGATGGTCGTGCCGTCCTCCTTGTACTTCTCCAGGTAGGATTTGGGCAGGAAGTTTTTGGCTACCTTCTCCTGGAATTTCTCAATTTTGTCTTTTTGTTTCCGTCGTGGGTAGGCTATCACCTGTAGGGGTAAAACATAACCTGGCTGATGTGTGGGCATTAGACTATACCTTGCTGATGTGTGGGCATTAGACATCATCTGGCTGGTGTGTGGGCATTAGACATCACCTGGCTGGTGTGTGGGCATTAGACATCACCTGGCTGATGTGTGGGCATTAGACATCACCTGACTGATGTGTGGGCATTAGACATCACCTGGCTGATGTGTGGGCATTAGACATCACCTGACTGATGTGTGGGCATTAGACATCACCTGGCTGATGTGTGGGCATTAGACATCACCTGACTGATGTGTGGGCATTAGACATCACCTGACTGATGTGTGGGCATTAGACATCACCTGGCTGATGTGTGAGCATTAGACATCACCTGGTTGATGTGTGGGCATTAGACATCACCTGGCTGATGTGTGGGCATTAGACATCACCTGGCTGATGTGTGGGCATTAGACATCACCTGGCTGATGTGTGGGCATTAGACATCACCTGGCTGATGTGTGGGCATTAGACATCACCTGACTGATGAGTGGGCATTAGACATCACCTGGTTGATGTGTGGGCATTAGACATCACCTGACTGATGAGTGGGCATTAGACATCACCTGGTTGATGTGTGGGCATTAGACATCACCTGGCTGATGTGTGGGCATTAGACATCATCTGGCTGATGTGTGGGCATTAGACATCATCTGGCTGATGAGTGGGCATTAGACATCACCTGACTGATGTGTGGGCATTAGACATCACCTGACTGATGTGTGGGCATTAGACATCACCTGACTGATGAGTGGGCATTAGACATCACCTGGCTGGTGTGTGGGCATTAGACATCACCTGGCTGGTGTGTGGGCATTAGACATCACCTGGCTGGTGTGTGGGCATTAGACATCACCTGGCTGGTGTGTGGGCATTAGACATCACCTGGCTGATGTGTGGGCATTAGACATCACCTGATCGATGCCGTCCAATTTAACCAAAACACGTAAAGAACAATAACAAAGACCCGCTTTGTTGTTGGTATATTGAAGTCTGAACATTAAGATGGTGTAACCTACTTACTAATCCTTCAAACCAAAAACATTCAGATGATGTGACCTACTTACTAATCTTTCAAACCAAAACATTAAGATGATGTGACCTACTTACTAATCCTTCAAACCAAAACATTAAGATGGTGTGACCTACTTACTAATCCTTCAAACCAAAACATTAAGATGGTGTGACCTACTTACTAATCCTTCAAACCAAAACATTAAGATGGTGTGACCTACTTACTAATCCTTCAAACCAAAACATTAAGATGGTGTGACCTACTTACTAATCCTTCAAACCAAAACATTCAGATGATGTGACCTACTTACTAATCCTTCAAACCAAAACATTCAGATGATGTGACTTACTTACTAATCTTTCAAACCAAAACATTAAGATGATGTGACCTACTTACTAATCCTTCAAACCAAAACATTAAGATGGTGTGACCTACTTACTAATCCTTCAAACCAAAACATTAAGATGGTGTGTCCTACTTACTAATCCTTCAAACCAAAACAGATGATGTGACCTACTTACTAATCCTTCAAACCAAAACATTAAGATGATGTGACCTACTTACTAATCCTTCAAACCAAAACATTCAGATGATGTGACCTACTTACTAATCCTTCAAACCAAAACATTCAGATGATGTGACTTACTTACTAATCTTTCAAACCAAAACATTAAGATGATGTGACCTACTTACTAATCCTTCAAACCAAAACATTAAGATGGTGTGACCTACTTACTAATCCTTCAAACCAAAACATTAAGATGGTGTGTCCTACTTACTAATCCTTCAAACCAAAACAGATGATGTGACCTACTTACTAATCCTTCAAACCAAAACATTAAGATGATGTGACCTACTTACTAATCCTTCAAACCAAACTGTGAGCTCGAAGTCGCCGGCAAACTCTTCCTCCAGGATCTTGACTTCCGCCGTGATCATGTGATTGGGCTTGACGCTGATGTCACTGTTTACAATCCAGGTGAGTTCCTGCTCGCTGGTCACTACGTTTCCTGTTGGCAGGTATACAGGTGGGTTATTGACAGGTGGGTCGGTGACAGGTACAACAGGTGGGTCAGTGACAGGTACAACAGGTGGGTCAGTGACAGGTACAACAGGTGGGTCATTGACAGGTACAACAGGTGGGTCAGTGACAGGTACAACAGGTGGGTCAGTGACAGGTACAACAGGTGGGTCAGTGACAGGTACAACAGGTGGGTCAATGACAGGTGGGTCAATGACAGGTGGGTCAGTGACAGGTACAACAGGTTGGTCGGTGACAGATACAACAGGTTGGTCGGTGACAGGTACAACAGGTGGGTCAGTGACAGGTACAACAGGTGGGTCAGTGACAGGTACAACAGGTGGGTCAGTGACAGGTGGGTCAGTGACAGGTACAACAGGTGGGTCAGTGACAGGTGGGTCAGTGACAGGTGGGTCAGTGACAGGTACAACAGGTGGGTCAGTGACAGGTGGGTCAGTGACAGGTACAACAGGTGGGTCAGTGACAGGTGGGTCAGTGACAGGTACAACAGGTGGGTCAGTGACAGGTGGGTCAGTGACAGGTACAACAGGTGGGTCAGTGACAGGTGGGTCAGTGACAGGTGGGTCAGTGACAGGTACAACAGCTGGGTCAGTGACAGGTGGGTCAGTGACAGGTGGGTCAGTGACAGGTGGGTCAGTGACAGGTACAACAGGTGGGTCAGTGACAGGTGGGTCAGTGACAGGTGGGTCAGTGACAGGTACAACAGGTTGGTCAGTGACAGGTACAAAAAAACAGTGACAGGTACAACAGGTGGGTCAATGACATGTAAGGTAGTAATGACTGACAAGGAAAACATAAACACTGTCAGATGAGTCAGATCAGGTAGGTCGACAGTTCTAGTCCATGACCTTTCTTTATTTCCTTCCCGGCCTTGAACCCTGTGGTGACCCCTGCGGGTATTCCGGGGGGCGTGGCTGTGATGTTGATGTCCCCGCCGAAGGTGAGCGCCCGGGTGTAGCACATCTTGCAGACTGAGGTTGTCCTCCTGCGTGTCTTGAGGTTGTACATCCTGTCCTCGGGGGTGTGGTTAGAGAAGCTGGCCTTGTACAGGATGTTGGAGTTGGGGATCTTTGGCTGGGACTTCTTTGTGTAGATGGTGGGACCTAAACAACAGTGGGTGGGTGGGGTGCTCTATACTGTCTGTGGCGTGTACTAACAGTTATACAACAACATGAATATATATATATATATATGTGTGTGTGTGTGTATAGGCCCATAAATATACGTGTGTGTACATTTTACCCTATATGAAATGCAGCCTTTCCCACTAAATCATATATGATACGAAGCCACTCCCACCTTGCCATATATGGTATACCGCCACTCCCACCTTACCATATATGGTATACCGCTACTCCCACCTTACCATATACGGTACGAAGCCAGTCCCAGTCAACCACCATGTTGACGAAGTCGTAGCGCTCCTTCTGCTCCGAGTCCGTGACCTCTGCGAGCGTCTCACGGACAATCTGGACCATGTCCACTAGCTGCATCCTCCTCCTGGGCGTGTGGCTGAACATGTCTGGACATGAGGGAACAGGACATGAGGGAACAGGACATGAGGCAACAGGACATGAGGCAACAGGACATGAGGAAACAGGACATGAGGAAACAGGACATGAGGAAACAGGACATGAGGGAACAGGACATGAGGCAACAGGACATGATGCAACAGGACATGAGGCAACAGGACATGAGGCAACAGGACATGAGGCAACAGGACATGATGCAACAGGACATGATGCAACAGGACATGAGGCAACAGGACATGATTCAACAGGACATGAGGCAACAGGACATGAGGCAACAGGACATGAGGCAACAGGACATGAGGCAACAGGACATGAGGCAACAGGACATGAGGCAACAGGACATGAGGCAACAGGACATGAGGCAACAGGACATGAGGAAACAGGACATGAGGAAACAGGACATGAGGAAACAGGACATGAGGGAACAGGACATGAGGCAACAGGACATGATGCAACAGGACATGAGGCAACAGGACATGAGGCAACAGGACATGAGGCAACAGGACATGATGCAACAGGACATGAGGCAACAGGACATGAGGCAACAGGACATGAGGCAACAGGACATGATTCAACAGGACATGTGGCAACAGGACATGAGGCAACAGGACATGAGGCAACAGGACATGAGGCAACAGGACATGAGGCAACAGGACATGAGGCAACAGGACATGAGGCAACAGGACATGAGGAAACAGGACATGAGGCAACAGGACATGAGGAAACAGGACATGAGGCAACAGGACATGAGGCAACAGGACATGAGGCAACAGGACATGAGAGAACAGGACATGAGGCAACAGGACATGAGGAAACAGGACATGAGGAAACAGGACATGAGGGAACAGGACATGTGGCAACAGGACATCAGGCAACAGGACATGAGGCAACAGGACATAAGGCAACAGGACATGAGGGAACAGGACATGAGGTAACAGGACATCAGGCAACAGGACATGAGGGAACAGGACATGAGGCAACAGGACATGAGGCAACAGGACATGAGGACATTGGACAACAGGACATGAGACGACAGGACATTGAACAACAGGACATTGAACAACAGGACATTGAACAACAAGACATTGAACAACAGTACATGAGACAATAGGACATTGGACAAAAGGATATGAGACAACTGGACATCAGGACATCAGGATAACATGACATTAGATATCAGGACACGGGACAGCAATGTTTCGTGACGATTAAAATTAAAAGCCTACGCCATCTTCACGCCCAAACTCCATCCCTATCCAACACGCCCAAATTCTATCCCTATCCAACACGCCCAAATTCTATCCCTAACAACGTCATCCTATCTAACACGCCCAAACGTGATCCTATTCAACACGCCCAAATTCTATCCCTATCAAACCACGCCCAAATTCTATCCCTATCAAACCACGCCCAAATTCTATCCCTATCAAACCACGCCCAAATTCTATCCCTATCAAACCACGCCCAAATTCTATCCCTATCAAACCACGCCCAAATTCTATCCCTATCAAACCACGCCCAAATTCTATCCCTATCAAACCACGCCCAAATTCTATCCCTATCAAACCACGCCCAAATTCTATCCCTATCAAACCACGCCCAAATTCTATCCCTATCAAACCACGCCCAAATTCTATCCCTATCAAACCACGCCCAAATTCTATCCCTATCCAACTCAAACGTGACGTGCTCAAACCCTATCCTCTATAGCAGGGGTCTCCAAACTACGGCCCGCGAGCCGGATGCGGCCCGCGAAGTCCCCTCATCCGGCCCGCGGAGATCTTTTTGTCCAAGGAAACATCGTTTGTCGGTGATTGCTGAGGAACTTTTCCCAGAAAAATGAAAGACATATCTGGAAGAAACTGGCCCCCGAACTGAAATTTGATAGTTAATGCGGCCCTCGGACTGAAAAGTTTGGAGACCCCTGCTCTATAGTATGACGAAAAACAAAAACACTTCTCCGTAAAATGTGAATCTAAATGTCAAAATATAGTTATTTCATAAATTAAGGTGTCTTCCATAAATGACGCCACACTCGTAGGGGGGGGGGGGGGGGGGTAAAATATAACAATGGTGTCAATATATCAAATAAAACAAGCCTGTCCTTAAAGTTCTAAAAACATGTATGCTTGAGACTCAACATTGACACACTAGACCAGAAAGCTCTGCTAAACCTGGCGCTATCCAGCCAGTGTATCTTTGATCAATAAAATGTTCAATATCAGCACCAAAACAACAGAATGTTAGTCGTTAGCGTTTGATGTCGCGGGTTGAAATGTTTACCTAACTGACAGCAAATCTGTTTTCCTCACTGAATGTCAGCTTTTGACAACGCTAAGTGTCACGAATATCAGCCTTGAAAACAAATAACAGAAAAAAATGTGTCGTTTGTTTCATGTGTTGGTTGGTGCATGTTGTTCATTTCAAGTGCAGTTAGGTGCTTTTCTTCCTCTGGCGGTGCGAACTTAGATCAAGTTATATAATCATTGAACTTCTGGCACGTGAAATCACATGACTTCAAGGTACTCAAATTGTTCACATGTGAAAGTAGCATGACATCATATTGTTCAAATGTGAAAGTAGCATGACATCAAATTGTTCAAATGTCAAAGTAACGTGACATCAAAGTAACAAGTCCATGTTCACAACTTCTATAGCATGACCAAAACTAGACTTGCTTCAAATGTTTCCACACCACCATGTCAACATACCCACCACGATTACTTATACAAATAAAGCTCAACACATTAGTTTTACTTTCATAACGTCAATTTATTAGCACACAAAAAGATTTATTTCTTTACGAACTATATTATAACTGAAAACATGAATAGCACATGAACATAACATTGAAGACAAAATGAATGTGGAATATTGCAGTTCTTGTCAGCCTTTCTTGATCAAACTTGTTTATTGGTCGCCGGTCGCCTGGTTAAACCGTGATATTACAACCGGCTGCCGGTCGCCTGGCTAAACCGTCACGCCACAGCCGGCTGCCGGTCGCCGGGCCGTGATATGACAACCGGCTGCCGGTCACCAGGACGGGTTGATCCGGTAGTCCGGCTTGATGCCCGGGTACTCAGTGATGATGACCTCCTGCTCCACGCCGAACCTGCACTCGCAGTGACCTTTGACCATGTAGGTCGGCTTACCGTTGTTGTCCAGCACGAACCCCCGGGCCGGGGTCATGATGGTGTGGACGGGGAAGGTCAGCTTCTCGCAGCCCGTGCTGACCCGCTTGACCCGGGTCCCCCGCATAGCGTTGTAGATCAGGGACTGGAACCGCTCCACGATGTCCTTCTCTTTCTTCAAAAGGTGGACGACTATCTGGGGAGTGACAAGGGGTAGGTGACTATCTGGGGAGTGACAATGGGTAGGTGACTATCTGGGGAGTGACAATGGGTAGGTGACTATCTGGGGAGTGACAATGGGTAGGTGACTATCTGGGGAGTGGGAGGGAAAAGGTAGGTGACTATCTGGGGAGTGACAATGGGTAGGTGACTATCTGGGGAGTGACAATGGGTAGGTGACTATCTGGGGAGTGACAAGGGGTAGGTGACTATCTGGGGAGTGACAATGGGTAGGTGACTATCTGGGGAGTGACAAGGGGTAGGTGACTATCTGGGGAGTGACAAGGGGTAGGTGACTATCTGGGGAGTGACAAGGGGTAGGTGACTATCTGGGGAGTGACAATGGGTAGGTGACTATCTGGGGAGTGACAATGGGTAGGTGACTATCTGGGGAGTGACAAGGGGTAGGTGACTATCTGGGGAGTGACAATGGGTAGGTGACTATCTGGGGAGTGACAAGGGGTAGGTGACTATCTGGGGAGTGACAAGGGGTAGGTGACTATCTGGGGAGTGACAAGGGGTAGGTGACTATCTGGGGAGTGACAAGGGGTAGGTGACTATCTGGGGAGTGACAAGGGGTAGGTGACTATCTGGGGAGTGACAATGGGTAGGTGACTATCTGGGGAGTGACAAGGGGTAGGTGACTATCTGGGGAGTGGGAGGGAAAAGGTAGGTGACTATCTGGGGAGTGACAAGGGGTAGGTGACTATCTGGGGAGTGACAAGGGGTAGGTGACTATCTGGGGAGTGACAAGGGGTAGGTGACTATCTGGGGAGTGACAATGGGTAGGTGACTATCTGGGGAGTGACAATGGGTAGGTGACTATCTGGGGAGTGACAAGGGGTAGGTGACTATCTGGGGAGTGACAAGGGGTAGGTGACTATCTGGGGAGTGACAAGGGGTAGGTGACTATCTGGGGAGTGACAAGGGGTAGGTGACTATCTGGGGAGTGACAATGGGTAGGTGACTATCTGGGGAGTGACAAGGGGTAGGTGACTATCTGGGGAGTGACAAGGGGTAGGTGACTATCTGGGGAGTGACAAGGGGTAGGTGACTATCTGGGGAGTGACAATGGGTAGGTGACTATCTGGGGAGTGACAATGGGTAGGTGACTATCTGGGGAGTGACAAGGGGTAGGTGACTATCTGGGGAGTGACAATGGGTAGGTGACTATCTGGGGAGTGACAAGGGGTAGGTGACTATCTGGGGAGTGACAAGGGGTAGGTGACTATCTGGGGAGTGACAAGGGGTAGGTGACTATCTGGGGAGTGACAAGGGGTAGGTGACTATCTGGGGAGTGACAAGGGGTAGGTGACTATCTGGGGAGTGACAATGGGTAGGTGACTATCTGGGGAGTGACAAGGGGTAGGTGACTATCTGGGGAGTGGGAGGGAAAAGGTAGGTGACTATCTGGGGAGTGACAAGGGGTAGGTGACTATCTGGGGAGTGACAAGGGGTAGGTGACTATCTGGGGAGTGACAAGGGGTAGGTGACTATCTGGGGAGTGACAATGGGTAGGTGACTATCTGGGGAGTGACAATGGGTAGGTGACTATCTGGGGAGTGACAAGGGGTAGGTGACTATCTGGGGAGTGACAAGGGGTAGGTGACTATCTGGGGAGTGACAAGGGGTAGGTGACTATCTGGGGAGTGACAATGGGTAGGTGACTATCTGGGGAGTGGGAAGGGGTAGGTGACTATCTGGGGAGTGGGAAGGGGTAGGTGACTATCTGGGGAGTGGGAAGGGGTAGGTGACTATCTGGGGAGTGACAAGGGGTAGGTGACTATCTGGGGAGTGGGAAGGGGTAGGCGACTATCTGGGGAGTGACAAGGGGTAGGTGACTATCTGGGGAGTGACAAGGGGTAGGTAACTATCTGGGGAGTGACAAGGGGTAGGTGACTATCTGGGGAGAGACAAGGGGTAGGTGACTATCTGGGGAGTGGGAAGCGGTAAGTGACTATCTGGGGAGTGGGAAGGGGTAGGTGACTATCTTGGGAGTGGGAAGCGGTAGGTGACATTTCAAATGATGCATAATTTTTTTTTTCGTTCAATACAAGATACGAATCCGAACGAAAACACAGAAAATATTGAGTGACAAACATAGTAGACGAAACCAGACAGACAAAACAACAGACAAAAACAACAGATAAATATGACAGACAAACAAAATAGTAAAGGACATGTACATCTCCGTCAAACGTCAACAGCTTCTCGAACTCTCCATTGTAGTTTTCCTCCTTGACGATAACCTCGACCTTGACCCAGTGATGTGCCGGGACCATAATGACGTTGTCGATGACCCACTTGAGCTCCTGCATGTTCAGCACCTTGTTACCTGGGGTTGACAAACAACAGGTGAGAGGTTCAGGTGGGGGGGGGGGGGAACTCTCCCTATTATATAGCCAACTTACCTGACTAACCCTACCCCTCCACCTGACCCACCTAACTTTCCCGACCCCTCCACTTGACCCACCTAACTTACCCTACCCTTCTACATGACCCACCTAACTTACCCGACCTCTGCACATGACCTACCTAACTTACCCGACCACTACACCTGACCCACCTAACTTACCCTACCCCTCTACATGACCCACCTAACTTACCCGACCTCTGCACATGACCCACCTAACTTATAAAACCCCTCCACATGACCCACCTACTTTACCCGACCACTCATCATAACCCAGCTAACATACCCGACCCCTTCACATGACCCACCTAACTTACCCGACCCCTCCACATGACCCACCTAACTTACCCTACCCCTACACATGACCCACCTAACTTACCCTACCCCTACACATGACCCACCTAACTCACCCTACCCCTACACATGACCCACCTAACTTACCCTACCCCCCCCCCCCCAGATGACCCACCTAACTTACCCTACCTTTACACATGACCCACCTAACTCACCCTACCCCTACACATGACCCACCTAACTCACCCTACCCCTACACATGACCCACCTAACTTACCCGACCCCTGCACATGACCCACCTAACTTACCCGCCCCCTCCACATGACCCACCTTGCGCCTCCTCCTCCTCCTTCTTAAAGCCTGCATGAAGTCCGCCCTTGGTGCTGGGTGGGTTGATGTCTATGCTGAACTCGTTGCCCAGTTTGAGACCTCGAGAGAAGCTGACCTCGAAGACTGACCGTGTTTTCCTCAGGGAGTTGAGCACGTACTTCTGCTCGTTGGGGGTGTTGTTGGAGTAACAGGAGGTGTACAGGATGTTGGTCGTCTCTACCGGGGCCATGTCGCGCCGGGTGTAATTCGTTTCTCCTGATGGGAGGTCAAAGTTCAAGGATTGGCAAAAACTGGTAGTTATGTCTTATCTAGCTACACACCCAACAGTCACATGACTTATCTAGCTACACACCCAACAGTCACATGACTTATCTAGCTACACACCCAACCGTCACATGACTTATCTAGCTACACACCCAACAGTCACATGACTTATCTAGCTACACACCCAACAGTCACATGACTTATCTAGCTACACACCCAACAGTCACATGACTTATACACACCCAACAGTCACATGACTTATCTATCTACACACCCAACAGTCACATGACTTAACTAGCTACACACCCAACAGTCACATGACTTATCTATCTACACACCCAACAGTCACATGACTTATCTAGCTACACACCCAACAGTCACATGACTTATACACACCCAACAGTCACATGACTTATCTAGCTACACACCCAACAGTCACATGACTTATCTAGCTACACACCCAACAGTCACATGACTCAATACCTGATCATACAATTCACTGACTCTCACTGACTCCATCTGACTTCTACTGACCTTCTCTGACTCTGACTGACTCACCCACAGACACGCCTGTATCACTGACTCCGACTGACTCACTGACTCCGACTGACTCACTGACTCCGACTGACTCACCCACAGACACGCCTGTATCACTGACTCCGACTAACACCCACAGACACGCCTGACTCACTGACTCCGACTAACTCACCAGACTCCACGTGGAGGAACTGGAAGTCGAGCTGAGGTTTTTTGGTGAGGTACTTCCGCTTGGCCTCGGAGTCGGCCACCTCAGCGATGTGTCCGGCCACGATCTTCGCCACGTCCACGATTTCCGGCATGCCAATCGGTCTAATAGTAGTCCCGGTTCCTGTTTACTCACAAAGCTACCAGCTGTAAAAAAAAACTTGGTCTGATCCAGTCCGAAACTGTTTGAACTAATGGTAAGTTGACCAGTCAAAGCTTTATTGTTTGAGAGAATGTTTCGGCAGTTTCTGACTCGGCAAAAAGCTAGGGTGGTTTACCTTGCCTTAACATTGAACACATTAAATAATGCTGTATGTTATTGATGGTCATCAAACAGTTGACAAATAGTCTTCCGTCATTATGTTTGACATGGATAAAAATTGTTTTTGTCAATTTTACATTCATAGCAGTAAACAAAATTTAGCCAGACTTTTTTTTTCAGTACATCCAATCTTTAGCAAAGTCCAACAAAAAGTAAACAGTCAGATTTGTATAACCATACCGTAGCCCACAAATCGAAATACATACCTACCTACTGTAGCCCACAAATTGAAATACATACCTACTGTTCCCCACAAAGCACCAGGTGAGTAACGTCAAATGCTAGAATTTCCAATCCACCGTTATACCAGTGAGAAATATTCAGCTTCTAGAACAATTGGTTCCTAGTTCAGGTTCATGGCGGCGCTAAGGAAAATGTGAGGTTTTGGGAAAATCCGGTTTTCTGCGCAAATTGTTCCTGGGTGTCTAGCACAATGTTAACTTTTACATGGCTGTCTAGCACAATGTTAACATTTCCCTGGGTGTCTAGCACAATGTTAACATTTCCCTGGGTGTCTAGCATAATGTTAACATTTCCCTGGGTATCTAGCACAATGTTAACATTTCCCTGGGTGTCTAGCACAATGTTAACATTTCCTTGGGCGTCAAGCGCAATGTTAACATTTCCCTGGGTGTCTAGCACAATGTTAACATTTCCCTGGGTGTCTAGCATAATGTTAACATTTCCCTGGGTGTCAAGCACAATGTTAACATTTCCCTGGGTGTCTAGTATAATGTTAACATTTCCCTGGGTATCTAGCATAATGTTAACATTTCCCTGGGTGTCTAGCACCCCTAAATATTGTTCAGATTTATAAATTAATTACCATAATGTTTTGTTTACTAATGAAATTAATTTACCTTCTACGTTTTGTTAACACACTATCCCATCATATGCGGAAACAGGTCACGGAAACAGGTCAATTTCACTTGCCCCTTGGACCATCAAATTCCAAGTGGGAACTTTACTTACTCAACAATTTGTGAGTGTGTGTGTGGGGGGGGGGGGGGGGGGGGGGGAAGGGTTGAAAAGTTTAACATTTCATATCCAAATCTAGACAGTTCACATTTTAGGACGTGTGTTAGCTCAGTATTGTTGATATGTGTGTGTGTGGGGGGGGGGGGGGGGGGCTAACTTGAAACAGAAAGAAAACAACACACAAGGGACGCAACAAGAAAAAAAAAGTAAAATGGGTGGTTGGAATGAACTGAACTGATTTATAATTTAATAAACGCAACAAAATTAAGCAAAACACATAAACATAAGGTTTCAATGTTTAAAAAAAACAGATTAAAAAATTAAGCAAATAATTTAAAATGATGTATAACAACAATAAAAGTATGCTTAGAAAATATGCACCTCAAAATGGCAATCTTTTTAAACAAAAAAAAAGAATATTGAAAGCCGTCTGATTTTCCAAAACAAAATCAATTCATTGATTTGTTTTCAAATATTTGAAGAAAAGTGTTCTACATTTTCAAGTTTACTTTTTTAAAGAAATGACAAAAAGTGGCAAACATCAAACTCCATAAATTGACAAGGGTATGTTCGAACACAACAGAGACAACGCCAGCAGAAAGCGGCTTTAGTTGTATCACTTGTGCTGCATGACAGGTGACGCCCTATTTCTTCTTTGCCTCCGTCTCTTCAATGACTGACTGCTGCAAGTCGATCAACTGCTCGACCCCCACGCGACACTTGCAGACCCCCTTGATGACGAAGGTCGGTCTGCCATCCCCGTCCAGCAGGAAACCATGTTTGGGTGTGAAGATTGACACCACGTCCTTGGCCTCCACGTGTATGACGTCCTTGTCCCGGATGTGGAAGAAGGTCACGCTGGCCTGAAGAATGTATGGTTGGTCGTTTTACCAAGTTTTAGGGCAGTAATAATTTTATTTTAGCCAAAGTTCTTTTTCAAACAGAATTAAAATATTTTTTTCGGATAGAATTAGCCCTTGCTAGCCAGAATTTATATTCTCTAACTAGAATATATATATATATATATATATAATATATATATATATATATATATATATATATATATACTTCTCAGACAAAATTGGTATTAAGCCCGAATTCTTTTTTTCAGCCAGAATATATTTTGCATCTAGGAACAACCCCAGCATGTTATGGTCAAAATAAACAGTGAGTTCTATTCTGGCATAAAGTCTGCAGCTTTCTATTTGGGAGTCTTGTCTCACGGAGATGGTAATATTCTATGCGTCTGTACTCACGGTGCCCTCGAAGGTGCAGACGACCTCAAAGTCCCCGCCATAATCTTCCTCCTTTACGATAAGCTCAGCTCTCGTCTGGTGGCCTGGTGGGACTGTCACGTTCGTATCAATGGCCCAGGTCAGCTCTTGCTCGTTGGTGATTGTGGTACCTGGGAATACAAGCATTGATTGTGGGGGATTGTGGTACCTGGGAATACAAGCATTGATTGTGGGGGATTGTGGTACCTGTGAATACAAGCATTGATTGTTGGGGATTGTGGTACCTGTGAATACAAGCATTGATTGTTGGGGATTGTGGTACCTGTGAATACAAGCATTGATTGTTAGGGATTGTGGTACCTGGGAATACAAGCATTGATTGTTGGGGATTGTGGTACCTGGGAATACAAGCATTGATTGTTGGGGATTGTGGTACCTGTGAATACAAGCATTGATTGTGGTGATTGTGGTACATGGGAATACAAGCATTGATTGTTGGGGATTGTGGTACCTGGGAATACAAGCATTGATTGTGGTGATTGTGGTACCTAGGAATACAAGCATTGATTGTGGGGGATTGTGGTACCTGGGAATACAAGCATTGATTGTGGTGTATTGTGGAACCTGGGAATACAAGCATTGCTTGTGGGGGATTGTGGTACCAGGAAAGACAAGCATTAATTGCTTGTAGAAATAAAATAAAAAATGGAAGCAAAGATGGCCGCTTGATGACCTTCCTAACCCACCCTACTGACCCACCCTACTGACCCACCTTACTGACCCACCTTACTGACCCACCTTACTGACCCACCTTACTGACCCACCCTACTGACCCACCTTCCTGACCCACCCTACTGACCCACCTTACTGACCCACCTTACTGACCCACCTTCCTGACCCACCCTACTGACCCACCTTTTTGCTTGGACTTCTCGGCCTTGAAAGTGACCTTGAGCCCGGAGCCAGCCCCTGGTGGCTCGACCCCCACCCCCACCTCCCCTCCGAAGGAAAACGTCTTGAGGATGTCCAGCTCGCACGAGGAGCTGGTCTCGCGCTCCGTCATCAGCACGTAGGTCTGGGGGCGGGGGGTTTTGTTGACAAAGTTGGCCCGGTACAGGATGTGGGCCGTTGGCGTGGGAGGGGCGTCTTTCTTGAAGTACTTGGTCTCACCTGCAGTAGAGTTAAACCGTGTAGGATATAGCTAAAAAAAATCACTAGAGTTAAACCGTGTAGGATAGAGCTAAACCACTAGGATTTAACATCTGATGATCTAGACTCTAGAAGATCCAAGAGCAAACAGACCCTCTTGGTAGTACACGAATTACCCACCATAGGACTTACCAACTGACCCACCAACTGACCCACCAACTGACCCACCAACTGACCCACCAACTGACCCACCAACTGACCCATCGACTGACCCACCAACTGACCCACCAACTGACCCACTAACTGACCCACCAGATGACCCACTAACTGACCCACCAACTGACCCACCAACTGACCCACCAGGTGACCCACCAGATGACCCACTAACTGACCCACCAACTGACCCACCAACTGACCCACCAACTGACCCACCAACTGACCCACCAACTGACCCACCAACTGACCCACCAACTGACCCACCAGATGACCCACCAACTGACCCACCAGATGACCCACCAACTGACCCACCGACTGACTTGTCGTCTGACCCACCAACTGACCCACCAACTGACCCACCAACTGACCCACCAACTGACCCACCAACTGACCCACCAGATGACCCACCAACTGACCCACCAACTGACCCACCAACTGACCCACCAGATGACCCACCAACTGACCCACCAACTGACCCACCAGATGACCCACCAACTGACCCACCAACTGACCCACCAACTGACCCACCAACTGACCCATCGATTGACCCACCAACTGACCCACCAACTGACCCACCAACTGACCCACCAACTGACCCACCAGATGACCCACCAACTGACACACCAACTGACCCACCAACTGACCCACCAACTGACCCACCAACTGACCCACCAGATGACCCACCAGATGACCCACCAACTGACCCACCAACTGACCCACCAACTGACCCACCAACTGACCCATCGACTGACCCACCAGATGACCCACCAACTGACCCATCGACTGACCTGTCGTCTGATCCACTGACCCACCAACTGACCCACCAACTGACCCACCAGATGACCCACCAACTGACCCACCAACTGACCCACCAGATGACCCACCAACTGACCCACCAACTGACCCATCGACTGACCCACCAGATGACCCACCAACTGACCCACCAACTGACCCACCAACTGACCCACCAGATGACCCACCAACTGACCCACCAACTGACCCACCAACTGACCCACCAGATGACCCACCAACTGACCCACCAGATGACCCACCAACTGACCCACCAACTGACCCATCGACTGACCCACCAGATGACCCACCAGATGACCCACCAACTGACCCACCAACTGACCCACCAACTGACCCACCAACTGACCCACCAACTGACCCACCAACTGACCCACCAACTGACCCATCGACTGACCTGTCGTCTGATCCACTGACCCACCAACTGACCCACCAACTGACCCACCAACTGACCCACCAACTGACCCACCAACTGACCCACCAACTGACCCACCAGATGACCCACCAACTGACCCACCAACTGACCCACCAACTGACCCACCAACTGACCCACCAACTGACCCATCGACTGACCCACCAGATGACCCACCAACTGACCCACCAACTGACCCACCAGATGACCCACCAACTGACCCACTGACTGACCCACCAACTGACCCACTAACTGACCCACCAACTGACCCACCAACTGACCCACCAGATGACCCACCAACTGACCCACCCACTGACCCACCAGATGACCCACCAACTGACCCATCGACTGACCCACCAGATGACCCACCAACTGACCCACCAGATGACCCACCAACTGACCCACCAGATGACCCACCAACTGACCCACCAACTGACCCACCAACTGACCCACCAGATGACCCACTAACTGACCCACTAACTGACCCACCAACTGACCCACCAACTGACCCACCAGATGACCCACTAACTGACCCACTAACTGACCCACCAACTGACCCACCAACTGACCCACCAACTGACCCACCAACTGACCCACCAGATGACCCACTAACTGACCCACTAACTGACCCACCAACTGACCCACCAACTGACCCACCAACTGACCCACCAACTGACCCACCAGATGACCCACCAACTGACCCACCAACTGACCCACCAACTGACCCACCAACTGACCCACCAACTGACCCATCGACTGACCCACCAGATGACCCACCAACTGACCCATCGACTGACCCACCAACTGACCCACCCACTGACCCACCAGATGACCCACCAACTGACCCACCAACTGACCCACCAACTGACCCACCAACTGACCCACCAGATGACCCACCAGATGACCCACCAACTGACCCACCAACTGACCCACCGACTGACCCACCAACTGACCCACCGACTGACCCACCAGATGACCCACCAACTGACCCACCAGATGACCCACTAACTGACCCACCAGATGACCCACCAACTGACCCACCAACTGACCCACCAACTGACCCACTAACTGACCCACCAGATGACCCACCAACTGACCCACCAACTGACCCACCAACTGACCCACCAACTGACCCACCAACTGACCCACCAACTGACCCACCAACTGACCCACCAACTGACCCACCGACTGACCCACCAGATGACCCACCAACTGACCCACCAGATGACCCACTAACTGACCCACCAACTGACCCACCAACTGACCCACCAACTGACCCACTAACTGACCTACCAACTGACCCACCAACTGACCCACCAACTGACCCACCCACTGACCCACCAACTGACCCACCAACTGACCCACCAGATGACCCACCAACTGACCCACCAGATGACCCACTAACTGACCCACCAACTGACCCACCAACTGACCCACCAGATGACCCACCAACTGACCCACCAGATGACCCACTAACTGACCCACCAACTGACCCACCAACTGACCCACCAACTGACCCACTAACTGACCTACCAACTGACCCACCAACTGACCCACCAACTGACCCACCCACTGACCCACCAACTGACCCACCAACTGACCCACCAGATGACCCACCAACTGACCCACCAGATGACCCACTAACTGACCCACTAACTGACCTACCAACTGACCCACCAGATGACCCACTAACTGACCCACCAACTGACCCACCAACTGACCCACCAGATGACCTATGACCTACCGTACATGACCGTCATGTAATCCAGGTTGACCTCCACCGAGTCGAAGTCGATATATTTCTTCTTCTCTGGTGGCACCAAGGGCTTGAAGTAATCGATACAGATCTTGTTCAAGTCAAGGACTTCGAATGGCATGGCTGGAGCTAGACTGGGAAAATGGCTGAAGCTAGACTAGGAAAATGGAAGAAGCTAGACTGGGAAAATAGTTGGAGCTAAAGTTAGACTGGGAAAATGATTGGAGCTAGACTAGGAAAATGGCTGAAGCTAGACTGGGAAAATGGCTGAAGCTAGACTGGGAAAATGGCTGAAGCTAGACTGGGAAAATGGCTGAAGCTAGACTGGGAAAATAGGTGGAGCTAGACTGGGAAAATGGCTGAAGCTAGACTGGGAAAATGGCTGAAGCTAGACTGGGAAAATAGGTGGAGCTAGACTGGGAAAATGGCTGGAGCTAGACTGGGAAAATGGCTGAAGCTAGACTGGGAAAATGGCTGAAGCTAGACTGGGAAAATAGGTGGAGCTAAAGTTAGACTGGGAAAATGACCGTAGCTTGACTGAGCGACATAAAGTCATACATGACCTGACGTCGGAGGCTTGGTGAATCTATTTTGGAAAGTTCGTATCGTCATTCAAGTCCTACGCCATATAGGGCTTTAAGCCTTCCGTTAACCCTACCTGATCCTTATCTTAATCCTGACCATGTTCTTTACCTTATACTGATCCTAAGAGCGACATTGGCAAAAACAGTCCTACCGTTTAAAATTTGGGCTAAAATAGTCATAGGTATTAGATTAGATCAGCTTATATTTTAGATCTACATACACCTACTAGATGTCTAGATCTAGATAGCGTAGCTTAAAGTCTATTAAAGAGATAGTTTGTTGTAATTTTTGCGAAAATAATATATCTAGATCTAGATCTAGATTCTAGATCTAGATCTAGATCTAGATTCTAAATACAAATAATAAAAAAAGAGTTTGGAATTTTAGGTAGTCTAGCTACCTGATAATCAGATTAACTAAAATTTCACCAAACAAAGTGGACTTGCTAACCTGGAAATTGATAATTAATAAACTACGAATTGAACGGAAAACAACGGTAAACTGATTCGAAAAATTTCACAGTTAAGTTGTTTTCAATGTGTTTTTGCGTAAGCGGGATTTGAGTTCATTTAGTGCGGTGCAAAAGCGCTTTCGAAAAGCATCGGAAATTTCCATTCAACTGTTTTTAAAATAAAATAGAAACGAGCGAGAAAATCAATCAATATGAATGTAATCAAAAGTTCAATGTTTTCAAAACATGCCACTGTTCCACAAGCTCATGCACCCTTGGTTGTATCCAAAACAATAAAAGATCACTTTCATTTCTCCTATGTCTGTTTGTTGTTTGATTCAAACTGTTTCTATACGAGCAAAGTCTTTCTGTTCTCTTAAGTGCATCTTAGCTGACACTGCATTAATATATAACTTTCAATCTAGCAAATATCTAATTACTCATTCAAATTAACGAGAAGGTTACTAATATTAAAACTCGAAATACCAAAGTGAGCTTGTGTTTTATTTTGTTTGTGTTTCCAAGGGGGAGTGTGTAGCGCAGCACAAATATAGGATTTTTTTACCCATTTCTATCCCATATAACGTACTAACAGGGGCGGGACTACAGTGCCGCCAGACCCCACAATGCGGGGGGGGGGGGGGGGGGGGGGCCACGCCATTTAGGGGCCCACAGCCGACCATATTAATTTTTTTCATACTTAAATTTTTTTTTTATTTTCTTGCATTTTTGACTTGATGGTTGTTTTGTAAAAAAAGATTACTGTAGCTGCGGTTGGATTATCTTTATTCT
Source organism: Physella acuta (assembly GCF_028476545.2). Taxonomy (NCBI): domain Eukaryota; kingdom Metazoa; phylum Mollusca; class Gastropoda; family Physidae; genus Physella; species Physella acuta. The sequence continues at coordinate 359,811 of NW_026731841.1, read as the reverse complement.
ATAGACACCACCCCACGCTCTTGTATATTCTTTTTCCCTTTGTTTTTAAACCACTGTGAAAGCGGAGTCCTCTTTCTCCTACAATCAAACTTATCAAAGATAACAAACGTTCAAACCACTTCCATGACTTATTTCCCTTTTTTTAAATAGTCAAATAGGGCTCCTTTTAATCGATTTGTACTAAACAAATTAAAAAACAATTATTTCTCTTAATTATTTTTTTATAAAGTAGTTACTAAACAATGACATTGTATAAAAAGGAAATGTATTCAAAAATAATAATATAAATACAAAAAAAAACATAAAAATAAACATTACACGAGACACCATTACTTGTACAAAGCTTGCATGGCTTATATTCTTTTGCCCGACTTAGAGGTCACAGGTCATATAACAGATAAAATAAAACTGATTTTCACAAAACACACTAATGCACTTACACACATGACATGATGTTGTAATTTGTTTTAATAAAAAAAAAATTCCATTTAAACCCGAACAGGCCAGCAATGAGTATCTTATGTTCGTATTTTGTGTTTGAATATATATATATATATATATATATATATATATATATATATATATATATATATATATATATATATATATATAGGGGGGGGCTAAAAAAATTTTGCGGGGTGGCCCTTTTTTTCTAGTTCCGCCACTGCGTACTAACTGCTTGTTTTGAATTCATTATTCCTAATTATCAACACGTCGAAAAATTCAACAGGCTTTCAAATGGTTTGTAGTGGAATTGAAATCCTAGGCGTTTAGGGAAAAACAGATTTTAACTACTACAAGAAACCCAGATAGCCCTTACCATAAACAAAAAACCTAATAGTCTAAAATATTATTTTCCCATAGCCCCACAGAACGTAATAGTCTAAAATATTTGTTTGCTCGTTATATTCAGGCTTGAGAAAATCTTAAAACCAACAACACAGATGAAAGTAAATAACACACGTAATTTCTTGTACAGATTTCAACATGAAAACTTTTATTGCACCTAAAAATACAACATTAGTTTTAAAACAACTTGCATGAACTTGTGTAACATAAAATCTATTTTCTTGTCTAACATTTGTAGAAGGTAAAACAAGAGATCTACAATAACCATTTCATTGTTTTGTTCTATGTTTATATATGATGTGTGTTATTTATAGGTTGTATGGTATTTGTGTTGTTTATGTAATGCATTTTTTTTTACTGTATAAGGTTGTAAATGTGCTGTGTGTTGTATATGTGCTGCGTGTTGTATATGTGATGCGATTTGCATATGTGGTGCGTGTTGTATATGTGCTGTGTGTTGTATATGTGCTGTGTGTTGTATATGTGATGCGGTTTGTATATGTGGTGCTGTGTGTTTTTCTGTATGTAGTGTGTATTAAAACAAAAAAACTTAAAAATGTGCTCTCTGTTGTATATATGCTATGTTATATGTGTGCTGCGTCTTTTACATGTGGTGTGTGTTTTTGTATGAAGTGCGTATTAAAACAACTTAAAAATAGAACTGAAAAAAACTAAATATTCTGTAAAAATGTGCATGTTAAATCAAAACTAGACAGATAGTATAACCAAAAGTGTGAGCGGACTTGTGTCATGTTGGTCTAAACCTAGACACGTCAGTGGTCTAAACCTAGACACGTGAGTGGTCTAAATCTAGACACGTGAGTGGTCTAAATCTAGACACGTGAGTGGTCTAAACCTAGACACGTGAATGGTCTAAACCTAGACACGTGAATGGTCTAAACCTAGACACGTGAATGGTCTAAATCTAGACACGTGAGTGGTCTAAATCTAGACACGTGAGTGGTCTAAACCTAGACACGTGAATGGTCTAAACCTAGACACGTGAATGGTCTAAACCTAGACACGTGAATGGTCTAAACCTAGACACGTGAATGGTCTAAACCTAGACACGTGAATGGTCTAAACCTAGACACGTGAATGGTCTAAACCTAGACACGTGAATGGTCTAAACCTAGACACGTGAGTTGTCTAAACCTGGAACTATGAATGGGCTGAACAAAGACTGTACAAAGAATGGACTTGATTAAGACTGGACTACAACTGGACAAATATTGAACTAAAACTGAACAAAAACTAACTAGACTAAAACTGGACAAAAACTGTACTAAAACTGGACATAAACTGGTCAAAGACTACACTAAAACTGGACCTAGACTGGACAAAGAATGTACTAAAACTGGACCTAGATTGGACAAAGACTGCTAAAATTGGATCTAGATTGGACACAGACTGTACTAAAACTGGACCTAGACTGTACTAAAACTGGACCTAGACTGTACTAAAACTGTACCTAGACTGTACTAAAACTGGACCTAGACTGGACTAAAACTGGACTAAGACTAGACCGACGACGACTCTGACACATAAATGCTCTGCTCCACGGCCATCCTGCATGAACACGTGCCCTTCATGACAAAGGTCGGCTTGCCGTCATGGTCAGGGTGAAACCCGTGGCAGCTGGTCAGTATGTCGGCAGCCGTCAGCTCTAGGAACACGATGGGCTCGCGGTCTTTTTTGTTGACGTACATCAGCGTCACCTGCAAGAGTAGGTGCGTTACAGGCATCTCTGGGGGACATGCAGGTGTGTCATACCTTCTACATGTACACATGTACACTCTCACGTTTGTCATACCTTCTACATGTACACATGTACACTCAGGTTTGTCATACCTTCTACATGTACACATGGACACTCTCACGTTTGTCATACCTTCTACATGTACACATGTACACACTCAGGTTTGTCATACCTTCTACATGTACACATGTACACTCTCACGTTTGTCATACCTTCTACATGTACACATGTACACTCACGTTTGTCATACCTTCTACATGTACACATGGACACTCTCAGGTTTGTCATAACTTCTACATGTACACATGTACACTATCACGTTTGTCATACCTTCTACATGTACACATGGACACTCTCAAGTTTGTCATACCTTCTACATGTACACATGTACACTATCACGTTTGTCATACCTTCTACATGTACACATGTACACACTCAGGTTTGTCATACCTTCTACATGTACACTCTCACGTTTGTCATACCTTCTACATGTACACATGTACACTCACGTTTGTCATACCTTCTACATGTACACATGGACACTCTCACGTTTGTCATACCTTCTACATGTACACATGGACACTCTCAAGTTTGTCATACCTTCTACATGTACACTCTCACGTTTGTCATACCTTCTACATGTACACATGTACACTCACGTTTGTCATACCTTCTACATGTACACATGGACACTCTCAGGTTTGTCATAACTTCTACATGTACACTCAGGTTTGTCATACCTTCTACATGTACACATGGACACTCAGGTTTGTCATACCTTCTACATGTACACATGTACACTCACGTTTGTCATACCTTCTACATGTACACATGGACACTCTCAGGTTTGTCATAACTTCTACATGTACACTCAGGTTTGTCATACCTTCTACATGTACACATGGACACTCAGGTTTGTCATACCTTCTACATGTACACATGTACACTCACGTTTGTCATACCTTCTACATGTACACATGTACACTATCACGTTTGTCTTACCTTCTACATGTACACATGGACACTCTCAGGTTTGTCATAACTTCTACATGTACACTCAGGTTTGTCATACCTTCTACATGTACACATGGACACTCAGGTTTGTCATACCTTCTACATGTACACATGTACACTATCACGTTTGTCATACCTTCTACATGTACACTCTCACGTTTGTCATACCTTCTACATGTACACATCTACACTCTCACGTTTGTCATACCTTCTACATGTACACATGGACACTCTCAGGTTTGTCATACCTTCTACATGTACACTCTCACGTTTGTCATACCTTCTACATGTACACATCTACACTCTCAGGTTTGTCATACCTTCTACATGTACACATGGACACTCTCACGTTTGTCATACCTTCTACATGTACACATGTACACTCACGTTTGTCATACCTTCTACATGTACACATGGACACTCTCAAGTTTGTCATACCTTCTACATGTACACATGTACACTCTCAGGTTTGTCATACCTTCTACATGTACACACTCAGGTTTGTCATACCTTCTACATGTACACACTCAGGTTTGTCATACCTTCTACGTGTACACTCAGGTTTGTCATACCTTCTACGTGTACAGATGGACACTCAGGTTTGTCATACCTTCTACATGTACACTCAGGTTTGTCATAACTTCTACATGTACACTATCACGTTTGTCATACCTTCTACATGTACACACTCAGGTTTGTCATACCTTCTACGTGTACACTCAGGTTTGTCATACCTTCTACGTGTACAGATGGACACTCAGGTTTGTCATACCTTCTACATGTACACTCAGGTTTGTCATAACTTCTACATGTACACTATCACGTTTGTCATACCTTCTACATGTACACTCAGGTTTGTCATAACTTCTATATGTACACTATCACGTTTGTCATACTTCTACATGTACACATGTTTACATCACATACACCCAATCTTCAAGTGTACCGTACAAGTATATACAAACATGTACTCATTGAGTGCAAACTAACTTTGTGTACAACGATGTTATATAAAGGCGGGTTGTGTACACACGAAGCCATCGAACGTGTACAGAAGTGTGTACACTCGAAGCCATCGAACGTGTACAGAAGTGTGTACACACTAAGCCATCGAACATGTACAGAAGAGTGTACTCACGAAGCCATCAAACGTGCAGAGCTGCTCAAAGTCCCCGTTGAATTCCTGCTCCTTGACGACCATCTCTACCTTGGCTGTCTGGTTGGGCTTGACCCTCAACCTGCTGTTAACTGACCAGATCAACTTCTGCTCCTTCTCCACGTCAGATCCTGTGGATGGTGCGGACAGCAGGTCTAGTTCAGCTAGCCATTGGAACATGTGCCAGGTCTAGTTCAGCTAGCCATTGGAACATGTGCCAGGTCTAGCTAGCCATTGGAACATGTGCCAGGTCTAGTTCAGCTAGCCATTGGAACATGTGCCAGGTCTAGTTATGCTAGCCATTGGAACATGTGCCAGGTCTAGTTCAGCTAGCCATTGGAACATGTGCCAGGTCTAGTTCAGCTAGCCATTGGAACATGTGCCAGGTCTAGCTAGCCATTGGAACATGTTCCAGGTCTAGTTCAGCTAGCCATTGGAACATGTGCCAGGTCTAGTTCAGCTAGCCATTGGAACATGTTCCAGGTCTAGCTAGCCATTGGAACATGTGCCACGTCTAGTTCAGCTAGCCATTGGAACATGTGCCAGGTCTAGTTCAGCTAGCCATTGGAACATGTGCCAGGTCTAGTTAAGCTAGCCATTGGAACATGTTCCAGGTCTAGTTCAGCTAGCCACTGGAACATGTTCCAGGTCTAGTTCAGCTAGCCATTAGTACATGTGCCAGGTCTAGTTCAGCTAGCCATTGGAACATGTGCCTGGTCTAGTTCAGCTAGCCATTGGAACATGTGCCAGGTCTAGTTCAGCTAGCCATTGGAACATGTGCCAGGTCTAGTTCAGCTAGCCATTGGAACATGTGCCATGTCTAGTTCAGCTAGCCATTGGAACATGTGCCAGGTCTAGCTAGCCATTGGAACATGTGCCAGGTCTAGTTCAGCTAGCCATTGGAACATGTGCCATGTCTACTTCAGCTAGCCATTGGAACATGTGCCAGGTCTACTTCAGCTAGCCATTGGAACATGTGCCATGTCTAGTTCAGCTAGCCATTGGAACATGTCTAGTTCAGCTAGCCATTGGAACATGTGCCAGGTCTAGTTCAGCTAGCCATTGGAACATGTGCCAGGTCTAGTTCAGCTAGCCATTGGAACATGTGCCAGGTCTAGTTCAGCTAGCCATTGGAACATGTGCCAGGTCTAGTTCAGCTAGCCATTGGAACATGTGTCAGGTCTAGTTCAGCTAGCCATTGGAACATGTGCCAGGTCTAGTTCAGCTAGCCATTGGTACATGTGCCAGGTCTAGTTCAGCTAGCCATTGGAACATGCGCCAGGTCTAGTTCAGCTAGCCATTGGAACATGTGCCAGGTCTAGTTCAGCTAGCCATTGGTACATGTGCCAGGTCTAGTTCAGCTAGCCATTGGAACATGTGCCAGGTCTAGTTCAGCTAGCCATTGGAACATGTGCCAGGTCTAGCTAGCCATTGGAACATGTGCTAGGTCTAGTTCAGCTAGCCATTGGAACATGTGCCACGTCTAGTTCAGCTAGCCATTGGAACATGTGCCACGTCTAGTTCAGCTAGCCATTGGAACATGTGCCACGTCTAGTTCAGCTAGCCATTGGAACATGTGCCACGTCTAGTTCAGCTAGCCATTGGAACATGTGCCAGGTCTAGTTCAGCTAGCCATTGGAACATGTTCCAGGTCTAGCTAGCCATTGGAACATGTGCCACGTCTAGTTCAGCTAGCCATTGGAACATGTGCCACGTCTAGTTCAGCTAGCCATTGGAACATGTGCCAGGTCTAGATAAATTCGTAATGGGAACAAACCTAGTTCCTCCCCTGTAAAGACCCACCTTTAGACTTGGTCACCTCCCCTGTGAAGACCCACCTTTAGACTTGGTCACCTCCCCTGTGAAGACCCACCCTTAGACTTGGTCTACTCCCCTGTAAAGACCCACCCTTAGACTTGGTCACCTCCCCTGTAATGACCCACCCTTAGACTTGGTCTACTCCCCTGTAAAGACCCACCCTTAGACTTGGTCTACTCCCCTGTAAAGACCCAGCCTTAGACTTGGTCACCTCCCCTGTAAAGACCCACCCTTAGACTTGGTCACCTCCCCTGTGAAGTCAGCTTTCATGCCAGTCTTGACGCCGGGCAGCTCCGCGGAGACGCCGCATTTGCCGCCGTACTTGAAGTTCCTCTGGTAGGTGATCTTGCACCTGGAGAGGGTGTACCTCTCGTTGGTCAGGGAGTAGCACTGCTCGGAGCCCGTGTTGTTGGATAGGTTGGCGCAATACAGCACGTGAACCTTGGGCTGGGGCACCACGTCTTTTCGTTTGTACTGGGTCGGTCCTGTGGCAGGGGGACAGACAGGTGTCACATTGGTATCACACACAGTACAGTATACACACAACACACACCCAACACACAGGCTACACATTGTACAGTATACACACAACACACACCCAACTCACAGGCTACACACTGTACAGTATACACACAACACACACCCAACACACAGGCTACACACAGTACAGTATACACCAACACACAGGCTACACACAGTGCAGTATACACACAACACATAGGTACACACAGTACATATACACAACACACACATCCAACACACAGGCTACACACAGTGCAGTATACACACAACACATAGGTACACACAGTACATATACACAACACACACATCCAACACACAGGCTACACACAGTACAGTATACACACAACACACAGGCTACACACAGTACAGTATACACACAACACACAGGCTTCACACAGTACAGTGTACACACAACACACACACCCAACACACTGGCTACAAACAGTACAATATACACACAACACACACACGCTACATACAGTAAAGTATACACACAGCATTGGTAAACCACATCTGTAACCGTTTGGTTAAGGGTTTACCAATAGTGGTAAACCTCTTCCATGTTTGGTTAAGGGGCTTACAGAAGTGCGGTTAGCAAAAATTAAAACATCAACAAAAAGATGGGATTAAATGACAACCATGTAGGCCTCTATACAAACAGGTACACCAGCAGACGACTGACTTAAGATGCTTAGCGCAGCTGGACGCTTGACCGGAAGTCATTGCACATGTTGACATTGGCATAGCATATACCTGGCTTATATGGGGGGGGGGACTGGTGGGCCGACCCATGAATTAAAAAAATCTGGTATGAACTATGGGTCAGCTGAACAATAATAAACTTCTAACACAACAGTTAATGTAGAAAATGGCTAAACTGTACCGTAATAGACGTCCATTGTTGTCCAGTCGTAGATGGGGACCTTGTCTGCGTATTTCTTTACTTCTGCTGGCAGCATGGCCCGCGCGTGGTCTCTGGCTATTTTTTCCATGTCAACTATGGGAGTGCACATGGCTGGGCCGTCTCATGGTTTTTAAAAAAACGGAAATAAACATGGCTTTTTTTTTTAAGTTTTCACGGGAATAAGAGAGCACCTTTCAACTCACTCTCTCAATCACACGCCCACTCATCTACACACTCACTCACTCATCAATTCATGTATTCATATATTAACTTATCCACTCACCCATACACTCATTTACTCAGCCACTCACCTCCTAACGTATGCAGCAAATTACAGGTGTAAATGTATTTAAATGTCCGCTGGCGGCTAGCACAAAAATATTTTCTCTGTTTACACGAAACATGTCAGTTGTTCAGTTTCTAGAAACGTGCATGTTCAGGTATGGGGCGAAGAAGTGCGCATAAAACAAATGCGAAATCCCATTACTCTTTTCATTTTAGAGATTGTAATGCAAAGTACCCTACTATAATAATAATTATTACATACATTAACTTTGCAATGGGGGCGGACGATATTTTTTGCGGGGGTGGGGGGGACGGGGACGACACTGTTAAAAGTATAATTTTTCTATAAAATTCCATCTCGTTCTGAGGGGGGGGGGGGAGGGGGGGGTTAGACTTTCTTCGGGGGGGGGGAGGGGGGCGATGCGTGGAAGAGACGGGTAGACTTGCTGGCTTTAGGAACCAAAATAGACTTACCGTGAAGGGGTCATCCATAAATGACGTCACGCTTTTTTTGACGATTTTTACCTCCCCCCCCCCCTTCCCTCCGTCACACATCGTCACGAAAAACCAGACCCCCCCCCCCCACCCTAAAATGGCGTCACACCTCAGCCTACAATCCCCCTCAAAATTGCAGTTAATTTTTCTTAAAACATCGATTTTTTTTTTAAATCTTGTCTGAACTCTCTCAACATAGAGTATTTTAATCAATTCCTATTACAATTTATTAAAACAGTTTTCTAAAACGCGCAATAACGGCTAAAATTTGTTTTCTAACATTACTTTTCGTTAATGCAAATATGTGACGTCCCACCATCTGAACCCTCTCCCCTCCCCTCATCACACACCATCACAAAATTACGGACCCCCCCCCCCCCTTACGAGTGTGACGTCATTTATGGACCACCCCGAAGGGAGAGTTTCTTTTTAAAAAACGGTCAAAAGTAAAACAATCAGGCCGAAGTTTTTTTTTCCACAGTTACTTCCCTGTATCATGAAAAAATAAAGCTAACAGACGAGAGTTAGCGAAAGAAATCGTAGCTTTGTGTATTGTGTGTTGTCAAAGTCCACTTCCTACTTACAGATTTTAGTGTATTTTACTGAAGTAGACCAAGTCCTGATATTAGATATCTAGATTCTAAACTAAATAAATTCTTTGTAATTAACAATGGCTCAAGCAGCAGAAGAGCCTGATTATGGTATGTTTGTAACTTTGTAAGTCTGAAAAAGAGTTAGGCCTAATCTAAATATTATTTAAAATTATAAATTAATAAAATATTATTTTTAAAATTTTTTAGGCCTACCTGTAAACTGTAAATTAAATTATTTAATTATTTAATAATTGAATTATTTATTATTAGGGCTAATACTTTTAGTATTAAATAAAGGCTAGATCTACATTCTTATTCTACTATAGATCTAGACTAGGTCTTTATTATCATAGTTATTATTTTATTAATAATATTTAATTAGTAAGTAGTATAGGGCAGGGGCCTTATAATTTATAATTATTAGGCCTAATCTATCTAGGCCTATAGGCCTAATAATAGTCATCTCATTATGGCATATGCATAGAAAAATTATAGAAATAGATTTACAATCGACATAGTATTAGTATGACTATGAAGTCAAATAGCGACTCAATAGGGTATGTAAAAAATGGAATAGATCTTCATCTATGTAATATAGGCCTATATGTTATTGTTATGTATGCCTATGTCATCATGTTACAACTTATTAGGTCCTCTCACTATATAATAATAATGCAGTCTATTTTTATTACTTTAATTTTTTTCGTCTACTTACTAGTCTACTAACTAGATAATATATGATAATAGATGATAATATCTGTTGTAAATTTGGGATCTGCAGCGCAAACATTGAGATATAACTTCATTTACAATGTATATAATATTAACCTCAAACATTAACTTTTCTGCTTGAACAGCTGTGGACGAAGGAACAAAAGAAGGATTTGTGCGGCTTAAGATAAAGATGAATGGATTAAAAATAAAAAGCTCTGGATTTAAAATAATGAAATTTCCTGGCAACCGACACCCCCTTCCTGAGGCTAAAAATGCCACAATAGAGCCACCTGAATTTAGCACAAGGTTGTCAACTCATTTGTGTCTTTCATTAATCTATTTTTTCTGGTTGAAAATACTATAACGCATCCAGCCTGCTGAGGTTTTACATAATTTATACCTATCAATTTTTTTACTGCTAGGGTTAATTTATAAATCAAGTTATCTAAATTATAAATTATGAAATAGTACTAAAGAGTGATGATATCTGATTGTATAAGTATAATGTATGCTTAATATTAAGTTAGCACTAAACACATCATTGATTTAAAAATAGAACAATGGTTGTTATAAATTTGTATTGTATAGCCTATGGCCTAAGTATTAAAATTCACTATGTTATTCACATAGCTCAACCTACTTATTTACTTGTTAGTCGATTAAAAAAAATGTTAAATGACTTGACTTGCAGAGGGATTGTGTTTGAAGTCAAGGGTGGAATAGATACTGACATGAAAGGTGCCCACTACAGACTGGTGATCAAACTTCTTCCTTACGACATCATCCCTAGTGAATCTTATATTAAAGCAAGTTCTGTTCTTTCACATTTTACACAAGATTTTAACATTTGCTTTATTTTTATACCGCAACTATATTTTAAAATTTTATTTTAATAAATTAAAACTAAAATTGTAACAACAGCCTTCAATGTTTCCAAAACTGTGCAATGTAATGGTGATAATTGATTGTAAGTTCTGTTTAAAATTTTACATTAACAGAAGTATATTTTTGTTGTACAGGGTGAAGATGGTTGGATTTATATGTTTCTCAAGAAAAAAGATCATTATCAATCTTGGGAGAAATATATCAGAGAAGGGAGCCTAGAGACTGCATGAAACGTCTAGGTCACTACCACAATATAATAGAGGCTGCATTTAGGATCTACGTAATTTCCACCTGATTCAGTAATACAGATTTCAATTAATTTATTTAAAATTAAGATAATCAAATTATTTTTTTTAAATAGGCCTATTTTATGGCATCAAATTAAAGTAAAGAAACTGGTATTGAGATTGTCATTATAAGAATAATTTGCAAGATAAACAAAGAACCATGTTGAAACAATATCGACACCTAAATAATGGACATATGATAAAAGAGTATTATTAAGCAATTTTAATTATTGAAATCTTATCTATAGCAAAGTTCAGTATTATTATTCATATCTTCTGAATGATTACACTGAAATTTAAAAAGGTAAAAACTACTCTTTTAAATATACAGGCAATAATTTACAAGTATACACATTTATCCACTGTGATTTGCAACAATTTTAAAATTTATTTTTCTCTATATTTAGTTAAGAGATAACATAATTACTACATGATATTTATTTCTTTATTAGTTTATACGCTAACAATGCTTACAAAAAAAATTAGATTCAGTTTTTTTTTTTGCTCATATATGCTGTCATTTTATTTTGGAATAAATTAGCCTTTTGGCTATTGTAGTACCAAAGTAAAGTATAGTTGCATAACTTTATAAAATATAATTTAAAATTAAACTTAATATTAAAAAAGTGTCATATTATTAAACATACATTTTTTTCTAATTGACACTGACTTAATTTTTCTAAGATGTTTTATTACATTTGTTTTCAAATTAAAAATACATTTCCAGAGCTAAATGGTAAAATAAATTCTATTGCGACAGTCTTATCCCACTCTCCACATAGACCTACTGACTACAACATCTTTTATGGGAAGATATTTTTATTCTTTCATTATTGACAAATGTAAATATTTTAATTACTAAAAAATATACAGTAGTAAAACAGACAGAATAAAATTATAAAAATAAATGTTTATAATTCACAACTTATGTTTTTTTTACATTAAAAATTTGTATAAGCAAAATTTACAATCAACTGTTGAATGAACTATTGCATATAGAATTACAAGTAAAACTCAATACATATGTATGTAACTGTTTTGAATATTTTTTTGTTTAATTTGTACTTGTTTTTAACAAAAAGACATTTAAAATCTATGTTATTAAAATTTCTAAAATTGTGCAAAAAAAGTCATAGTTGTCTGTTGATGTATGACTCAACTTAAAATGTGTGTGCTAAAAAATAGTTTACATTTTTTTTAAATATAGGAGGTGTGCTAATGATTGGTACCTGTAAACTAATTAAAATTAATTAACATAACTGACCCATCCTTTTTGACACGGAAGACGTTTCTGTGTAAAGCTGTCTGCACCTGTGTGGGCCTACAGACAGACGAAAATAAACCACTGGACAAATTGCAGCCAAAACAGCGTTCTTTAAAACTTGTACAGGTCATAGAGTTACTTCTTTTGTGTAAGTTAGCTAGAAGCTGAAGATTATTTAAAATTAGATAGGATCTAACAGTTTTGTTATCACTGGTTGAGTGGTGTCTCTGTCAAGTTGACATTCTGCTCTACACCAAACCGACACTTGCACACGCCCCTCACTAAGAAAGTTGGTCGTCCTGTATCGTCTAACGTGAAGCCTGATTTGGAGTTGAAAACTTTGGCCACATGCACCGTGACAGTTGATATATGGTCCCTGCTCTTCTTGCTCTCATAAGTCACCAGAATCTGAAACAAACAGGAATTTTTACAGTTTTAACTGACAAATGTTTCATTTAAATGATAGAGTGATCTTCATTAGCTTGTAGTTAATACTTTATTCTTTCTATAACTGTTCTCACCAAACACATGATTTTAGAATGCTAGAAGTATACAAGTGTATCCAATAATAAAATGTATATAATATATGATAAAATTTAAATATCTAGATATAGTATCTACATACATTTTAAGCAATATTTTAAGTACATAGATTTAGCTATGTGTGAGAAATGAAGCTAAGTTAGTCGTACCTTTCCTTCAAATGTTGTGAGAATCTCAAAGTCCCCATTAAAGTCATCCTCTGTGAAGACCAGCTCAGCCTTGGTCTTGTATCCAGGTGGAACAGAGATCTCGCTGTCCACTGCCCAGGTCAGTTCCTGCTCATTGGTGGCACTGTAGCCTGGGTCAATACACATGACATTTAAAGTTAGTGGCACTGTTAGTACACATGACATTTTAAGTTAGTGGCACTTTAGCCTGGGTCAGTACACATGACATTTAAAGTTAGTGGCACTGTCAGTAGACATGACATTTCAAGTTAGTGGCACTGTAGCCTGGGTCAGTATGCATGACATTTAAAGTTAGTGGCACTGTCACTACACATGACATTTAAAGTTAGTGGCACTGTTAGTACACATGACATTTAAAGTTAGTGGCACTGTAGGCTGGGTCAGTACACATGACATTTAAAGTTAGTGGCACTGTCAGTACACATGACATTTAAAGTTAGTGGCACTGTCAGTACACATGACATTTAAAGTTAGTGGCACTGTTAGTACACATGACATTTAAAGTTAGTGGCACTGTAGGCTGGGTCAGTACACATGACATTTATAGTTAGTGGCACTGTAGGCTGGGTCAGTACACATGACATTTATAGTTAGTGGCACTGTCAGTACACATGACATTTATAGTTAGTGGCACTGTAGCCTGGGTCAGTACACATGACATTTATAGTTAGTGGCACTGTCAGTACACATGATATTTATAGTTAGTGGCACTGTAGGCTGGGTCAGTACACATGACATTTATAGTTAGTGGCACTGTCAGTACACATGACATTTATAGTTAGTGGCACTGTAGCCTGGGTCAGTACACATGACATTTATAGTTAGTGGCACTGTCAGTACACATGACATTTATAGTTAGTGGCACTGTAGGCTGGGTCAGTACACATGACATTTAAAGTTAGTGGCGCTGTAGGCTGGGTCAGTACACATGACATTTAAAGTTAGTGGCACTGTCAGTACACATGACATTTCAAGTTAGTGGCACTGTCAGTACACATCACATTTCAAGTTAGTGGCACTGTAGGCTGGGTCAGTACACATGACATTTAAAGTTAGTGGCACTTTAGCCTGGGTCAGTACACATGACATTTAAAGTTAGTGGCACTGTCAGTACACATGACATTTCAAGTTAGTGGCACTGTTAGTACACATGACATTTAAAGTTAGTGGCACTTTAGCCTGGGTCAGTACACATGACATTTAAAGTTAGTGGCACTGTCAGTACACATGACATTTCAAGTTAGTGGCACTGTTAGTACACATGACATTTAAAGTTAGTGGCACTGTCAGTACACATGACATTTAAAGTTAGTGGCACTGTCAGTACACATGACATTTAAAGTTAGTGGCACTTTAGCCTGGGTCAGTACACATGACATTTAAAGTTAGTGGCACTGTCAGTACACATGACATTTCAAGTTAGTGGCACTGTTAGTACACATGACATTTAAAGTTAGTGGCACTGTCAGTACACATGACATTTAAAGTTAGTGGCACTGTCAGTACACATGACATTTATAGTTAGTGGCACTGTCAGTACACATGACATTTAAAGTTAGTGGCACTGTCAGTACACATGACATTTATAGTTAGTGGCGCTGTAGGCTGGGTCAGTACACATGACATTTAAAGTTAGTGGCACTGTCAGTACACATGACATTTATAGTTAGTGGCACTGTCAGTACACATGACATTTAAAGTTAGTGGCACTGTCAGTACACATGACATTTATAGTTAGTGGCACTGTCAGTACACATGACATTTAAAGTTAGTGGCACTTTAGCCTGGGTCAGTACACATGACATTTAAAGTTAGTGGCACTGTCAGTACACATGACATTTCAAGTTAGTGGCACTGTTAGTACACATGACATTTAAAGTTAGTGGCACTGTCAGTACACATGACATTTAAAGTTAGTGGCACTGTCAGTACACATGACATTTATAGTTAGTGGCACTGTCAGTACACATGACATTTAAAGTTAGTGGCACTGTCAGTACACATGACATTTATAGTTAGTGGCGCTGTAGGCTGGGTCAGTACACATGACATTTAAAGTTAGTGGCACTGTCAGTACACATGACATTTATAGTTAGTGGCACTGTCAGTACACATGACATTTAAAGTTAGTGGCACTGTCAGTACACATGACATTTATAGTTAGTGGCACTGTAGGCTGGGTCAGTACACATGACATTTAAAGTTAGTGGCACTGTCAGTACACATGACATTTCAAGTTAGTGGCACTGTCAGTACACATCACATTTCAAGTTAGTGGCACTGTAGGCTGGGTCAGTACACATGACATTTAAAGTTAGTGGCACTGTCAGTACACATGACATTTTAAGTTAGTGGCACTGTAGCCTGGGTCAGTACACATGACATTTAAAGTTAGTGGCACTGTCAGTACACATGACATTTATAGTTAGTGGCACTGTCAGTACACATGACATTTAAAGTTAGTGGTACTGTTAGTACACATGACATTTAAAGTTAGTGGCACTGTCAGTACACATGACATTTAAAGTTAGTGGCACCGTCAGTACACATGACATTTAAAGTTAGTGGCACTGTCAGTACACATGACATTTAAAGTTAGTGGCACTGTAGCCTGGGTCAGTACACATGACATTTATAGTTAGTGGCACTGTCAGTACACATGACATTTAAAGTTAGTGGCACTGTTAGTACACATGACATTTCAAGTTAGTGGCACTGTAGCCTGGGTCAGTACACATGACATTTAAAGTTAGTGACACTGTCAGTACACATGACATTTAAAGTTAGTGGCACTGTTAGTACACCTGACATTTAAAGTTAGTGGCACTGTAGGCTGGGTCAGTACACATGACATTTATAGTTAGTGGCACTGTCAGTACACATGACATTTATAGTTAGTGGCACTGTAGGCTGGGTCAGTACACATGACATTTATAGTTAGTGGCACTGTCAGTACACATGACATTTATAGTTAGTGGCACTGTAGGCTGGGTCAGTACACATGACATTTAAAGTTAGTGGCGCTGTAGGCTGGGTCAGTACACATGACATTTAAAGTTAGTGGCACTGTCAGTACACATGACATTTCAAGTTAGAGGCACTGTCAGTACACATCACATTTCAAGTTAGTGGCACTGTAGGCTGGGTCAGTACACATGACATTTAAAGTTAGTGGCACTGTCAGTACACATGACATTTAAAGTTAGTGGCACTTTAGCCTGGGTCAGTACACATGACATTTAAAGTTAGTGGCACTGTCAGTACACATGACATTTAAAGTTAGTGGCACTGTTAGTACACATGACATTTAAAGTTAGTGGCACTGTCAGTACACATGACATTTAAAGTTAGTGGCACTGTCAGTACACATTACATTTATAGTTAGTGGCACTGTCAGTACACATGACATTTATAGTTAGTGGCACTGTCAGTACACATGACATTTAAAGTTAGTGGCACTGTCAGTACACATGACATTTATAGTTAGTGGCACTGTAGGCTGGGTCAGTACACATGACATTTATAGTTAGTGGCACTGTCAGTACACATGACATTTATAGTTAGTGGCACTGTTAGTACACATGACATTTAAAGTTAGTGGCACTGTCAGTACACATGACATTTATAGTTAGTGGCGCTGTAGGCTGGGTCAGTACACATGACATTTAAAGTTAGTGGCACTGTCAGTACACATGACATTTATAGTTAGTGGCACTGTCAGTACACATGACATTTAAAGTTAGTGGCACTGTCAGTACACATGACATTTATAGTTAGTGGCACTGTAGGCTGGGTCAGTACACATGACATTTAAAGTTAGTGGCGCTGTAGGCTGGGTCAGTACACATGACATTTAAAGTTAGTGGCGCTGTAGGCTGGGTCAGTACACATGACATTTAAAGTTAGTGGCACTGTCAGTACACATGACATTTCAAGTTAGTGGCACTGTCAGTACACATCACATTTCAAGTTAGTGGCACTGTAGGCTGGGTCAGTACACATGACATTTAAAGTTAGTGGCACTGTCAGTACACATGACATTTCAAGTTAGTGGCACTGTCAGTACACATCACATTTCAAGTTAGTGGCACTGTAGGCTGGGTCAGTACACATGACATTTAAAGTTAGTGGCACTGTCAGTACACATGACATTTAAAGTTAGTGGCACTGTCAGTACACATGACATTTCAAGTTAGTGGCACTGTCAGTACACATCACATTTCAAGTTAGTGGCACTGTAGGCTGGGTCAGTACACATGACATTTTAAGTTAGTGGCACTGTCAGTACACATGACATTTAAAGTTAGTGGCACTGTAGGCTGGGTCAGTACACATGACATTTATAGTTAGTGGCACTGTCAGTACACATGACATTTAAAGTTAGTGGCACTGTCAGTACACATGACATTTAAAGTTAGTGGCACTGTCAGTACACATGACATTTAAAGTTAGTGGCACTGTCAGTACACATGACATTTAAAGTTAGTGGCACTTTAGCCTGGGTCAGTACACATGACATTTATAGTTAGTGGCACTGTCAGTACACATGACATTTAAAGTTAGTGGCACTGTCAGTACACATGACATTTATAGTTAGTGGCACTGTCAGTACACATGACATTTAAAGTTAGTGGCACTGTCAGTACACATGACATTTATAGTTAGTGGCACTGTCAGTACACATGACATTTCAAGTTAGTGGCACTGTCAGTACACATGACATTTAAAGTTAGTGGCACTGTCAGTACACATGACATTTATAGTTAGTGGCACTGTCAGTACACATGACATTTCAAGTTAGTGGCACTGTAGCCTGGGTCAGTACACATGACATTTAAAGTTAGTGGCACTGTCAGTACACATGACATTTAAAGTTAGTGGCGCTGTAGGCTGGGTCAGTACACATGACATTTAAAGTTAGTGGCACTGTAGGCTGGGTCAGTACACATGACATTTATAGTTAGTGGCACTGTCAGTACACATGACATTTCAAGTTAGTGGCACTGTCAGTACACATGACATTTAAAGTTAGTGGCACTATCAGTACACATGACATTTATAGTTAGTGGCACTGTCAGTACACATGACATTTAAAGTTAGTGGCACTGTAGGCTGGGTCAGTACACATGACATTTATAGTTAGTGGCACTGTCAGTACACATGACATTTCAAGTTAGTGGCACTGTCAGTACACATGACATTTAAAGTTAGTGGCACTATCAGTACACATGACATTTATAGTTAGTGGCACTGTCAGTACACATGACATTTCAAGTTAGTGGCACTGTCAGTACACATGACATTTAAAGTTAGTGGCACTATCAGTACACATGACATTTAAAGTTAGTGGCACTATCAGTACACATGACATTTATAGTTAGTGGCACTGTCAGTACACATGACATTTAAAGTTAGTGGCACTATCAGTACACATGACATTTATAGTTAGTGGCACTGTCAGTACACATGACATTTCAAGTTAGTGGCACTGTAGGCTGGGTCAGTATGCATGACATTTCATTAGTTAACAATCACATTTCTCAAGTACTAATAAATTATGTCAACACTTCACAATTAGATTTTCATATATTTCTAAGTGTAAGAATTTCATCAATTTGAATACTTGCATGAGTGGGGATATATATCATTCAGTTATACTACTTAAAATTATTTCAATCAAGATCATATGTTGTGTATTAGTAAAGATCATTTGTTGTATGGTAGTAAAGATTGTCTGTGTTAGTAACTGTTAGCTATCCCCCCACTTTTGTGATCATTTATTATCCTGTGTTGTGATCTACATTTGTGTGATGATGCACCTAATTTGGAGTTTACTGAAGCTGTTGTTATATGTGTAATTTAACACGAGAATCTGTCAGGATTCCCAACCAGAAGGGTCCATTCCCTAACTCATGTATATGCACTAAAACCTCATCATCACACTACCTTTATGCATATTACATACCCTGTGAGCTGATCTACCCTCAGGTATGGTGACTTACCCTAGTGTGTCATGACTCCTGTATGGTGACCTACCCTCGTGTATCATGACCTACTCTATGGTGACCTACCCTAGTGTGTCATGACCTTCTCTATGGTGACCTACCCTCGTGGGTCGTGACCTCCTCTATGGTGACTTACCCTCATGTATCATGACCTACTCTGTGGTGACCTACCTTTCTGTTTGGTGATCTCTGACATGAAGCCAGCATTCGCCTCTATGATGGGGTTGGGTGGGGTCAGCTTCATCTGGATGTTGACGCCGTAGGTGAAGGTCTTCATGAAGCAGATCTCACTACTGGACCGTGTCCTCCTCTCTGTCCGCAGGGTGTACGTCTGGTTGTTGGGTGTGTTGTTGGCAAAGTTGGCACAGAACAAAACATGGGCGGTCGGCTGTGGTGGGACCTCAGGTCTCGTGTACTTGGTCTCACCTGTTACATGCATACATATTGTACACACGTTATATAACATTGGATGGTGAGACTTGGTGTAAGTCTCATATGGTCTCACCTGTTACATGCATACATATTGTACATGTTATATAACATGGGATGGTGAGACTTGGTGTAAGTCTCATATGGTCTCACCTGTTACATGCATACATATTGTACATGTTATATAACATGGGATGGTGAGACTTGGTGTAAGGCTTATGTGGTCTCACCAGTTTCACTCAAAAGTTATTTAAAAATTATACTAAATTGACTGGCTTTTTATTTAAAACAAATTATAATTTAGAGCTGATGTACCTAGACGGTATTCCTGTCAACGTCCTACAACTCTGCTATGAGCAATCATTAACTGTTGGCACCACATACTCACCATAGATGACGTGCATCTTGTTCCAGTCTATGACTGGGTTCTTTAAGTCCGCATGTTTCTTCTGATCGTTGTCTAAAAAATCCTCGGCATAACTTTTGACTAACTCCTCCAAATCTATGAACTCTATGGGCATCTTGGCAAGGGGGATAATTCAGTTTTTTCAGTTCCTTGCCGTTATCTTTGTCCAAATTTGTATTTAAAAACTGGATTCAAATCTGGAGATAAAAAATCAATATGAACTTGAAGGCTCCATTGATAATGTAATATTGGAAGACATTAAGGTAATTATTTAATTATAGAAAAATTAATGGAGGGAGGTGAATTTCTAACACAGAAGACAGAACATGGCTATGGCACTGCAACACTTTGACTATTTACCCAGGACTAGTGCTAACAACGATGGTAACACGTGTCCGGTTGATTTGGGGGGGGGGGGGGTGTTGGGATACAAAATCCAGTGACTGCTATAACCTTGACGGGTTTGATACAGACACGAAACTTCCCATGTTGTCGAATGTAATCTGTAACAGCTCTGATACCTAACGGTCGAGAAGATTATTAGATCCTCTATAAATAAAGGATATCATCCTTTTTTTTAAACCGCCCCCCCCCCCCAAGAGATGCCTGCAAGAAATTCTGGTCAAACCCCCCCCCCCCCCCCCCCCCCACTACCATGACATCATACGTATAGTGACCACCCACTCTACACTAATTTTCCATCAGGGGATATAACCAATTTCGCCGAAACTATTAACAAGTAGTTTCCCTTGTGTGGTAAATTCCAATAGGCTTACTAAATTTTTTTTAAATGATAATAATTACCATAATAATTTAAACAAACGGTGTTTTTTTTAATGAAAAAAGGCTTCTAAAAGGAAGTGTTTCAATGCTTTTTTTTATCGCAACAGTGTGACGTTTCAACATTCCTCACCCCTCTCACAAGTCCAACAAGCCCCCCCCCCCCCCCCAAGCTCCCGGAATATGACGGGTAGACAGAAAAAACTAAACAGAGACAAGCGAGACGAAATGTAAACCCGAATAAACTGCAACCTATATCAGAGAGTTATTCCTGGACTGATCATGCTGTGTAAGTGCCGGCCAACACAGAGAACTTTGGCAGATCTTAATGTAGCCGGCAGGTCAAGAAGTAAAACTAAGGTGATGTAAGGCTATCAGATGTAAACACAGCGTGTGAGGGTTTGTAATTCTTACACTCGGAATATATTAATATTACTTAATATAGGGCCTATATTTTTAGATAAGATCGAATATCGGAAGGAAGCCCTAACCCCCCCCCCCCCCCCACGACATATGTACGCGAACCTTACAGGCCTTTAAATAAAGTTTTCTCCCGCCTCATAGTGAAAGACTGGCTCCGCCTATGGTAAACATTTAATATTTATAACAATAATATCGCCTGCTTTAGCGTTAGCGAAGTCATTGAGGTTGATAAGGTTAAAATTAGACATTCAAAAGTATTATTTCTATATACATTATTTGAAACTATAACTATACTTAACTAGCAGCTAAGTCATTAGATGGAAATCCAAGAGTGATACCACGAACCTAGAAAAGTTTGAAACCAACACATACAGCAACACTTGTAGTTTGAAACCAACAGACTGCCAGCAACACTTGTCGTTTGAAACTAACACAGCAACACTTGTCGTTTGAAACCAACACATACAGCAACACTTGTAGTTTGAAACCAACAGACTGCCAGCACTTGTCACTTGTATGTCAGACTAAACTGTGTTGTGACCGACACAAATGAATGTCTTCAACACTCGTGTCGCCTTGTGTGTGCTCAACCAAACTCCTTCCTGCTTGACGTCTGCCTGACTTGCTACTAAACCCGCGAGCTGCCTTCTTCACGTCTGAGTGAGGACGTCGCGCGCGACACGACTTCCGGGTAACACAAGCAGACGTGAGTTTCTCACAGTTGCACAAGTCAAGGGCCAGGAGAGGCCGGTGTTGTTGACATTTTATAAAAACTTTTCATTCGTTTTCAAACTACACATACGCTTGAACTTTGGTTGTGGATACTCAGGATAGTATGAGCAGATAGGTACCAGAGCGGTACCTCCACTCTACTTCCCCTATATATGAGCAGATAGTTACCTCCACTCTACTTCCCCTATGTATGAGCAGATAGTTACCCCCCATTCTACTTCCCCTATGTATGAGCAGATAGTTACCCCCATTCTACTTCCCCTATGTATGAGCAGATAGTAACCTCCACTCTACCTTCCCTATGTATGAGCAGATAGTTACGTCCACTCTACCTCCCCTATGTATAAGCAGATAGTTACCCCCAATCTACTTCCTCTATGTATGAGCAGATAGTTACCCCCAATCTACTTCCCCTATGTATGAGCAGATAGTTACCCCCACTCTACTTCCCCTATGTACGAGCAAATAGTTACCCCCAATCTACTTCCCCTATCACTAGCGAATTCACCACCAAACAACCATACCTAGAGATCGGCTACCAGGTGAGACACTGACACCAGGTGAGACACTGACACCAGGTGAGACACTGACACCAGGTGAGATCACACTGACACCAGGTGAGATTACACTGACACCAGGTGAGATTACACTGACACCAGGTGAGATGACACTGACACCAGGTGAGATTACACTGACACCTGGTGAGATGACACTGACACCAGGTGAGATGACACTGACACCAGGTGAGATGATACTGACACCAGATGAGACACTGACACCAGGGGAGATGTCACTGACACCAGGTGAGATGATACTGACAACAGGTGAGATGACACTGACACCAGGTGAGATGACACCGACACCAGGTGAGATGACACTGACACCATGTGAGATGACACTGAGGCCAGGTGAGACACTGACACCATGTGAGATGATGTCTAGAAGTTTTACAAAATTTTCCTGCCGTTTGATCTCACATCTATTACGGCATCATAACGACTGGTCCACTGACTGTTCGTATAACGACGGTGGGTGTACAAACATTGGGTCTGACAATATAGTCAGCATCCATTCAACTCTCCATTGTTAAACATGCATCTACATTTTTCTTTCAAATAACATTCACTGTCCTCTCCACCCCTCCCTCCCCCTCCTCACACACACAAAAATAACGAAAACACCGCAGCTAAAAATAGATCCACTTCACGACGCTGAAGGTAAAGATGAACCGGAAGGATGCGTTGTGTGTAGTCAATGACTGATTGGTTGGTCCGTCACAAGCTTTTTACTGTAGAGGCCTTAGGGCGATCATTAGAATTGTGTTGAAGCACTAAACACAGACAGATATATATTTTTTAAGAAAAACGTGGGCACATTCGGCGCGAATAAAAAAAATAAAGAGGGAGTGATCTCCCGAAAACTTTCTGCTTTATTTGTGTACATGCGTGCTCATACCGCGTGTTGCTGGTTTGGTATAGTCAATGCAGGGTGCTCTTTAAAACCAACGTAGGCGCCTTTGTGCTCACGATTAGCCCGGGGCGTCAAATCACACCATACCGGGACGCGGGAAGACATGCTTAATTCGATTTAGTTAACGATCATCGCAGCCTACCCTGTCTTTAGTGTATAGCCTTTTTTAAACTAACATAGGCGCCATAGTGCTCACGGTGGAGTTTGGGGCGCTATGGGTCACTCAACTTCTGTGGTGCCGGCTGATGCGATTGGTGCAGTTTTACCGTCGAATCAATTGGTAATTTAAGTAATCTCAGTATAAGATCTAAACTCCGTGTAAAATCGTATACTTCTATTTGAAAGCTCGCCTAGTAAACTGAAACATTACTCAAATAATCGAGTTCATGGGGCGTGTAAAACGGCAAAAACATTTGAAATCTCGTTTGGTTTTTTACAATACTTTCTCTATACTCTGTATAAGAGAAAGTAATGTAGTTTTGTATGTGCTATAAATAGCAGGACTACATCTGTTTATTGAAATTTTACTATTGCTGGGTTTATTTTTCTTCACATTCATCAGCAGCTGAATGAAAAGTATTTTTATTTATTTTCACATTTCTTTTAAGAAAAGATAATTTTAAAAAACCTAAGAAGAGAGCCAATCTTTATTAAGGATATTTCTATCGTTATCTCTCCTCCATGACATTACGCTTTTTAAAGCAATTTGGCCACTCTCCGCCCCCCCCCCCTCCCCCCCCCCCCCCCCCCCCCACACACACACACCAATCGTCACAAAAACTTCAGACGCCCGCCCCATTAACCCTTTAAATTTAAAATGATGTCACACCTCATACACCTAAACCTACAACCCTCTCCCATTGCAATTTTTTAAAAGTAATTTGACATGTGGGAGGCGGATCAACCCTCTTCATGTGTGAGGCTGGCCAACCCTCTTTATTTGAAAGGGTTGCTCAACTCTCTTTGTGTGGGATGGTTGGCTAACGTTTTCATCAGTTTGTAAGGTCAATGTTGTTGTAACCTACGCCATCTGACCTCTGAACTGTGTATGTTTAGTTTATTAACAGGTGCATCCATCAGCAAATGTAATTAGTAATTCATTAACAAGCTGTTTTATTGTTTTATTCAGTGACCCAACGATGTTTATCAAGAGCATCTAGAGCTTAGTGTAAACATGTCAAAAATTATGTGCCATTTTGACATTAAACTAATTCAACAACTGTCTACAATGAACAAACGACCTTTCATTTTGTCTAGTATTGTTATGATCTATTTCGACTGAGAATGTGCATCTATATTACATGTGCCATTGCTGGTTAGTCATAGACATGCTTAGGCTACAGGTCACATCCTGACCCAAGTACAGCTCACACATAGAACCCTGCACTACACCTGACCTCGACTGACACCAACGATGAGGTTAACTGGACAAGCCTCCCCCTGTCCCTCCAGTTAACTGGACAAGCCTCCCCCTGTCCCTCCAGTTAACTGGACCAGCCTCCCCCTGTCCCTCCAGTTAACTGGACCAGCCCCCCCCCCCCTGACCCTCCAGTTAACTGGACCAGCCCCCCCCCCCCCCCCTGTCCCTCCAGTTAACTGGCCTTGACGACCATATTGACACTTTTGTTGTCCAAACATCAGAGGCTGCGAATGGCGATCGGCCTAACTGACCTTATGTGCTGCAGCAGATTAATGGGTAATAGTGGCTACAGGATTAACATATGCCCAGTGGACCACTGGATTAACATATGCCCAGTGGACCACTGGATTAACATATGCCCAGTGGACCACTGGATTAACATATGCCCAGTGGACTAGAGGATTAACATATGCCCTGTGGACTACTGGATTAACATATGCCCAGTGGACCACTGGATTAACATATGCCCAGTGGACCACTGGATTAACATATGCCCAGTGGACCACTGGATTAACATATGCCCAGTGGACTACAGGATTAACATATGCCCAGTGGACCACTGGATTAACATATGCCCAGTGGACCACTGGATTAACATATGCCCAGTGGACCACTGGATTAACATATGCCCAGTGGACTACAGGATTAACATATGCCCAGTGGACCACTGGATTAACATATGCCCAGTGGACCACTGGATTAACATATGCCCAGTGGACTACAGGATTAACATGCTAACTGTCCACATCTATCCAACAAAGACTGAAAATATTTAACGCAGAGATCGATCACGACAATGTACAGTTATCTCTAGGACGACAATGTACAGTTATCTCTATTACGACAATGTACAAGTTATCTATTAGATAACAATGTACAGTTATCTCTAAGACGACGATGTATTTGCTGGCACAAAAAGATGAATACATTGATAGACTTCTCAACCAGACTTAACATTTTCAGCCATCACGTGTTGTGTGTAGTGAGTGTTGTGTGTTGTGTTTACACGTCACTTGACTGCATAAATCGCAGGGAGTATAGGTGCCAGAAGCATCGGTATCATCACGGTTTAAATAAGAAAAGGTTAGGCTTTAGCGATTAGGGTAAGAAGTAAGATGGGGACAAGATGGGGTCAAGTAGGGGTCAAGCAGCCATCGTCCATAACGAAAACTATCCCACTCACGTCATTAGTTATGCATTGAACCAGTTCGCCTTGCTCTAGGACTAATGACAAATGGAGTGAGACAGATGATGATGCGATTTAAAAACAAACAAACTTGGCTCATCAGAAATGGACCAGTGTTCTAAAGACGTGAATATGTCATCAGCATTGGGTGGATTTAATTGAAACAAAGCCAGGACTTGTGCTGGGTTCAGACATTTTGAAGGGCGGGGGTCACATCCTAACATGGTGCCATAGACAGTCGCTGTCATTGATTTCAACCATCTTTGGGCAAACTTTGATCACGCAATTGTATTGTTTCATCAATATTTTGTTCATCAGAACATTCAACTTATGTAAATATCAAAAGCTCCTTGAGAAAACTAAAAGACGCAGTGGAATCAGGCAACACACCATGGAATGTTAATTAGCTAGATTTATTAATAAGCTGTTTAATTAGGCCTCTAAAATCAATTGAAAAAAAGCTTACCAGGATCATGGAGCGCACTATTCCATCAATGAAAAGCAAATGAAAAGTGTTAAGTTTCCAGAGATCTTAAAGCTAGATTATTTTACTCAAACTGGTCCATTAGGTAAACAATGCGGAAACACATCAGTGTGAAATAACACGCGATTCGGATTGGTCCATCCGTCTGACGTCACCAGTCTTGGTCTGAGGGCTGCTGCGGTGTGCTGTACCGCAGAGAAAGCTTGCTACGTCATGCTGTTGGCTGTCTGCTCTTCCGCAGATGTCATGCATGGCCATTACCCCTATTTGTCCTAAGTCCTAAGCCGTTAGAATTTTATGTCAAATCAATAAACTTTTGGCGGTGATTTTTTTTAAAGACGATATTGAAATTCTGGATGCCCAAACGTTGAAATTGTATTATCAAAAGTTGAAGTTAAAAACGTATTCACTACGCTAACACAAGTGTAAAAGAAACTGGCCTTAACTTGAGCAGGGGAAAAGTTTGTGAGAAGAACAGTGCTGACGAGAGAGAGGAAGCCGGCAGTTTAAAACGTGTCAGCAAGCCAGACGATAGCGCTCTTGTTTCTTTGGTTTGAAATGTTGCTCGCCCAGGGCGGATGTGGCGGCAATTGATCCACGCGACAGGTGCCGCGGGTCAGACGCACGCCGGACTACCTGGTGTACTCACCAGGTACACGCGCGTTGTGTAGTCGGGAGTCTAATCATTTTATTGATTGCGTTAAAAGTAGGTCGACCGGCAGACGGTTACACGTGAAATACTGTGAGTTCACAACATTCAGAATCAAGCAGACTCATGGAGGGTGTGTGGGGGGGGGGGGGGGGGGGGGCTGGTTGGTCGGGAGAATGGGATAAACATAGCGAGGGGGGCCCTGTCTGAGATTTACCCGGGGGCCCATGGGACTTGGGGCACTCATGACGTGGTCAGATTTGGACCAATACCCACCTTCAAACATTGCAGTGGAAGCCGGCCTTTTTTTTTTACTTTCTCGTATATACGTAGTATAGAGAAAGTATTGTAATCGTGCAAAAAAATAAACCGGTAGTGATCTCCCCTAAACTTTCTCGAATATTCTTATATAAAACAACAGGGGATGGTAACTGGGGATATAGTTATGATTTTTAATCCATTTTAAATACTGAAACTTTTAAAAATAGAATAGAATCTCAGTAAAAAACAATTGCGCACCAAGCGAACGCCTAATAAAGGTGTGTATAATAGTGCGCAATAGTATTAGTACTTAATAAATTTACATTAGTTTTTTGAGAAATCGGAAGTAGCGTAAATTACTACTTCCGGTCAACGGAAATTACTCAAAATTTAACAGAAGGTAGAGAATTAGATCTTTTACTTACATGTGAAATTTCATTTATCTATCTGAAATAGTACTCAAGTTATAGGCTTTTGAAAAATTCAAAGTAGAAAAAGTACCACTTCCGGTTGTCGGAAATCGCTCAAAAGTTGATACGGATCTACGATTTTGATATAATACTTATATATGAAATTTCATCAACCAAGCTGTAACGGTACTCAAGTTATCGTGTTTACACACGGACACACAGACACACACACACACACACACAGACATACGGACAAGATTGCAAAATTATGTTTTTCCGTATCAGTGAGGTGTAAAACGTCGAGATTTGTAAAACTCTCGATTTTTTTTTTTTTGCACGATTACAATACTTTCTCTAAACTACGTATATACGAGAAAGTAAAAATCGAGATTTTTACAAATCTCGACGTTTTACCAGTGGCGGAACTAGGAAAAAAGGGCCACCCCGCAAAAAAATTTGTTGGGCCCCATAAATAATATATATATATATATATATATATATATATATATATATATATATATATATATATATATATATATATATATATATATATATATAAACTAAATACGAAAATATCATCGTAGAATACTCAATTCGGGCTTGTTCGAAATTTGAAAAAAATTAAAATTCTTAGTTCTTATTTTTAATTAAAGCATATTACAACAACACATCATTTGTGTAAGTGCTATTAGTCTGTTTTGAAATTCTCTGTTTCAATGTCTGACGAGTTGATTCCTATTACAAAGCGGTCAAAAAATTATGAAGCATGAAAGCTATGTATGTGTAATGGTTTCTCGCCATATGTTTATTTTTAATTTTTTTTTGTTTTTATATTATTAGTTTTTAATACATTTCCTTTTATATTATGTCATTCTTTATTTTGGGTTTTTTTAAATAATAATTAAGCGAAGTAATTGCTTTTTAATTTGTTTAGTGCTGAAAAAAATTTTTTTATTTAAGAGCACACATATTTCACTTTTTAAAAAAAGGGAAATAAGTCATGGAAGTGGTTTGAACGTTTCCCTGTCTTTAACACTACAACTCATGTAGCTATACATGTTTTTCCTTTCTGAAACAGCGATGTTAGATACTGTAGAACATCACTACTGTAGTAAATCTGTTGTTTTTTTTTTGTTGCTTTTTTTTTTTTGCAAAAAAAAAAATAAAAAAAATTAACTTCTAAAACGTTGATTCAGGTAGGCTTTGGGCCCCTAAATGGCCTGGGCCCCCCCGCATTGCGGGGTCTGGCGGCACTGTAGTTCCGCCCCTGCGTTTTACACCTCACTGATACGGAAAAACATAATTTTGCAATCTTGTCCGTATGTCTGTGTGTCTGTGTGTGTGTGTGTGTCTGTGTGTGTGTAAACACGATTACTTGAGTACCGTTACAGCTAGGTTGATAAAATTTCATATATAAGTATTTTATCAAAATCGTAGATCCGTATCAACTTTTGAGCGATTTCCGATAACCGGAAGTGGTACTTTTTCTACTTTGAATTTTTCAAAAGCCTATAACTTGAGTACTATTTCAGATAGATAAATGAAATTTCACATGTAAGTAAAAGATCTAATTCTCTACCTTCTGTTAAATTTTGAGTAATTTCCGTTGACGGGAAGTACTAATTTACGCTATTTCCGATTTCTCAAAAACGCATCTAAATTTATAAAGTACTAATAATATTGCGCACCATTATGAACATCTTTATTCGGCGTTCGCTTGGTGTGCAATACTTTTTTCTATGAGATTCTATTTTATTTTAAAAAGTTTATGTATTTAAAATGGATTAAGAATCATATCTATATCCCGAGTTCCCATCCCCTGTTGTTTTATATAAGAATATTCGAGAAAGTTTAGGGGAGATCACTCCCGGTTTATTTTTTCTTGGGCTTGTCCTTTACTGGCGCCATACAATCAGAGGGAGTTGAAACCAGTGGCGTTGTCAAGTAGCATTTATATATATATATGTATATATATATATATATATATATATATATATATATATATATATATATATATATATATATATATATATATAATACACCTCAAACATTTTATTTTTAATATTTCCTTGGCCTTTAAAAATCATCTGCTTTATTGCTAAAGCTACTGCAGTAGTTTTTCCTTGGTTTCAGCGTGATAATTTACGTTAAGGTGACAGTTGGTAGGTTTTTGTTTTATTATGTTAACGTCATTTTCTCCACATATTTAAGTATATACTGTACCATTGAATCACATACGCGATATTTTAATTCCCATTTGTTATGTTTTACTAAAGCGATAAACTGTCATATCATTTGCACGAGCCGAGTTGTTTGCAAATGTTATTTTTCTTTACATTTGTTCGAATTCTTTTCTCATATTTTAGGTAATTAAAAAACTGTTAGTGAATCTGTAATCTAGGTAACTTTGTCAAATAACATAGGCCAATTACATAAGCTAGCAAAATGTTTAGAATGCTAAAGAACATAATGAAAGCATGCTCTCCATCTTTACGTTGTAACTGGAACATGCAGAGGCCCAGAGAGCGAGTGCACACAAACGCGGGGAAGTTTTTGGCATCCCACAGCAGATACTGTTTATTGTACAGAAGATCAGCCAGCAGTTTCTTTCAGGCATCTCTTCGGTGGGGAAGAGCCCCCCCCCCCCCCCCCGAGAAAAAAAGTCTGGAAGAAACACTGTCAGCCAGTACAAAACTAGTCAACTTTACTGAAAGGTCCTTCTGGAAGCTACAGCCTATATGATGCTCACTATTTGCATATTTCGTTACACTGGTATTCCCAATCTCCGAATTCCATCCGTAAGTGAATTTATAAAGTCGGTAGTATTTCCCATAAACTTTCTTGTATATTCTCAAATAACATGGCACTTCCAGTCCAATCGGGCTATAGAATTTAGAAATTGGTGATTGAAGAGGAAGAAAGACTTACATCGTAATGGTATGGTTTGTTTTAACAAAGTTACCTCCCTTCTGAAGTATCTTTTTTAAAAAAAACAAGTTACTTCCCTTCACGTCTGGATACTTGGTGAAAGAAAATAGACAAGAACCAATATTCAGATGTTTTTAATCAAGACAAGATTTGCATATTTTAATATTGGACAACAAATCATTAACTGTCAACTTCCAGTCAAAGAAGCAGAGTAACCTTTTGCTAGAGTAAGCCTTCAAGATGTACAAATAACCAGTAGTAAGGGTAGTAGTTTATCAATAAAATAACCAATGCCATCCTATCTTCTTCATTCTCCGTTTGGAGAAATTTTAGGCTAACACTAGTATTGTAAACATGACTGGTAAATGATTCACTCAATAAGGATTTTATTTCTTTTTACTAACAGAGTTACATGCATTGTTTCTTGTGCACCACACAGGCAGAATTAAATGTGTATGTACATCATACAGGTATACAAGAGTTGACTTGTACACCACACAGGGATAAGTGAATGTGTACTTGACGTGTACATCATACAGGTATACAAGAGTAAACTTGACTTGTACACCACACAGGGATACGTGAATGTGTACTTGACGTGTACATCATACAGGTATACAAGAGTAAACATGTACGCCAAACAGGGATATATGAATGTGTTCTTATGGTCAGGGATAAATGAAAGTTTCTTGTACACAGTTCAGGGATACTGACATACATGTGTGACCGTGACATGTACACAGTTCAGGGATACTGACATACATGTGTGACCGTGACTTGTACACAGTTCAGGGATACTGACATACATGTGTGACCGTGACTTGTACACTTTTCAGGGATACTGACATACATGTGTGACCATGACTTGTACACAGTTCAGGGATACTGACATACATGTGTGACCATGACTTGTACACAGTTCAGGGATACTGACATACATGTGTGACCGTTACTTGTACACAGTTCAGGGATACTGACATACATGTGTGACCGTGACATGTACACAGTTCAGGGATACTGACATCCATGTGTGACCGTGACTTGTACACTTTTCAGGGATACTGACATACATGTGTGACCGTGACTTGTACACTGTTCAGGGATACTGACATACATGTGTGACCATGACTTGTACACAGTTCAGGGATACTGACATACATGTGTGACCGTGACTTGTACACTTTTCAGGGATACTGACATACATGTGTGACCATGACTTGTACACAGTTCAGGGATACTGACATACATGTGTGACCATGACTTGTACACAGTTCAGGGATACTGACATACATGTGTGACCGTTACTTGTACACAGTTCAGGGATACTGACATACATGTGTGACCGTGACATGTACACAGTTCAGGGATACTGACATCCATGTGTGACCGTGACTTGTACACTTTTCAGGGATACTGACATACATGTGTGACCGTGACTTGTACACTGTTCAGGGATACTGACATACATGTGTGACCATGACTTGTACACAGTTCAGGGATACTGACATATTTGTGTGACCGTGACATGTACACAGTTCAGGGATACTGACATATATGTGTGACCGTTACTTGTACACAGTTCAGGGATACTGACATACATGTGTGACCGTGACTTGTACACAGTTCAGGGATACTGACATACATGTGTGACCGTGACTTGTACACTGTTCAGGGATACTGACATATATGTGTGACCGTGACTTGTACACCATAGCAGGATGAATGTGTGTACTTCTTGTACCATACAAAACAAATTTGTTGAGAGTTGCTAACCCAAAAATCTTTAATGAGCAAAAGTAACAAAGACACTGTTATTTAGTAAATGCTGAAGTCAACAAAATAAAGGGGCTGCAGAGCAGGTAAAAAAAAATCTGTAGACAACTAGTGCCCCCCCCCCCCCCCCTCCCCTCTTACTCCAAGTGTCATACATTTTGTTTAGATGAAGTCCATGCCAAAGTTGGCCAAATTCAGATTATTCTGTCATTTCATACTTACCAATATTTTCAGTAAACCAGACATTGAAAATACATTTTCCCCTAGCACAAAATTACAAAAAGATTTACATATATGTATTGAGGCTGACACCTAAAAATTTCTCTGGACTCAAGTATCTGCAACCCTAATAATAAACATGATTATAAATTATAAAGAAATTACTGGCCAATATTCACGTTTTATATAACAAGAGTAAAAAAAAAACTATCATGAACAAATATGGACAAGATTTTCTAACATGTCAAGTCCGTACAATTGGACTATTTTTAAATCAATCAAAAAATAAATAGTAAAAGTTTTAAGTAATCATTATTTGCTTGTTTTTTTTTCCCCCCCAACATCTAGCTGCACAACTCAGGCATACATCATCTCTGCCATTGATGACATTTTACGAGGAATATGCAAGAAATCTTCTAAATAGCTGGCCAGTTCGTTGACGTTAGTTTCTTCCATTCTCATCTCCTGAGAACATGAGCGGCTAAAGGCACCATCAGGCTGGCTGCTTTGTATGGCAGTCAATTGGGCAGACAGGGCTGACAAACTTTCCAGGCCATCTGGTGCAGCAGTGGTACCAGGTGAGGAGCTTCTGTACCCTGAGAAGTTCTGTGAAGAGGTGGTTGTGGTACTGGAGGAGGAGCTCCTATACCCTGAGAACCTCTGTGGAGAGGTGTCAGTTCTATTACAGCTTGTTCTGGCATGTTTAGCTGGTGGGAGTGGTCCTGTTGTGTGGCGCTTGGTCAGCAAGTTGGAGCAAGCACCAGCAGGAGAGTTATCTCCCTTCTCCTGGCACTTCTCAGCCCTGGATTCAGACAGGCTGGTGAAGGACAAGAGTGATGATTGACAGCTGCCAAATATTTTCTGCTCTGACTTTGGTTCTTTGGTCAAACTTTTCTCAGCTAGTTTGGTCTGATGTGTACAAGTTAAGGCAGACTTGGTACCTGCAATGTCTAGGCGAGGTGGGTAGAGTACAGCAGAGCTTGATTTCCTATCCTGCGAGCTAAGTCTAGCGGGCCAAACAATGGGCCTTTGGACGCTGTTAGCTGCAACAGCTAAGTTTAAGGTGTTTGATAAGCCTTTCTTTCTCACAACACACTGCCTTTGATACCTGGCCAGCTTTGGTTTGCGCAGATGTAAGCATTTCATTGAAGAAATGACATGATCAAATTTAGAGTTTTTATTGTCATCAGAAGATGAAGGCTCTGCTTCCTGAGGTAAGAGTTCAGCACTGTGGAGAAACAATTGGAATTGAACAAAAACTTCACCATCATATGTGCTTTAACAGTTGCAAGTGTAGTTTTAAAACAGGTTGAAGAGAGTTAATCAGGCAATTAGGCGTATAACTGTGTTGTTTAGTAAAAATATGATACACAGAAATGAGCAGTGAACATTACCTGGTAAAATCTTTGAGCAACTTGGTTATTGCCACATCAAAAACACCTTTGTCTTTGCCTGGTTTTAAAAGTGGCTTGGGATTGTTGGGGTCTCCCATGGTTTGTGAGAAGGTGAAAACTCACCTGAAAATAAACATGAGCAACACTTTTAATAAAAACAAAACAACAAAATGTTTCTAGCTCAAATATTTTTTTTTACTTTTAGTGAATTTTTTTGCATTGGCCATACATCAATAAATGAGCTGAGTTATTTTACTTGTATTTTGTTCATATTTTTGCAGTTTAGCTATAAATATATATAGATCTAGAACTTGTTGAACTGAATAAAAATAAAAGAGAAAGTATATTTTTGTTGGCTTCCTCCCCTAACCCCAAAAAACTGTGTGCTGCGCAAATATGAAAATGTATCGAAAGCAATGTTTTAATATAAATAAATTAAATGAAAGAATGACATAGTCAGAAATCTGGAGTAAACCACCTGAGAACTATAATGTGCATATTACTGCCTATTTATTATGGAAGTAGAGTCCATTTATTTATTATTATGGCACCCCTGCAAGTGTTGTCATGGAGAAGTGTCGTGCATGGCAGTGAGTGCCAATAAATATTAAATTAAGTAATTTAGTTTAAAACGAACCAAAAACTTCAAAATTAGTGCCTAATGGATTAAATATGGATGTATATCATTCAGTGGTTTTTATTTAATTGAAAATTGAGTAGGCCTAAATTTTAGATTTAGTAAGAAAATCTGGTAATCTATCCTTTTAGGTACGTAAAAATCGCCGGCGACTAGAAATGTGAAAAACAGGTGACTCCTTAAATTTTAATAATTATTTCACATTTTGATGAGGATTTATGTTTTGAAAAAATACAAAAATGTGTCCTTGTTTCATTTAATTACCTGTTTTTAAACAGTTGAATTAAAACTTTTCAGTAATAAATGAAGACTAGCGATGTTTCCAACAGATGCAACCATGTTCATTTACTATAGCAGATCTCGTTTAAGTTTTTTTTTGTAAATTATAGTGCGAGATTCAGGGGAAGCCACTCTATTTTACAAATGGCTGTTGTTTATATAGCAAATCTTGCTTGCAAACACTGCTATTTAAAGTTAATTTCTGGCCTATATTGATATATTTAGCCATTGATTTTGGTTTATAAGTCAGTTATCTATAATATTTGACATATTTCACAATATGAGAATGAGGTAACTTTTTCGTACATTACTAGCCGCAGCAGATTTTACGTACCTAAAAATCTATATTTAGGCCTACTATTTAGGCTACTTCCTAGGCCTACTGAAAAGTTTTAATACAAATCTTTAAAAACAGGTAGAAATCTAGAGTAGATTTCCACACGCGATCACACCGCGAAAAATTCTACCCTAATATGTATGTATAAGTCATTTCCGTCATTTTTTATTCCTACGCATAGAATTTGAGATATTCATGTTTTAGTGGCTTCACTAGTTGTGATATCTCCCCCCCCCCCCCTCTCATGTGATCGCCTGCAACTGCTCGCGTTACAATCGTATTTTATACGTCTTAAGTCTTAATCCAATTTTAATAGCTAAAATAAATAATTTACACCTTTAAACGTGTTGTTGACCGTATTGTTAGTTAACTCTAGAGTCTAGAATAGATCTAGAATCTACATGAGTGGTACTTTGAAACATTTTTGTAGCTTTCAAAACATAAATCCTCCTAAAAATGTGAAATAATTTTATTAATTACTAGGCCTAAAGTTTATTGATTGAGTCACCTTTTTCACATCACTAGATTTCTAGCCTCGGCCCATTTCACGTAGATCTACAATAATCTACATAAAAATAAAACGATAGATTACCCAGAATTTTTTTTTAAAGTAAATAAAAAAAATAATTAAAGTCTAACAACAGTGTAACAGTCACAGTGTGACTCAGTCTGACTCTGAGTCCTGAGTCTAACACTAACACTCTAACTAACTTAACAGACTAACACTCAGTAACACCCTAACTATTACTATTATAACTAACAATCATTAACAATGAATTAACAAGTTAACAACACTAACAATTCATTAGTTTACCTGTGGAAAATAATACAGGCCTAGAACTATTTTTTTATATTTTAAATTAATATTGATGACAAACCAGTGGGACGACTGGCAGCTTGAGAATCGTGACGAGTGATTCACTGATTCAGCATTCAATGTGAGTTGTTGTTATCAAAACAAATTTAGTTTAATTTAGGCCTAATGGCTGCCATGATGAAAATGCTATTTACGTCACAAATTGACCACTACTTTTTTATTACTTTTATTTTTAATTTTCTATAATATTTTTAAACTGGTTATATTTTAAAATAGTATTGTTTATAGTCAATTTAAAAAATATGCCAGAATAGAAAAGATTAATTAGACTAGGTCCTATACAGCATGTTTGATGACGTAGCACACAAGCGACGTCAGCATCAAAACTAATGTTGGAATGAGAAAAGTAGAAGGCTGAGCAAAACTGCACATATTTTTTTTGATTTCTTAGTTTACAAAGCGCATTTAACAAAATAAAAATATGGAGTTAACTGAACTAGTTTCTCCAAGTGTGGCTATGCCTGTTATAGGAGTTGTAGTTTGTGCTTTTATTGTATTTGCATTCGGTTTTCGTTCACCTGTTCAGCCTCCGAGTTTCAGTTTTGAAGAAGAAAAGCGCAACAAAAGGCGAGCAAAACAACCTAAAGTATGTGAGATGTTTAGCCTAATGCTTAGATTAGATTTTCTAGAATCTAGATATTGTCTATCGAAATTTCTTACTGCTATCGGGCTATGTATCTCCCTATTAATAAAAAGCCATAAATTTAAAATAGGCCTAGAGATCTAATATAATAATATCTAGATCTACACAGTCTAAGTCAAGTCTAAGTGACTCTAAGACTCTAAGAAGAGTCTAACTCTAAAGTTAAAATAAAATACTAAATTAAATAGTTACTAATGTAACTAAATAGATCTAGCTAATCTAGATCTAAGTCAACTCTAAGGGGTCGTCCATAAATGATGTCATACTCGTAAGGGGGAGGGGGGTCCGTAATTTTGTGACGGTGTGTGATGAGGGGGGGGGGGATCATATGGCGAGACATCACACTTTTGCATCATAAAAAAGCAATGTTAGAAAACGAATTTTAGACCTTATTTCGCATTTTAGAAAACTGTTTTAATAAATTGTAATAGGAATTGATTAAAAAAAACGAAGTGTCTACTCGGAATAAGATTTTTCGGCAAAAGATAGTTCTGCGCATGCGCAGTGACCTATGGCTAGGGTTAGGGCTAGAATGAGGGTTAGGGGTAGGATTAGGGATAGGATTAGGGCTAGGGTTAGGGATAGGATTAGGGATAGGGTTAAGGATAGGATTAGGGTTGGTATTAGGGTTCTGCGGTTGTAAACACACGCATGCGCAGTACCATCGAAAACATCGCCGCTAAGTCGTAGTTTCTCTCCATTGCGCATGCGTATCGCATGCGTATCTTATTCCGACTAGAATCGGCCTAAAAAAAATACTCTATGTTGACAGAGTTCAGACAAGATTTTAGAAAAATATTGATGTTTTTAAAAAAATTCAATTGCAATTTTGAGGGGGGTTGTAGGCTGAGGTTTGACATCATTTTAAGGGGGGGGGGATTCTGGGTTTTTGTGACGGAGTGGAGGGGGGGAGATAAAAATTGTCAAAAATAGCGTGACGTCATTTTTGGATGACCCCTAAGTCAAGTGTCAGTGTTGAAGTTAATTACTAATTACTAGTAATTAGCCTTCTTATGCCTTGGTTTTTTAAAATATTTTTTTATCAAGATCTAGGCCTATTTATTTTATTACCCAGCATTCACAAGTCCAAAAGTAATAAAGGAGAGTGAGTTTGGTAGATGTTGAATCTGAGTTATTTAGTAGTTTAGTAGGTAATCTCATGATATAGCGTTACAAATTATCTGGTAATTTATTGAGTTTCGGTAACATTCGTTACTGTAAAACAATGTTTATTTGACTGTTGTAATAAAGTCAAGTGCATTAAATTAATGTTTTAACTTAATTTAATGTTCAATTGACAGAAAATTAGCAACAATTAGTATATCTAAATATTATTAATAAACTCAAGTGTAACAATTAATGTTTTTTTAAGAAACACAGAAAAAAAAAACTTGCAGAAGATTTGCGGTTGCAACAACTACTTCTAGATCTTGTAAAATAAGACAATTAGATTTAATGTTTAAATTAGTAGGAAGAACTAGATTAATGTTTAGTAGCAGCAATAATTAGCACATACACTTAAAATAATTAGAAATACAAAATAATTAGCAAAACAGTATTTAAAATGCAACTAAAATCAATCCATGCACATTTTTGAACATGTATTAAAAATAATATGGCGGCAAATAAATGATGCTTTACGTATTTTTTGCGGTTCCCGGAACGGCTCGACAGACTGCGCCGTGGTTTTACTGTTTTTTACTGCTGTACAATTCTGGAATAATAACCGACATTTATTAGATAGTTGGCCTATACTCAATAAGTGTAAGAAGTAGGCATGTAACCTCAGCATATGAAAGGACGATAGTGTGGTCAGCTCTATGCCCAGCCACCTTCACTTGCCTTAACAGCTAACTGTTAATGTGAGTCAGTTACCCATCGTAGCTGGATTGACTTTGAAATGTTTTACATACTTGAAACCGGATTTGAACTCGAGACTCGAGTACCATTTGAGCACACAGTCCCACTCAGTGCACATACTTAATTTGGGGTATTGGTATTACCATTATGGTCCAGGTCAGTCACTGAGTCAAGTTAGAAATTTGAGTTAGGCTTTTGTATAACTTGGATTAGGGATTGAGTTTGCACTGACAGTACAATTCATAATTCTATTGAGTTGACTACTACTACCAGCTATTTACCACCCTTTTTTAAGAAGTGTCTTTTTTTGGGGGGGGAATTATCAGATACTGGTCTAACACATACCCCCTTGAGTATCAGCTGATAGCTAATCTAATTCTAGTGTACTATCAGGTAAATCATAGGTAGTGCTTATACTTATACTTGAGTAATTATTAATCATTTACTCAAATAAGCCTAAATAATTTCACATTTGAAGGCAATTCCAGAATTTTGGCGGAGGGAGGGGGGAGATGGTCAGAAAGTGGGAGAACACACTTTGAAATTTAAAAAAGTATTGTTAGAAGCTGAGTTTGAGTTATTTTGTGTTTTTAACAGTCTTTGTAAATTATAATAGATACTGATTAATGCACACATAAAATGAATGTTATAAAAAAAGAATGCAATTTTGTGGGGGGTTTGTAAGCATAGGTGTGTCACTTTGTTGTCCTTAAGCATTTGGTTCATTTTGACTTGCAGGTGAAAAGTCCAATAAATGGACAAGTGTTAAATGAAACCATTGTGGATGATGTACCTAAAGCAACACCCAAAGTTGTTAAAGAAGTGAAAACTCCATCACCACCTCCTAAGCCTAAGACAGATACTTCTAAACCAGTTAAAAAGGATACAAAACAGGAAGTTAAAACTGACAAAAAAGAAAAGGTTTATATTTTTTGAAATTCATATAAATTCAAATTAGACCTACTTGTAAACTACTTAATTAGTTATGTAATCTAAATACTATTACTTTGTATAAGTGTTATATTGCATTTTTGAGTTAAATAGAAATTTGCTTTGCAGTTGTAATTTAACAGTAAACAAATGAAAAAACGTAACAACTATTATGTTTACTTTATAGTATTTTAAGTTTTTGTTCTAATACCACCATGTAGCAACTTTCAAAGAAGCTAATTGGAAATAAAGAAGAAGTTGTGAAAAAAGAAAAAGCTGTTCCTCTAAAGAAAGAAACTGAAGATGATGGTAAATGTTTATTATGTCTTAGCAGAACTGAAGAGTTGTAGTTTTGTTGGAAGTTCTGCTTTTTAGAATTTCTTTGTTGAAGTTATGCTTCAGATTTTATAATGTAATTTTAATAAAAGTAAAAACTTATTTTAATTGTGGATGCATCAGTTTCGAATAGTTGATATGAATTGATTAAATTCATTAAAAATGTTGATAGTTAGTAGCCATGTAAAGACACAACTAATAACTGTATTGATACTATTGATAGTTAAAGACAATTTTTTTAAACCTATTTTTGTAAATGTTATGTATTTTTAAATGTCATTTAATTATAATTTACTGTTTTGATATGTAAAAATGTTTTCTAACATTGATTAATGCAGAATGCTAAGCTATGTAAATTAAAGCATGTGGTAGAACCGTACATTTAGCCTTGATGTTATTTTATAAAACATTACCTAAGAGCAGATTTGTAAAATTGTAACCTTTAATATATTTTAGGTGAATGGACAACTATACTGGTATCAAAGAAAACTAAAAAGCAGAAGCCAAGTAAGAAAGATGGAGGGCATGCTGAATCTGCATTTGAAGTAGAAAATGAGCAAGAGAGTTTGTCAACACCAGACGCAGCAGCTGCTTCTGCTTCTATAACCTCAATTGAAACAGAAGAGTCAAGCCCTCTTTCATTCAATAAGTTAAAGAAGAAGAGGAAAGATAAACCAATTGAAAAGGTAAATTGCTAGATCAAATATAGATTTTAATCTTAAAAATCTTCTAGTATATAAAAAACAGTTTCAAAGAGTAATGTATTTGTTGTCAAACTTTCATGATTAGTCTGCTCTAGTAATATGTGTTTATATAGCAGGGAAAAGTTGATGAAAAAGTTGAAATTTCTTCCTCCTCAAGTGTAATAGAGACAAGTGCTGTTCAACCTGATGTAAGTCTATGATAACATTTAGCAAACACAACAGATTTTTTTACATGTTTTGGTATCCTTGTAGGCATACAATAAATGTGAATTCTTTCAGGAACCAGTTGATAAAAAAAAGAAGGCTAAGAAAGATAAGAAAACTGTTAATGCAGCAGCCGGAGCTGCTCCTGCTGCTGATAATCTGCCTCAAGGTGCAGCTCCTGCCTCTGGAAAGTCAGTTAAAAAAGAAGTTAGCCCTGCACCAGCAGCCCGAGACATTAAAAAGTCCACTGCTTCAGCAGCAGTGTCAGGAGAACAGGCCAAGCCTAGTGGTCCCAGTAAATCCAAGAAGGTCAAAGCAACCCCCATTGAGCCAGTCAGCCCCCAGCCAGAGAAAGCTGTCTCTGCACCTGTGAGTGCTGAACCTGCAGCTGCAGCAGCTTCTGGGAAAAAAGCAAAGGCTGTTCCAGCCCAAACTGAGCAGCCAAAACCAAGCAGTGGATCCTCTAATACTGAGCTTTCCAAGACGAGCCCCAAAAAGAAAAAATCTAAAACCAGTGAAAACAATCAGGTACAGATTTTTAAAAGCACTTTCATTTTTATGTATATTGTGTTATTTAAAGAATGTATTTAAAATTTCAGGGTAAACTTGGCAGGATCCAATTTTTGTTGATTTATTAGATGATAATAGAATATTTTCTCTAGTATGTTCAATAAGGTACATTTTCTAATGAAATAATTATCATGTATAAAGGAATAACTTTACCATAATAATTTATGAATTTACAAATGTATGCAGAACTTAACCTACTTTGTAAATAACCTATCTATATTTATAGCTAAGTCAGCCTAGTTTTTTGTACCTGTACACTTGATGGAATTAGTTTTGTACAAAAAAATAGCACAAAAATAAATGTCAATTATTATATTAATTTTAAACATTAAGTTTTTGAATTTTGATTAGAATTTATGCATCTGTATATTTTCATTTTTAGTGCATACAATACAACATTAATATGAGCTTTGGTTTGAAAAAACTCAGACCTAGTATAATGACAGCATTAAACAAATCCTAATTTATTAATGTCTTGAAATATTTTAGGAGGTTCCCTCTGAAAAGTCTGTGGACATTGAGCTCAAGCAGGTGGAGCCCAGCAAAAAGGCAGTGGTTAAAAAGCCAGATCCCGTTAAAAAGCCAGATCCACCTACCAAAGGTATTCTTCATACTAGTTTACAGAAAAATGAAAATACATTTAGTTTTGATGTTCTTAAATAAACACAAATAATCTGTAAAATTAAGATTTAAAAAAAAAACTTTTATCAGTTGCTAAAGCTTATAAAATAACAATTGAACTGTTTGTTTTAGCACTTGAAGTGGCACCTGAACCAGCCATTTCTGAACCACAAGTTGTTCCTGCTGCTGTGTCTTTTGATGAAATAGGAGGTTGGCTTCATTTTAGCTTTCTATTCTAAAGAGATGTAAAACTTTTTAGTCATCAGACTCACAGTAGAATCTAAAATGTGTCTTCCCTTCAATCAAAATAATGTTTTTCAACAGATTCCTGGCAAGAAGCCGCACCAAAGAGTAAGAAAAAGAAGCCTAGAAGGGACAACTAAAGCCCAATATGTGTATGTTGTGTCAAACAAGCAGCATTCCTTCAATGTTTTTAACAATTTACCTATGTGATATGAAACCTGACAGCAACATGACAAGAATGACCAGCCTACCATTTTTCACCTGTTTCAACATGCAATAGTCAAACGGAGAAGACTGGAATGTTCTTGAGCTCAATGATGAGGATAACAATGTCTCACCTTATGTCCACTCTAGTAAGATTTTTCTCTTTTATTTGTTGAGTGCTTTGAACCACCAGACAGACATGTTGTGATATCTTCAACCACATAGGCAGTTTTGATAAAAAACAAAATGAAATTTTCAGAAATAAGAAAGGGTATGCATATTTTTATATGGACTTTAATTTACAATCCACTTGTGCATTTCATTGTGTCTTTCTTTGGACGATTTTCATAATGTTGATGTTATCTTTTGCTGTATGTTTCTACTTTATAGTGATTGCAACCTTTGTTATAGTTTCAAGAACTGTAGTGAATGATAAAGATTAAAAAGGACATCTTAGTTTTGATAAATAGGTATACCACCATCTAGTCATTTTGCACATTATTTACGAGATCAATATTTTTTACATTTTACAACGAGACTTTAAATTTAACTGTTAAATAGATCTTCGCAATCAGTGTATTTTTAAAATGTTTTTAAATGTAATATTTGTTTACTTCAAAAATGAATCGGACAACTTAAAACCATTCTCATAGATTTTGTTAGTTTACTTATGCAAACTATTATGTTAGGCTGTTGTAACTAGAATAAGTGAGAGATTCATTGTATGATTGTGCCATTTGTCCAGTTGGAAGTAGTGTTAGCACTAACTTGTGTCTAGAACTGAAATCTCTATGTACAGCTCATGTTTCCAGCTGGCCTACTTGAAGGCTGTGTAATAACCATTGCTCA
Source organism: Physella acuta (assembly GCF_028476545.2). NCBI lineage: Eukaryota > Metazoa > Mollusca > Gastropoda > Physidae > Physella > Physella acuta. Next base: position 316,272 of record NW_026731841.1, on the reverse strand, counting down.
CCTCATTCTTTTCATTCTTTTGGTTGAGTCCATAATACTTGTTTGCTTTTTATTTATTCATTTATTTGCCTTGCCTTCCTACCCCTCAAAAACCTCAATAGCATTTTGTTTCTCTTTACTGTTATACATACAGGGTTTGTATCTACATGTGTTACACTGTTACATTTTCTCTGTTGTGGAGATTAGTTTTATTCCCAAGTTTGTTCATGTACAAACTTTTGGTTTTGATGGTAGATTTGTAATATTCAGTTTTTATAATATATTCTAAAAAGTTCTTTAATGCTATGGAGCTGAGCCTCTAGCTAGCTATATTTACATTTATGATACAGAATTTATTGATTTTTATTACAAGTACTATTTTTGTTTCATGAATGAATTTAAAAAACTATTTAGGAAAAAATTATTTCTCTCAGTGTTAAATGTATTATTTTGCACAAATTAAACTTGATAGTTCCTTTGTCTTCTGAGTCTACCTCTAAAACTGAAGTTCTAGCTCCACTAAAGATTGTTTTTATCTCTATTTCATCTACTTACTTTATTAATTACAAAATATATTGACGAGAAATTATTTTTAAGCTGTTTTGGAATAATCATATTTTTGATGGGAAAAATGCTAATTAACTTAACATTTTTATGCTTTGACATGAACCAGTTTGCTGATGTGTGTTGGTGATTAGCAGATACTATTTACTGTTAGTATTTGATGTGTGTTGGTGGTTGGCAGATACTATTTACTGTTAGTATTTGATGTGTGTTGGTGGTTGGCAGATACTATTTACTGTTAGTATTTGATGTGTGTTGGTGGTTGGCAGATACTATTTACTGTTAGTATTTGATGTGTGTTGGTGGTTGGCAGATACTAGCTGTAAGTGTAAGTATTTGGTGTGCATCCATGTCTTGCTTTAGACCACTATATGTAAGGTGCACATTTGTTGACCAAGTTAACTATTATTGTGCTATGAAATCTGACACACCATTGTCACAACAGTAGAGAGACTGTATCTGCTGAAAACGTGTTGATCATGACCCACATAATGACCCATGATTTATGGTACCTAGGCTTCTGTTTTATGCAGTATTTTTTGCACTTGACAATTGACACATGACCTGATTGATGGACCAATGGATGACCAACCCAGCAGGGTTTCTGAACATTTTCATGAAATATCTTTTTAGATAGTCTAATCTTGCCAGGTTAGTCTTCCAAACATGATTTCATTTGAAAAAATAGTTGCACAGAAATATTATCCTGTCTTCCAATGTTTAAATTAACATATACTATTTAATTGCTCGACACTTAAATGATGGGAAATAATTTTAAGTTTTTCATAAATTTGTTGTGAATGGATGTCAAAAACAATGACTTGGACTATTTCAAAAAAAGTCTTAAATAGATTTGATTACATAATCATGGGATGAGATTAGATGAAAGATGCCTGAAATTTTTATATTGAAATAATTGTATATTTTATTGTTGGTAGCTGAAGCTACATCTCTCAATGGTTTCAGGGGGAAAAAATGGTCTTCTTGTAATAACTATTCAATTAGTAGTTGACGCATTTGTTTTGTGTTTTAAAATATTGGTATTGAAATAACAGTAAAATTTAAAGCAGGTACTTGTATACTGTTTAACATGGTGGTTGTGACCATATATAGGGCAAATGATGAATGACTTTGTGATGTCTTTGTCCATAACAATAGTTTCATATCAAAAGTGTCACATTTTTATTAAACTAACTTGTTTTTTCGAGTTAATATTCCCACATGATTAAAGTGTGGACAAATAATTTGATTTCATGAGAAAAAACTGATGTGTACCAGAGCTCATGGTTTTTTTTTTTCAATCATAAGGTAGTAGCTCTGCCGCAACTTGAGGTAGTTGAATATATCCCATTCATAATAAACTTTTTTCATGTTTCTTGACCATTACACTTAGTCCTCCCCCTTCTAACCCTAATGACCTACAACTACTTATTCAACCCCAGCACCTTCTTGCTGCAAGAGCAATTTTATATTTCCAGATATTTTTCTGACAATTTTAGCAATGTTTGGTGATGGGTATAACTTTTTCTTTTAAATATGGTCATGCTGATTTTATGTTAATATGGCAAGAGTCTTTGATTTACATAACTTATTGTCAAAAGTTGAGATTTTTTGTAACCACATTGTATTTTTCTGAAGTTGATTAATGGAAGTTTTAAATGAGTAATGTATCCTATTGTCTATTGTAGATAAGTTTATGTAAGGATAGAAGTCTTTCACTGACCACTTAGAGCTGATTTAAGGCTTATGCATTTTTATTAGAAAGCAAGATCAGGAACATTCAATGTTATACACATTTTTAAAATGTTAGTTGTGAGGATTTATTGCATTGCCATGATTTTAAATGCTGTTCATATGTCATGTGTGGGGATATTTTTGATGTGATAGTGTTTTATTTTAGCATAGCAGGGTGATGGCTGTTTTTGGTGTAGGTCATTTTATTTCAAATTTTGAAGTTTGAATGAATGAAGTTTAATGCTAAGCTGGTTTGAACTATTTCATGTCTACATTTTGCCATGTCTATTAACCTTGTGCATGTTGTGATTGTGCAATGCAATTGTTTCCCCCTTATCATTACCACAAAGAAATTCTCATGTATCATTCAAATTAAAGATTCTTAAAATTATTTTATGATCCATATTTTTGTCTGTAGATATGAAATAAACATGAACCACATAATAATGATGTTTTATATTTTCTTTTCTCTCAGTCACCTTCCATTGATCTCCAAATAAATACCAAACATAAGGTTGGAAATGTTTTATTTCCTCAAGTCACACAAACAATTAAAACAATAGCAAACAACACTTTCAGGACCAAATGTCTCCAGGTAGGACATTCATGCACCCTTTACAGTCAATAAAACAACAGCATTAAAATACATGCTTATTTTGTAAGCATTTTACTCTTCTTCAAATGTATAAGCCCAGAGAACTGCCAGTGGGAGTTGGGTTAAAAATCCATTGGGATAGTAGTATGTTTAGATTGATAAAGAGATAAGCCACACAAATGACCTAATGTAAGCCAAAAATACTTATGTTTGTTTTTAAAACCCAACTACTTTGGGTTTTTTTTTACGACTTAGTTTGATAGGAGTCTAGAGGAGTTGACCAGACAGTGAAAATATGAACAGCTTTCAGTTTCACAGCCAGAAACTCAAAGTTCACCTCGTTTTATAATCCAAGTAAGCTCTTATTAAATGCACAGGTAATTTGCCTAGATTCTAATTAGCTCTGACTGACTCCATTTTGTGCAGCTTTGGTTTGAATCAACTGAGGAGAGAAAAATGGAATGAGTGTAACCCTTATTTCATTTAAGCTTTAAACCTAAAAGGGTCTTTCTATAAGATAAAGAAGTGAGGTCTAAATTTCATTTCCATGTATCAAAAGTTGTACTGAGAAAACTAGTAGCTTATAAAGTTGAATCTAATCAAACAGATTTGACTGACCTCCTCCACCAGGCCTGCAGCTATTGTGTGCCCCCCACTCCTCAACATAAACCTTCCCAAATCTTTGAACTCTGTGTACAGCTCCAGACACATGGGACGCTCCATTTCAATTTCTACCACAGCACTGGTATTTTTTACTAGACATCTGAAAATACACATTTCATGCTGGGATATTTAGATTAGAACAGATAAGTCATCATATTGGTTTTATTTGTGAAATTAAAGAAAATATATTCCAGTAAAGCACAATTGATGTGGGTAATGTAATAAATTAGTGCAATATGCCCTCACAATCAAGCAATAAAAAATAAATAATGAGATTTATTATAGTGCACCAAGCTAAACTGATAGCTATATGAAGTATAGAGGAGAGGGCTTGAATATTAGAGACTTATTGATTGTTATTACTAGTTAAGAACAGTGACTCATCTCATTTATAACAAGTAAACATTTCACCAGCTCACAACTACCAAATCCAAAAATGAAATTTAAAATCTTATTTTACTAATTGTACAAATGTTTTTTATGAACAGTAAAATAAGATTCTACATTTCCACCCAAAAGCACTGAATTAACCTAGCCAGTTGTGAAGATTTACTGACTCACCTTGGCTTTCTCTTGACAACTTCACCTGTGCTTCTGTTCAACTGACTTAAAAGTCTTTTAATCACGGCAGGCTCATTTATTGCTTGATAATGGACCACAACCTGCATGTAGTGAAAAGTACGTTTAAAAATCTCAAGCAGCAACATGATATAAATTTATCTCTATATAATTAATTACAATTTACGCACATGCCCTAATGTCATTTTATAGGTTTTTATTACTACCAGATAGCCATAATGACTAGATATCTTTATATTATACAATAACCCACAGGGAATCCTTTAGTGAGAGGTACATCAATGTTGAAGATGGCAATTTTTGCTCGGATTCTTGTGGCACTTTTGGCTGGATTATTGGGATCACACAAACAGTTGCCTGCAACAAAGACATTTGGAATTATTTGTTTAGTTGTACAGATCTGACTTTTTAGTTGCTAGTTCCAACTCAGCTCTAGTGATGTAGGCCTAGTGAGACCAGCTGTACTGATGTAGGCCTACTGAGACCAGCTCTACTGATGTAGGCCTAGTGTGACCAGCTCTACTGATGTAGGCCTAGTGAGACCAGCTGTACTGATGTATGCCTAGTATGACCAGCTGTACTGATGTATGCCTAGTGTGACCAGCTGTACTGATGTAGGCCTACTGAGACCAGCTGTACTGATGTAGGCCTAGTGAGACCAGCTGTACTGATGTATGCCTAGTATGACCAGCTGTACTGATGTATGCCTAGTGTGACCAGCTGTACTGATGTAGGCCTACTGAGACCAGCTGTACTGATGTAGGCCTAGTGAGACCAGCTGTACTGATGTAGGCCTAGTGTGACCAGCTCTACTGAGGCCTACTAAGACTGAACCAGGAGACAATCACCTATGTTTACACTCGACATGTCCACACCACTGAGAGTCAAGTTCACATGATCACCAGCAAATGCCAAGTTGACAGGGACGTCGTCAATGTAAACATCTGAAACAAATAAAACAATCAGCTTAGCAATATTACCTTATTTTTGTAATGAAACAAACAAAACAATCAGCTTAGCTATGTTACCTTATTTTTGTAACACTAGCTAGTCATGACTGTACAACAGTTCATTTTAAGGCAACAGCTTTATTACAAATGTTACAGAAATAGAATTTGATAATGTATTGCGCAATACATTTTCATCAAAATCTCATCTAATACTTAATAATTGATGAATAAATTTAATCAAAAGAAAAATATGTAGCCAGGTATGCACCTGAAGCTGATAGGCTATTAAGCATTCAGGTAGGCAGCCACAGGTCATCAACAAACATAAAAGTCTGACTTGATGGTTGCAGAACATATGGCTTTGTTTTTGTAATTATTTATTTTATGACTCCGCCCACTATTTTTTTAGAGCTATCTTGCTACCCTTCAGTCAATGCCAAAACTAGACATACTTTTGATGGTTGCAGTAGATCCCAGGGGCACAATGAGGATCTTGTCCCCAGGCTGGACACACCCTGACCCCACCCGTCCAGCTACATTGAAGCCGGTGCCAACACCCTTGAAGACGTCAGAGACCATTAGGCGGAAGGACTTGTCAATAGGTCGGACAGGTGGACGCAGGTTTTCTGGCGTTGAAAAAAATATTTTAATCAGCTTCAATTACAACTTTTTCTGTTGGTAAAAAACTCTGGTTGATAATCTGCTGAATCAAAGAATTATTAACATGTAGCCTTGACCTTTCCCTATCCGCTGTATCAAAAAATTATTAACATGTAGCCTTGACCTTTCCCTATCCTCTTTATCAATATAAACAAAAGTAACCTTGACCCTCACCTATCTGTTGTATCAAGGTTGTAGGGGGCGTGTACCACTGGGTCAGCTTGGGCTCACTGGAAGGCTTGGTCAGGTTTTCCCCACTCAGCCCACTACACGGGACAAAGGAAATGTCAGACTCCTTGAACCCTGCCTGCTTGCTCAAAAACTGGCCAATCTTTTTGGTTATGGTCTGATACCTCTCCTGGCTCCAGTCCACCGTGTCCATCTTGTTGACAGCCACAATGATCTGGCCAACACCTGCAATAAACACCTGTGTCAGTCCAGGTATGAAAGGCTGTACCCACCCACCCACAGATCTGCCTGAGGAACTGTGTACCCACCCAGAGATCTGGCAAGAAGGGCGTGTTCCCTGGTCTGACCGCCGGCATCAAAGCCAGTCTCAAATTCTCCTCTTGTTGCATTAATGACTAGAATGGCAACATCAGCCTGTGACGCTCCTGAAATAAATGTATACAACTTTAAACATTTCTTAAACATAATCTCAGTAATATACAACATCAATCATTGTTAAAATTATTTCGTCCAATAAAAAAACAACAACTTAAACTCAGTGTTTAAGAAGACGTCAATCATTATATTACTTGACCATTACAGCCCAGTTTTGACTAGAGCATTACCTGTTATCATGTTGGGTATAAAATCCTTGTGGCCAGGTGCGTCAAGCAAGGTAATTATTTTTTTATCAGTTTCAAACCTTGTTTGAGCTACATCCATGGTGACGCCCCGCTCTCTGAAAGAGATGAATGTTTGATGGGAATATACAAACAGACAACAAACAGACATACAAACAACATCCACAGTGACACCCCGACTACACTGACACCCTAGTGCTCTCACGTGGTCAGACAAAACTGGACCTACCTCTCCTCATCAGTCTCATCCAGCACCCAGGCAAACACAAACGAGCTCTTGCCAATCTTCTTAGACTCCTGCTCAAACTTGTGCATGGTTTTCTTGTTGACGTTGCCCAGCTGGTAGAGCAAGTGACCCATCAGGGTGCTTTTACCAGCATCTACATGACCTGATGGAGAAATTAGGGCTCTCTACAGATGCTTTACACACATACATACATACAGGAAGGGGTTAGTTTAGAAATGTCAGCTGAGATGTGCACTGCACAGAGAAAAGAACACAAACTGCACTGTGTACAAAAGGTTCACTGACCTATGACCACCAGGTTTAGAAGATCTTTGTTGCCATGACGCTTCACATATTCTGCCTGAATATCAACTTTGCTATTTTTGGATCTAGAAAAAAAGGAAGTTCAAGCTACTTAAGAAATTGTAATCAATCACTGATCAAGTATCAAGGTATCTGTTTAAAGTCAATCCTTTACACATGTTAACCATCAAAATGATATACAAAAATGTATTGCTTTCTAATTCAATAATATACTGTAGCTACAAATATATGAATAACAAAGAGTATAAAAACATTCTAAAATCAAATATATATTTATGTGAAAAGTAGTAAGTAGATCTGTATTGACATGTATCATAATTAATACTTTCAATTATAAAAGTTTTGTCTTCAAGGTAAAAGCCATGTACAACAAAACAAGGATTGCTAGAACAAAACAACACATGAAACCTTACACAATAGCAGACCCATAGAACCTTATACAGAACAGAAAGTAAGTAGTTTGAAACATTTTCTACTGCTGTCACACTACAGCATTGAAAATGTAGTTGGTTCACATGGTATTGTTTGCAGAATTGTGTTTCTTCGAAACTTGTTTTTCTTATCTGTATTATGGTTACTCTCTTTTAATATCAATAATGTTTTCTATATGTAATAATAAAATATAATTAGATTTTTTTATTATGGACATGTAGGATTAGGTGCACACTGAATGGCTGGCATGTAATAGGGATTAGCTTCACTTTAATAATATTTACAGAAGTAACGTGGCAATTGATATGGTTTGTAGTCCACAGCTGTTGTCCTGATTCAGGATTACGTAGGTTTTATGGGGTAAATAGAACAACATTACCAGTTTGACATGTATCCAGCTTAATCATGTATAGACGGTCTGATAAGTTTGGTGAGTGTCTGTTAAACTAACATATTTTATTAGCTAAACTATTCCATTTATCTGAATCACAAAGGCAATCACAACATCCTTTTATAGCAGAGGTAATACAATGTAGCAAGATGATTAAGGCTAAGGAGACATCTAAAGTAGAGAACTTAGAGTTAAAAGTATAGAGAGAGCAGACAGGTGAAATAGCATAGTCTAGATTTGGAGAGGAAGTGGCGGCAGAGTTAACTAGACTTTTTCTAGAGCATTGTTAGATGTACATTTTGGTATGACTGAAACACTGTAGTTGTGACTGAAACAGCTGTTGGTGTGATAAAACAGCTGTTGGTGTGACTGAAACAGCTGTTGGTGTGACTGAAACAGCTGTGGGTGTGACTAGGTGTGACTGAAACAACTGTTGGTGTGACTTGTTGTGACTGAAACAGCTGTGGGTGTGACTGAAACAACTGTTGGTGTGATAAAACAGCTGTTGTTGTGACTGAAACAGCTGTGGGTGACTGAAACAGCTGTTGTTGTGGCTGAAACAGCTGTGGGTGTGACTGAAACAGCTGTGGGTAACTAAAACAGCTGTAGGTGTGACTGAAACAGCTGTGGGTGTGACTTGGTGTGACTTAAACAACTGTTGGTGTGACTGAAACAGCTGTGGGTGTGACTGAAACAGCTGTGGGTGTGACTGAAACAGCTGTGGGTGTGACTGAAACAGCTGTAGGTGTGACTGAAACAACTCACTTAGATTTGGGTGTGGCTGGAACAGGTTTCATGGAATCAACTGAAGTCTGAATAGTCTCTTGATCCCCTTCCAGCCCCATGAACTCTACAGCATTCCTTAAGTTAGAGTTGAGAGTGCCTTGACCAGCTCCTGACAGGCTGTCTTCAGATTCCTCTGATCTCACTGAAGCTTTACCTGTGGGGGGTGCTGGGGATGCATCTTTCCTGACTTTAAGTTTGAGCCCAGGTTTTTTACTGGCAGCAGGAGATCCTGGTGGCGTCCCCTGGTGGGTGTCTGTCTGCAAAAACCCCACTGTGACTTTAGTGGAGGATTCAGACGGCTTGACCACTGCTGGGGTGACAGGGGGAGCTACTGTTTTGACGGTCGGCACTGCAGCAGACAATGTGGAGTCTTGGTGGTCTGAAACTGTGGCTAGAGGGCAGGACGGTAAAACCAGTCAACAATTGGACAGTAAAACCAGTCAACAAGAGGACAGTAAAAACAGTCAACAATAGGACAGTAAAACCAGTTAACAAGAGGACAGTAAAACCAGTCAACAATAGGACAGTAAAACCAGTCAACAATAGGACAGTAAAACCAGTCAACAAGAGGACAGTAAAACCAGTCAACAATAGGACAGTAAAACCAGTCAACAATAGGACAGTAAAACCAGTCAACAATAGGACAGTAAAATCAGTCAATAGGACAGTAAAACCAGTCAACAATAGGACAGTAAAACCAGTCAACAATAGGACAGTAAAACCAGTCAACAATAGGACAGTAAAACCAGTCAACAAGCATCAATAGGACAGTAAAACATTCAGATCATCAGATGGAAATGGAGTAGGAACAAAACAAAGTCAAGACTTGTATAAGTACTTCTTTTTATTTTCAAATGTTTAATAGTTGCCAATGATGATAGAGAAAAAAATATAAAAATTATCACCAATTACATTTTAAAAAGTGAAAAAAAAACAATGGATGCAGGCAGAGTAAAAAATAAAATATAAACCATATATACATATGAAAATCTAGGGAGGTAAGCCTTAAAAATTCATTGAAATTGAGAAACATAAAAACAAAAGTTCATTAAACTAATCATCCATTCTCAGGAATAAAATCTGGTGATAAAAAATATTTACATTTTTAGTTCAGATAGTTCATAAACTCCATTTTAAGTGGTCATGAATTTTTGAGAAACTATTAAATCTCTAACTTGTCAAGGGTACACTCTTTTTGATTGAATGAAGGTATAAGTTGAGCAGCGAGTGAGTTCTGTGTTCCACTCACTGATATGTCCTCTCAAGGCAAACACTGGGAGCATGTTAACCTAGGGGCCTCAGTGATACAAGACTCACTGCCTACCTGCTGGGGGCAAGTTTCTCTGGCATACTTTCATGGCTTCAAGTGGCCATCAAACAACTGGCCATCAGGTCTCACATCAAGTGGCCATCAGGTCACACATTAAACTTGAAGTGGCCATCAAACAAGTGGCCAACAGGAGATGTGTGAACTACAAAGACTAAACTGTTCTAGAACTATAGATAAAAAAAACATGAAGTTAGCCCACAGATTCACAGAAGAACCAGACACTTTTGATATTTCAGAACTGTATATTTGATTATAAGCTTTGTTAGTCATACTAGGTTGGCTGGAATTATAAAATTCTCATGTGATGACTTTCACATTAGGTATTGTCTGCAGCACAAAAATATACAAGTTTATGGTTTAAACTTGAGCTCATGTTTTGACTACAACTGGATTCAAATAGCACATTCCTTTTATACAAGTCATCTGGTCAATCTAAGGTTTGAATATCAAGTGTCAACAACAAATTTTGTCTGACCTAATGTTTTAAACAACAAATTTTGTCTGACCTAATGCATTAAACAACAAATTTTGTCTGACCTAATGCATTAAACAACAAATTTTGTCTGACCTAATGCATTAAACAACAAATTTTGTCTGACCTAATGCGTTAAACAACAAATTCCTTATCCGACCGAGTGAAGGCCAGTTTCTGTTTCTGTTTGACAATATCATCAGGGGAAGGGCTGGTAAAATCAAAGGGGTGAATGACCTTGTACACCTCTTCCACGTAAAGGGGTTTGTTGGCCAGCTGAAACCTGCAGGTAAACTTGGGGTACTTGGCACATCTACCTGGGGCTGAGTACTCATCACAGACTTTCCTTCTGCGCAAGAGGCCACACAGAACTAGCCCCGGGTAGGAGGCTGGTGACAGGAGATCAGACAGTGATGGGTCAGCTGCTTTAAGCCGGAGCGGTTCCTCATTAGGACAAGCAGCAGCGTCAACGGATGGGACTTTGTGTTGAGGCTTTTGATTAGCTTTCAAGGCAAGATGTTTGTCTGGTGGTTCCTCCACCCTCTTCGCCTTCAGACAGGAGGAGAGAGAAAGGCTTTTTCCAGCAGGTTTGCTGAGCATGTTTTTTTCTTTATGACTCAGCTCTAGATTTTCTAAATCTTCAGCAAGTTTGTACTTATCGTCAGTATTTTCCTTTAAATTGCAAGATTTGAGTGATCTGAATGGTATACCTACCTCAGAGGAGGATGGTTTGAGTGGTGGCATTTTTATCTGGCTATTTTGAGAATTTATATTTGATGATTCAGTGGGGCGAGACTGTTTTACCAAATCGGACAATGATGGCCCAACTGATGACAATTTTATTTGGCTACTTTGAGAATTTATATTTGATGATTCAGTGGGGCGAGACTGTTTTACCAAATCGGACAATGATGGCCCAACCGATGACAATTTTATCTGGTTACTTTGAGAATTTATACTTGATGATTCAGTGGGGCGAGACTGTTTTACTAAATCAGACAATGATGGCCCAACTGATGACAATTTTATCTGGTTACTTTGAGAATTTATATTTGATGATTCAGTGGGGCGAGACTGTTTTACTAAATCAGACAATGATGGCCCAACTGATGACAATTTTATCTGGCTATTCTGGGAATTTATATTTGATGATTCAGTGGGGCGAGACTGTTTTACCAAATCAGACAATGATATTACACTTTGTGGTGAAGTTGAGAGATTTACTCGCCCATTATACAAATTACCAGAAAAATTAGAAACATCTTTTCTGGCAAGTTTATCCACATTTGTTAAATTAAAATCTTTCCCTATCGCAGCTGCCATTTTATCATTTGGTTTTAAATGTGTATTCAACTCTTGGGTTGAGTTTTTTGTAAAACTATGCTTGTCATCGGCTTCAATTTCAAAAAAGAATCTGTCTAGATCTACAACATCTTACCTTACAACAGCCAGCAGCATTATGCAGTGTCCAGGTACAGGTGTGGAGTGGCCAGGGACAGGTGTGGAGTGGCCAGGTGGAATGGAGAGAAGAAAAAAAATGGCAACACATTAGACAAAAAAGCTTAATCATCAAACTTTAGATATAAAACTAAGCTTGTTGAGATTAAGAGAAAATGTTACAAAAATTTAATAATGAATAAGGTAAACGTATCTTGTCCATTACCTTGGGAACGTGTTTTCCTTTGTCTGGGCTCTCGTTGTGGCTTTGGTGCATCTTTGGAAAGAAGATAAGCAAATTTGGTAAATATCATTCAATTGCTAAATAATCAACTTTGTAACAATTTTCCATTTTAAAAATATGGTGACATCAAAACTATTTTATTTCCACTATGGCCGAGAAAAAAGATGACACAATTTTCAACCTTTTTTTTAATTAAAAAAAAAAACATGTTAAAAAATTAAATAAAAAGCATTATACAAAAAACTGGTCCACGTTTATTATGCATGAGGTTAAATAGTTTCGTAGTTTATTAATTAATCAATAATACTAATTATTAAAAGTAACACTAATCCCAGAAAAACTTAAACATTACTTCTAATATTATTGCTATAAAATTTTTATTTTAAATGCTAAAAAAATTCAATGTAGTCACTGGAGCTAATTTTTTTTTCAATAATTACATCATTAATAAAGCCCTTTTCAACAGCAGAAGTATTTTAATTAGATTTAATTTAACTAATTATATTGCCCATAATTGTGAGAAAAAATCATCAACTTTAGAAAAATCATAGAAAATGAACCACTAGTGATAGAACGAGAAAACAACGTAAACAAAACTATCTCCTGCTTCGGCTGGTATCTTTAAAATCTCGTTACTAATGAGACTTCTGCTATTACGCGTAAATACATATACTATACACAGTAGGGCGACCGCAGGTGCACTGGACTGTACCATACATAAAAATTCTCAGCAACAGAGAGCGCATAGGCCTGTAAAGGGTTAAGATTTTGTTTGAATTGAAATAAAAAGAAGAATGCAACGTACCCTGCTGTGTCAAAAGTTCATTAATGGAGGCCTCGAGGTTGAAATTATTTTTGACTACAACATCTCTGACGACAGATTCAGGTATGGAATCTCCTATAATGCTTCTGGCCTCCTCCAGACAGCTGTTTAACCTGGCTGGTAACATCAAGGCACAAATTACTTGGTATCAACTCCAGCACTGTGCATCATTTGTCATGTTTAATATACAATATTTATCTAAAGAGTTTACACTCACAGTAGTCATAGGTGTAAACTAAGTGCTCACCTTGATCCAGGTGTAAACTAAGTGCTCACCTTGATCCAGTTGTAAACTAAGTGCTCACCTTGATCCAGGTGTAAACTAAGTGCTCACCTTGATCCAGGTGTAAACTAAGTGCTCACCTTGATCCAGTTGTAAACTAAGTGCTCACCTTGATCCAGGTGTAAACTAAGTGCTCACCTTGATCCAGGTGTAAACTAAGTGCTCACCTTGATCCAGGTGTAAACTAAATGCTCACCTTGATCCAGGTGTAAACTAAGTGCTCACCTTGATCCAGGTGTAAACTAAGTGCTCACATTGATCCAGGTGTAAACTAAGTGCTCACCTTGATCCAGTTGTAAACTAAGTGCTCACCTTGATCCAGGTGTAAACTAAGTGCTCACATTGATCCAGGTGTAAACTAAGTGCTCACCTTGATCCAGGTGTAAACTAAGTGCTCACCTTGATCCAGTTGTAAACTAAGTGCTCACCTTGATCCAGGTGTAAACTAAGTGCTCACCTTGATCCAGCTCTGACAGTTGTAAACTAAGTGCTCACCTTGATCCAGGTGTAAACTAAGTGCTCACCTTGATCCAGGTGTAAACTAAGTGCTCACCTTGATCCAGGTGTAAACTAAATGCTCACCTTGATCCAGGTGTAAACTAAGTGCTCACATTGATCCAGGTGTAAACTAAGTGCTCACCTTGATCCAGGTGTAAACTAAGTGCTCACATTGATCCAGGTGTAAACTAAGTGCTCACCTTGATCCAGGTGTAAACTAAGTGCTCACCTTGATCCAGCTCTGGCAGGTGTAAACTAAGTGCTCACCTTGATCCAGCTCTGACAGTTGTAAACTTGTATCCTGAAGGCTGTCCTCATGTACAGAGCTATCCTCTGTTTCTTCCTCTTCATTTATCACCCCTTTTTCCATATAAGCAGCAAACACATGACTTTTTTCTCTGTTCCAAGTAAACTGTGCAGCTAAAATATTTCATTATTATTTTACTTGGTGTACAATATATGGTTAACTCAAGAATAACAATATAATTTATTACAGGGTCTAAAGTTGTATTGGACACACATCACAAGAAAAGATATTCAATGAATAAGTTATTTAAACAAGTTATGTTTACAATTTTTATGATACAGTTGTACAGATGGGAAACAGAATACTAAATAAGATTTAATTTGTAAAGAATGACTTTTATACATTTAAAGATTAAAATTGCCAACAAGAAACATATTGATAGATCAAATTTAGGACAGATGATAAGATCATATTGAACTAAGATATTTGATAAACTAGATAGGTATGATGATAAGAACAGATTACATGTTGAACTAAGAAATTTGATAAGCCAGTGGTTGTAGGTAGATAAGATGATAAGAGCAGAGAGTATCACATATTGAACTAAGATATTTGATAAGACAGAGGTAGTAGGTAGACAAGATGATAAGAGCAGAGAGCATCAATGACTAGACCCAGATATTTGATTAGCCAGAAGTACCTGTAGATGGTGAGATGCAGTAATTATCCTCAACCGACCTTGATAAATCATCTTCTTCATCATAGTACTCTAAAATGGTTTCAAGTTTAAAATAAGCGTTAATATTTAATTATTCTAAAATCTATTTAATTTTTAACCAGCGTTTCAACAGCTAAAAAACATGACTGGGTAGATTTTGAAAACAGTGCTTTTTTTTTCTTATATATTTATAACAAAAACTAACATTTTTATCCATTCTGTGCCTACTAAGCTTATATATATATATATATATATATATATATATATATATATATATATATATATATATATATATATATATATATATATATATATATCACTTTTAGATAGCGCTGTTTAGAACTAACTATTATAATCTAGTAATAACACTCATTTCAAAAAGAGTGCCAGAGTTCTTCAAATAGTCACCACATAGTGTAAAAGTAAATAAACCGGGAGTGATCTCCCCTAAACTTTCTCGAATATTCTTATATAAAACTACAGGGGATGTCAACTTGGGATATAGACAATAATTTTCATTTTTAATTACTTAAACTTTTTAAAATAGAATCTCGTAAAAAAGGAATTGCGCACCAAGTGAACTCCAAACAATATGTATATAATGGTGCGCAATATTATTAGTACTTTATAAATTCACATGCGTTTTGTGAGAAATCAGAAATAGCGTAAATTATTACTTCCGGTCAATGGAAATTACTCAAAATTTGAAAGAAGGCAGAAAAGTAGATCTTTCACTTAGGTACTATATGTGAAATTTCATTTATTTGAATCAGCACTCAAGTTATAGGCTTTTGAAAAACTGAAAGGAAAAATTGAAAGTATATTTAGTAGAATAAGTTCCACATCCGGTTACCGGTAATTGCTGAAAAGTTGAAACAGAACTACTAATTTGAGATTATACTTATATAATCAGGGTTCATGCTCAAAAGTTCAAATAAAATTCCAGGAGTTTTCCAGGACTTTTCCAGGAGTTTAAAAAAAAATTCAAGGAGATTTTAAAAACAAAAAAGAAACCCAATTTGTACATTTAAAAAAAAAAGCGTACTTAATAATACATTTAATTAGCTAAGCCAATGCAAAAATTTAATTTCAGTAAAAGTAAAACAATATATTAGTTACATATTAGGATAGAGGCTATCAATCTGACTACAGACCAGTTTGAATTTTCAAAATCTGACCATAAACAAAAAAGTTATGATTTTTTTTGTCATTAAAAAAAAACAGATTTTTTAGACTACCGAGATAGACCCTGAAAGAGGAAAAATACTGGGAGGGTATGGACCAAATTTTAAAGAGTTGTTCACTATAAATGAGGTATAAATGCAAGCAGACTTCACCAATTAATATCATTTCGTGATATTTTTGGATGCCAAATCCAATGATGCTAGGCTAGTCGGCCAACCCGATGAACGTGTCAGACGAATATTATGTAATTTCAGAGACAAAAGTCTGGCAAGATTTCTTGATCTACGCCCAAGGATTAGTAACACCAACTCCACAAAGTGAAGGGGGAATTATTGGCGGAACAAAATCAAATAATTTCGGTCGGGTTTTACGCCGCTGGTTAATAAAATTTCCTGAGATTTCAGGAGAATTTTTAAAATTTCAGGAGAATTCCAGGAGGTTTTTATATTTTTTCAAATTCCAGGAGATTTTTACGTTTTTTAAGATTCCAGGAGTTTTCCAGGACCTCCTGGAATTTCAGGAGGCCGCACGAACCCTGTATAATATGAAATTTCATCAACCTAGCTATAACTATCGTGTTTACAGACACACACACACAGACAAGAATGCAAAACTATGTTTTTCCAACTCAGGGATTTCTTTTTTTGCATGATTACAATACTTTCTCTAGATTCTATACTTCATATACAAGAAAGTCAAAAGCGGCCTATCCATTTTGGGAAATCTATCATTTTAGGTACGTAAAATAGCCTGCGGCTAGTAATGTACGAAAAATTTACCTCATGGTAAAGTGCTTTAATAGAAGTAGGCCCTATATTGTGATATAGGCCTATGTGTCAAATAATAGGGTAAAGGAGGGCGTTAAGAGCCACACTTTTTAGCACCTGTATATTTTTAAAGATTTCTACTAATCTAAGAATTTTTTAGTATTGAAAATATGGCAAAATTATTCTAACATATCTTACACAATATAAAAATAATAACAAAGTCTATTAAATATACTTTAAATGGGTTTAATTGAACATTTATTGTCATACCCCCAAAATCAGCATTTGGGGTGAAAGGAGCCAGGCAGTGGGGCAATAAGTATATCTCCTAGTTTAGACTAACTCCACAATAAAAATAATTAATTTCTAACCCCAAAATAGTTAATGCTGTGTACACACACTTTAACTGATACTAGCTATCACTAGGCCCCAATGGGCCCAGTCTACAATTGATACAATTGCAGGTGTACATAGGGCCTAAAGTCTAGTAGTTTACAGTAGGCACATTAGTATGCCTAGTGTGTAGCTAGTATACTAGTGTGTAGCTGTCCAGAGTTAACATTCTTGAATGTAAAAAGGGGTGGTACTAACTAATCTGCCTTAATGCTTTCCCCTGATAAGCCATGTGTGCTATACATTACATAACATGACATGGAGGTGAGAAATGTTGAGGGGAGAGCAGTGGTACTGGTTTCCCTTTGTTCTCCTTTCTGGACCCTGAGGGCCATAAATTACATAAGGAGATGCTATCTCTGGTTGGCTGAGATCTAAGAACTAAGTCCATGCTACCTACAAAGAGATAAGTTTTATGGTGGGTTAGATACAGGTGGGGGCTGGGTATCATGGGGGTGAGAAATTGTGAGGGGAGAGCAGTGGTACTGGTTTCCCCTTTTTTCTCCTTGCTGGACCCTGAGGGCCATACATTACATAAGGATATGCTATCTCTGGTTGGCTGAGATCTAAGAACTTAGTCCATGTTACCTACAAAGAGATGAAGTTTTATGGTGGGTTTGATACAGGTGGGGTCTGGCTATCATGGAGGTGAGAAATTGTGAGGGGAGAGTAGTGGTACTCATTCCTCTTTGGTCTCCACCCTGCTAGACCATGAAGGTCATATATTACATAACATGCCACACCAGATTGTCTGTGATCTGTAACTGTAATCCATGTTACCTACAAAGAGATGAAGTTTAATGGTGGGCCAGAAACTGGTGGGGGCTGGGTATCATGGGGGTAAGAAATTGTAAGGGGGGAGCAGTGGTATTAATGTGTCTGTTTACTTCCCTGCTGGACCATGAGGGTCATAAATTACATAACATACCACCCCAGATTGGCTGAGACCTAAGAACATTTATTCCTGTTACCTACAAAGAGATTTGAAGTTTTATGGTTGGTTAGAAACAGGTGGGGGCTGAGTCGGCTGTATTGCCCCTTAGGGGTAATAAGTATGTGTACCATTTTAAAAATTACATTGCTAACATCAGATGGCTGAATTTTTACTTTTTAGCAGGTTAGAATTGTATTTCTATCCTTTAGACACAAGTCTGTTTAACAATTAATACATTTTGTGTTAACTATTCCTATACCAGTGTCATATTCAGTGGTCTAATAAATGAGAAACTCGCACATAGGGTTTCAAGAGCCACATAACAGTATCTGTAATAACTTTTCTAAACAGGCAAGCTAGTGAACAAAATTAATGTATTCATGAAGATTTAATTATTATCTAACAAATAAAACCATTATGGTAATGATCAGTCAAGTTTTACTCTGATAATGATAAAAACTTTATAGCATGGAAAAATGGGACAAATGTCGGCCATTTTGTTTTGGCACCAATAATCACTGTGCAAAAAAAATTCACCAAAATAAAACTATTCTAGCCATAGCTATAAAAATAGTGTTAAAATGTACAACAACCAATGCTCTAATATAGGAACAAACAATGGGCTTGAAAAACTTATTTGGTTTATTACAAAGTGAAGTTTCCCAAGATATGTCTATTTGGAAAAAAAGTTCACAAAATGGTTTTATGGAGTTGAGAAATTTTAGGGAAAGAGCAGTGGGATTAAATCCTATCTCATCCTCTCCCTATTGGACAAAGTGGGTCATAAATTACATAAAATGAATCCTCTGTTTCTCTGTTATCAAAGAACAGCAGTGGTTGTTACCTCAGAAGTAGATTAGCAGTGTTATTGGGGGTTTTGTGGGGGTGGGGTGTTGATTGGGGCTTAATACCACACGGCTCTTAACGCCCTCCTTTACCCTATAGATATATGAATAATAAACCTAAATCAATGGCTAAATATATCAATATAGGCCATAAATTAACTATAAATAGCATTGTTTGCGAGCAAGATTTGCTATGTAAACTGCAGCCATTTGTAAAATAGAGTGGCTTCCCCTGAATCTTGCGCTATAAGTTTACAAAAAAAAATTAAACAAGATGGCTTCTGTTGGAAACATCGCTAGTCTTCAATTATTACTGAAAAGTTTTAATTCAATTGTTTAAAATACAGGTCAGGTAGGGGCCTACATAAATGAAACAAGGAAACATGTTTGTATTTTTCAAAACATAAATCCTCCTCAAAATGTGAAATTATTAAAATTTAAGGAGTCACCTGTTTTTCCCATTACTAGTCGCGGGCGATTGTACGTACCTAAGGCTAAAACGATAGATTACCCCAGTTTGTAACCCAGGCAGTGACACTGACCAGTGACTGACAGTCCTCGGATTAATTTCAGAGATCCCAATGATTTTTAATTTTTGGCTTACCGTCCTCATAATTCATTGTCCTAACAATCCGATGTCGCGCCATTTTGTCTAGTTTAAAAATGGCTAAATAATAAAATGTTAAAAGACTAAGGTTGCGGCTGCATGATGTTAGATTTTACGGGGAAAATAAACAGTTGTCATTTTTCACTCTGCAGTGTAAACAGGAAGTTACACGAAGATGGAATATGGCAATTAGTTTGAGAACATGTTTGTTCGGATGTTAGCAAAAGACTTAATTGCAGTAATATTATTTTAGAAATAATGTCCTAATACAATAAAATTTTAGTACGTGTAATCAAAATAAATATAATTGCATGGAAAATATTCTGATTATTAACTTTTCAATAAAAAATTTAGTTTTATAGTCAAGTCTTTTATAGTCTTTTTGGGCTCAAAGATGCTTTTAGTACCTGGCAATATTTCTTTCATAAAACTAAAATCTCCATTGTAAATGTAAAAGTTGGCACACGGCTAAACATACATTCAACGATTCAAATATTTTTTTAAAATACAAGAAGTGTCTCATATCTAATGTTAGTTACCTAATGATTGTGGGTTTATTACTTATTTTTTACTGCACTTAAAAATGTATTGTTCTTTTTATTTGTATACTCTATATCAGTCCTCACATATGCCATTCAATACAGTTAAATGTGATTATTGAAAATCTAGTTGAAAGTGGAATGACTCTAGCCTAGAGACCGGCGGAGCTTAGGACTACACGACGTGACTATTTCAGTTTCAAGTTTTTCTATTCAGCCGACTGTCTTGTTTGTTTAGTTGTTGCTAGGGAGAATATAAGAATATAAGAGTAAATAGTTACTAAAATAACACTAAATATTTAGGCCAAAACTAAAGGTTTAATCACCCAGCTTACTTTTTATTAGGTAAAATGTTTGCTTAATATTTAATAAATTTCAATTTGTTTAGTTTAGGCCTAATGCGCCTTTATTTAACAAACTATAAAGTAACATTAGTAATATTACTTTATTACTGTTTTTACTGTTACTGTGTAGGCGTGTTAGGCCCTACTATTACTAATTACTACTGAACTGGTAATACTAATTAATTAATATAGCCTACTCAGTAGGCCTATGTGCCTAGAAAAATATTTTTTTTTATGTAGGCCTCTAGGCCACTATAGGGCCTACTAGGCCTATATTAAAGTATATTAATTATTATAAATAAAATTCAAACTCTATATAAAGTTGATCTAATTATGAAAGATTAGATTATACTTTAATAATAAATTATTAAATATAGCTCTATATAGTCCTAAATTCTGGTCAAAGTTGTGTTTTTTATGCCATTTTATTTTTATTACCAAGCCTGTTAGTTAAAGCAGTGGCGTCTCCAGGTTGGGTGTCACCCAATGCAGCTCCTCATGATGTCACCAACCCCCCCCCCCCCCCCCCAAAATTATATTTATATATATAATAATAGTTTTACTATCTGTCACTCTGTCTATCTATCTGTCTGTTGGGAATGCTATAAAGAAAACGCAAGCAAAGTAAAAACGTTCACAGTCAAACGAAACGTGGCGTCACATGGAACATATAGTAGGAAATAGTCTAAAGCCGGAAAAGTACACGCAATAATATGACATCATTGATTCTAGAGTAAGCAGAATTAAAAAGCCATTGCCCGTAATAAATACTTAATAATAATGATGTCATCGATACTCAATAATAAAGACACTGACAATAACGCATTTAAGTGGTTTGCGTACAGAGTTTCTTTCCCACTCCCCCACTAATAGAACGTCTAAGCCCCCCAAACGCGATAGAATTTATTTAGAAAATATATTGGTTTACCAGTGTTGCCACAGACACATACATTCACACACCTCATGGGCTAGCTAAATAAAAGCCTTTAAAATTTTGATTTTTAAAATGATTTGCAAATAGTTTAATAAAAATATTGATTTTTTTTTCAGAAAAGAATGTCAAAACCAATTGTTCTTTGTACAGGAAACAAAAATAAGCTAAAAGAGATTATTGAAATACTTGGCAAAGACTTTCCCTACAAGGTATCATAATTAATCATTTTTATAATAATTTTATAAAAGTTCAGGTTAGGAAAATTAGGCTGCTGGGCATAGTGCTGACCCCACTATCCCTTTCTATGCCGAGGTCATTGAAACAGGTTAACTCTACTTCATCTGGCCCATGTATCTTGGGCATTTATGGGAAAAGATGATGATCTATAGTATTACATAGGTTAGTAATGATCATGAGGTGGATCTTGTGTGTAACCTGGGAGGGTGAGAGTAAGACTAAGCCTAAATGTATTTACAAAAATCAATTGCATTCAAATATGAATTAAAATGCAAAATATCAATTATAATATTTTATTAATAATACTATTAATACGCCTCATATTTTCATTAAAAATGATATGATAATTTCTAATTTCTACTTCAGATTGAAAATCAAGACATTGATTTGCCAGAATATCAAGGAGAACCCGAAGAAATAGCAACGGCAAAATGTGAGCTTGCAGCAGAAAGAGTTAAGGGTCCTGTTATTGTAGAGGATGTGAGTCTTTGCTTCAATGCCTTGAACGGCATGCCAGGACCATACATCAAATGGTTCCTAGCAAAGATGGGTCCATCAGGTACACTCATTGTAGCCATTTTTTTTATACATTAAATGGTTCCTAGCAAAGATGGGTCCATCAGGTACACTCATTGTAGCCATTTTTTTTATACATTAAATGGTTCCTAGCAAAGATGGGTCCATCAGGTACACTCATTGTAGCCTTTTTTTTTATACATTAAATGGTTCCTAGCAAAGATGGGTCCATCAGGTACACTCATTGTAGCCATTTTTTTTTATTTGAAAAGAAACAAAAAATTATAAATGTTTTAATACATCATTAATTATTATTTTTCTCTTTTTAATGATAACGGTTAACAAAGTATTTTACTAAATGTGTACAAATTTTATCATTGAGATTATTGCCCATTTTGCCATAAAGTGTACCAAGTTTATTATGGACGTTATTGCCCATCTCTTCCACAGGTCTGCACAGAATGCTCAAAAGTTATGATGACAAGTCAGGCTACGCACAGTGTGTGTTTGCTTACAGTTCGGGGGAGAAAGGGTCAAAAGTTCACATCTTTGACGGGCGCTGCAACGGGACAATTGTGGAGCCCAGGGGCTCAACTGAATTTGGCTGGGATCCCATATTCCAGCCTGACGGCTATAAAGAAACCTATGCTGAGATGGACAAGAAAATTAAAAATGGAATATCCCATAGGTCAAAGGCTATCATGATGTTAAAAGATTTTTTGCTGCAATTAAAATCTGGAAAATAAAGGATTCTTATGTTGCTTATTTCATTGTTTGTAAAGTCTAGCAAATTATTGTGTTGTTATTGAACGTCATAGTTTTAAATTAATACTGGTATAACTTAAGTACTTAAGCTAATGAGGTTAAGAATATTCAGTGCTCGTTCACAAATATTGTGGGTTTTTAAATTATCTATATGTTGATTATAATAATTGTTTTACATGTAATTTTATATTAGCACTAATATTAACTTAATCATTAAACCAATATATAGCATCTATCTACAAACTAATTAAGCAGGGAGTAGACAATTAAAGACACAAACTTTCTGATCTTGTCGTTTTTTGTTTAGTAGAAGAAGAAAATGGAGGAAATCTTGCCATAGAATCATTTTTTAAAAATAAGGGAGGTAATCCAACAATAGAATGCTTTCTTTTATGTGTAATATGAGGATTTCGTATGTTTCACAAACTTGAGCTTAATTAGAACAACAAGGCTTGAATTAGTTTACCAAGAATTAATACCAAGACTTACAATACATTAATTTATTTAAAAAAAACATGCATTGATAGACTTACGTTAATGGGTTCAAAATTTATACCAAGACTTACATTAAATTGCTCGCCAGCAACCAGGACCACAGGTGAGGAGTGCCTAAGCTACTCTCTAGGCAGGTGAGTAATGCCTTGGCTTCCGAGTATAGGTGAGGACCATAGGTGAGGAGTGCCTAAGCTACTCTCTAGGCAGGTGAGTAATGCCTTGGCTTCCGAGTATAGGTGAGGACCATAGGTGAGGAGTGCCTAAGCTACTCTCTAGGCAGGTGAGTAATGCCTTGGCTTCCGAGTATAGGTGAGGACCATAGGTGAGGAGTGCCTAAGCTACTCTCTAGGCAGGTGAGTAATGCCTTGGCTTCCGAGTATAGGTGAGGACCATAGGCGAGGAGTGCCTAAGCTACTCTCTAGGCTTTTCGCTACAGGCGAGGAGTGCTTAGGCTACTCTCTAGGCAGGTGAGTAATGCCTTGGCTTCCGAGTATAGGTGAGGACCATAGGTGAGGAGTGCCTAAGCTACTCTCTAGGCAGGTGAGTAATGCCTTGGCTTCCGAGTATAGGTGAGGACCATAGGTGAGGAGTGCCTAAGCTACTCTCTAGGCAGGTGAGTAATGCCTTGGCTTCCGAGTATAGGTGAGGACCATAGGTGAGGAGTGCCTAAGCTACTCTCTAGGCAGGTGAGTAATGCCTTGGCTTCCGAGTATAGGTGAGGACCATAGGTGAGGAGTGCCTAAGCTACTCTCTAGGCAGGTGAGTAATGCCTTGGCTTCCGAGTATAGGTGAGGACCATAGGTGAGGAGTGCCTAAGCTACTCTCTAGGCAGGTGAGTAATGCCTTGGCTTCCGAGTATAGGTGAGGACCATAGGCGAGGAGTGCCTAAGCTACTCTCTAGGCTTTTCGCTACAGGCGAGGAGTGCTTAGGCTACTCTCTAGGCAGGTGAGTAATGCCTTGGCTTCCGAGTATAGGTGAGGACCATAGGTGAGGAGTGCCTAAGCTACTCTCTAGGCAGGTGAGTAATGCCTTGGCTTCCGAGTATAGGTGAGGACCATAGGTGAGGAGTGCCTAAGCTACTCTCTAGGCAGGTGAGTAATGCCTTGGCTTCCGAGTATAGGTGAGGACCATAGGTGAGGAGTGCCTAAGCTACTCTCTAGGCAGGTGAGTAATGCCTTGGCTTCCGAGTATAGGTGAGGACCATAGGTGAGGAGTGCCTAAGCTACTCTCTAGGCAGGTGAGTAATGCCTTGGCTTCCGAGTATAGGTGAGGACCATAGGTGAGGAGTGCCTAAGCTACTCTCTAGGCAGGTGAGTAATGCCTTGGCTTCCGAGTATAGGTGAGGACCATAGGCGAGGAGTGCCTAAGCTACTCTCTAGGCTTTTCGCTACAGGCGAGGAGTGCTTAGGCTACTCTCTAGGCAGGTGAGTAATGCCTTGGCTTCCGAGTATAGGTGAGGACCATAGGTGAGGAGTGCCTAAGCTACTCTCTAGGCAGGTGAGTAATGCCTTGGCTTCCGAGTATAGGTGAGGACCATAGGTGAGGAGTGCCTAAGCTACTCTCTAGGCAGGTGAGTAATGCCTTGGCTTCCGAGTATAGGTGAGGACCATAGGTGAGGAGTGCCTAAGCTACTCTCTAGGCAGGTGAGTAATGCCTTGGCTTCCGAGTATAGGTGAGGACCATAGGTGAGGAGTGCCTAAGCTACTCTCTAGGCAGGTGAGTAATGCCTTGGCTTCCGAGTATAGGTGAGGACCATAGGTGAGGAGTGCCTAAGCTACTCTCTAGGCAGGTGAGTAATGCCTTGGCTTCCGAGTATAGGTGAGGACCATAGGCGAGGAGTGCCTAAGCTACTCTCTAGGCTTTTCGCTACAGGCGAGGAGTGCTTAGGCTACTCTCTAGGCAGGTGAGTAATGCCTTGGCTTCCGAGTATAGGTGAGGACCATAGGCGAGGAGTGCCTAAGCTACTCTCTAGGCTTTTCGCTACAGGCGAGGAGTGCTAAGGCTATTCTCTAGACATGCGACAACAGGTGAGTAATGCCTTGGCTTCCGGGTACAGGTGAGAAGTGCCTTCGCTACTCTCTAAGCTTGCGACTACAGGTGAGGAGTGCCTAGGCTTGCCACTACAGGAGTGCCTAAGCTTGCGACTACAGGTGAGGAGTGCCTAAGCTTGCGACTACAGGTGAGGAGTGCCTAAGCTTGCGACTACAGGTGAGGAGTGCCTAAGCTTGCGACTACAGGTGAGGAGTGCCTAACCTTGCGACTACAGGTGAGGAGTGCCTAGGCTTGCCACTACAGGTGAGGAGTGCCTAGGCTTGACCCTACAGGAGTGCCTAGGCTGCACTCTCTGCTCTTGATATTCGTGTGAGCACGCGCAGTAATTTCTTCTCACTTGGATTGTGTTAGTCCAATCAGGCATGTTTTATTCAAAGGGAATGAATGGAACAGCGGGCTAAGTATTGTATAACGCAATAATTGTCACGTGAACTTATGGCGCCAATCAATAGGTCCGACGCTGCAAGTCATTGACAACATCCAGAACTTCGAACGTGGTTCTCTTCGTATTTCTGTTTGATGGTAAAGTAGTCGTCTGATGATAATTATGTCCAGAAGAGAAATGTGCTGAGGACAGTTATTTGCTAAGAAAGATAAGTGCTAATGAACAATTTGTGCTATAGACAGATACGTACTAAAGAAAGATATGTGCTAAGCAAAGTTAACTAAAGAAAGATGTGCTAAGCAAAGTTAACTAAAGAAAGATATGTGCTAAGCAAAGTTAACTAATTAAGGATAGGTGCTAAGAAAAAAGTGCCCAGGAAAGATATAGATATTACTAAGAAAGATAAGTGCTAGAGAACAATACTAGAGATACAAAGAGAGATAAGTGTTAGGGAACAATACTAGAAATACTGAGATAAGTGTTAGGGAACAATACTAGAAATACTAAGAAAGATAAGTGCTAGGGAACAATAGTTTCATAAAGTTATTCTCTGACTATTCTGACCGTTGGCAAGTTGGGTTGATGGATTTATGGTAAGCACGTTTTATTATCAGTTGAACTGGGTCTCTTAATTTTTAAAATGCATATCTTTAAAAAATTTACAATTTTGTCTATTTTTTTTTAAAAATATAGCTGATATTAATGATATGTTCAGAATTCACAGACTAAAACATAGATCTAGTCAAGTACCATGAGAATGGTCAGTGATGACTGTTTGGGTCACTGCTGTTTTGGTGTGTGAGGCTGGTGTTTTGGTGTGTGAGGCTGGTGTTTTGGTGTGTGTGGCTGGTGTTTTGGTGTGTAAAGCTGGTGTGTGAGGCTGGTGTTTTGGTGTGTGAGGCTGGTGTTTTGGTGTGTGAGGCTGGTGTTTTGGTGTGTGAGGCTGGTGTTTTGGTGTGTGTGGCTGGTGTTTTGGTGTGTGAAGCTGGTGTGTGAGGCTGGTGTTTTGGTGTGTGAGGCTGGTGTTTTGGTGTGTGAGGCTAGTGTTTTGGTGTGTGTGGCTGGTGTTTTGGTGTGTGAAGCTGGTGTGTGAGGCTGGTGTTTTGGTGTGTGAGGCTGGTGTTTTGGTGTGTGAGGCTGGTGTTTTGGTGTGTGTGGCTGGTGTTTTGGTGTGTGAGGCTGGTGTTTTGGTGTGTGAGGCTGGTGTGTGAGGCTGGTGTTTTGGCGTGCGAGGCTGGTGTTTTGGTGTGTGAGGCTGGTGTTTTGGTTTGTGAGGCTGGTGTTTTGGTGTGTGAGGCTGTTGTTTTGGTGTGTGAGGCTGGTGTGTGAGGCTGGTGTTTTGGTGTGTGAGGCTGGTGTTTTAGTGTGTGAGGCTGGTGTTTTGGCGTGCGAGGCTGGTGTTTTGGTGTGTGAGGCTGGTGTGTGAGGCTGGTGTTTTGGTGTGTGAGGCTGGTGTTTTGGTGTGTGAGGCTGGTGTTTTGGTGTATGAGGCTGGTGTTTTGGTGTGTGAGGCTGGTGTTTTGGTGTGTGAGGCTGGTGTTTTAGTGTGTGAGGCTGGTGTTTTGGTGTGTGAGGCTGGTGTTTTGGTGTGTGTGGCTGGTGTTTTGGTGTGTGAGGCTGGTGTTTTGGTGTGTGAGGCTGGTGTGTGAGGCTGGTGTTTTGGCGTGCGAGGCTGGTGTTTTGGTGTGTGAGGCTGGTGTTTTGGTGTGTGAGGCTGGTGTTTTGGTGTGTGAGGCTGGTGTTTTGGTGTGTGTGGCTGGTGTTTTGGTGTGTGAGGCTGGTGTTTTGGTGTGTGAGGCTGGTGTTTTGGTGTGTGAGGCTGTTGTTTTGGTGTGTGAGGTTGGTGTGTGAGGCTGGTGTTTTGGTGTGTGAGGCTGGTGTTTTGGTGTGTGAGGCTGGTGTTTTGGTGTGTGAGGCTGGTGTTTTAGTGTGTGAGGCTGGTGTTTTGTTGTGTGAGGCTGGTGTTTTGGTGTGTGAGGCTGGTGTTTTGGTGTGTGAAGCTGGTGTTTTGGTGTGTGAGGCTGGTGTTTTGGTGTGTGAGGCTGTTGTTTTGGTGTGTGAGGCTCGTGTGTGAGGCTGGTGTTTTGGTGTGTGAGGCTGGTGTTTTGGTGTGTGAGGCTGGTGTGTGAGGCTGGTGTTTTGGTGTGTGAGGCTGGTGTGTGAGGCTGGTGTTTTGGCGTGCGAGGCTGGTGTTTTGGTGTGTGAGGCTGATGTTTTGGTGTGTGAGGCTGGTGTTTTGGTGTGTGAGGCTGTTGTTTTGGTGTGTGAGGCTGGTGTGTGAGGCTGGTGTTTTGGTGTGTGAGGCTGGTGTTTTAGTGTGTGAGGCTGGTGTTTTGGCGTGCGAGGCTGGTGTTTTGGTGTGTGAGGCTGGTGTGTGAGGCTGGTGTTTTGGTGTGTGAGGCTGGTGTTTTGGTGTGTGAGGCTGGTGTTTTGGTGTATGAGGCTGGTGTTTTGGTGTGTGAGGCTGGTGTTTTGGTGTGTGAGGCTGGTGTTTTAGTGTGTGAGGCTGGTGTTTTGGTGTGTGAGGCTGGTGTTTTGGTGTGTGTGGCTGGTGTTTTGGTGTGTGAGGCTGGTGTTTTGGTGTGTGAGGCTGGTGTGTGAGGCTGGTGTTTTGGCGTGCGAGGCTGGTGTTTTGGTGTGTGAGGCTGGTGTTTTGGTGTGTGAGGCTGGTGTTTTGGTGTGTGAGGCTGGTGTTTTGGTGTGTGAGGCTGGTGTTTTGGTGTGTGAGGCTGGTGTTTTGGTGTGTGAGGCTGTTGTTTTGGTGTGTGAGGTTGGTGTGTGAGGCTGGTGTTTTGGTGTGTGAGGCTGGTGTTTTGGTGTGTGAGGCTGGTGTTTTGGTGTGTGAGGCTGGTGTTTTAGTGTGTGAGGCTGGTGTTTTGTTGTGTGAGGCTGGTGTGCTGGTGTGTGAGGCTGGTGTTTTGGTGTGAGAGGCTGGTGTTTTGGTGTGTGAGGCTGGTGTTTTGGTGTGTGAGGCTTGTGTGTGAGGCTGGTGTTTTGGCGTGCGAGGCTGGTGTTTTGGTGTGTGGGGCTGGTGTTTTGGTGTGTGGGGCTGGTGTTTTGGTGTGTGAGGCTGGTGTTTTGGTGTGTGAGGCTGGTGTTTTGGTGTGTGAGGCTGGTGTTTTGGTGTATGAGGCTGGTGTTTTGGTGTGTGAGGCTGGTGTGTGAGGCTGGTGTTTTGGTGTGAGAGGCTGGTGTTTTGGTGTATGAGGCTGGTGTTTTGGTGTGTGAGGCTGGTGTGTGAGGCTGGTGTTTTGGTGTGTGAGGCTGGTGTTTTGGTGTGAGAGGCTGGTGTTTTGGTGTATGAGGCTGGTGTTTTGGTGTGTGAGGCTGGTGTGTGAGGCTGGTGTTTTGGTGTGTGAGGCTGGTGTTTTGGTGTGTGAGGCTGGTGTTTTGGTGTGAGAGGCTGGTGTTTTGGTGTGTGAGGCTGGTGTTTTGGTGTGTGAGGCTGGTGTTTTGGTGTGTGAGGCTGGTGTTTTGGTGTGTGAGGCTGGTGTTTTGGTGTGAGAGGCTGGTGTTTTGGTGTGTGAGGCTGGTGTTTTGGTGTGTGAGGCTCGTGTGTGAGGCTGGTGTTTTGGTGTGTGAGGCTGGTGTTTTGGTGTGTGAGGCTGGTGTTTTGGTGTGTGAGGCTGGTGTTTTGGTGTGTGAGGCTGGTGTTTTGGTGTGTGAGGCTGGTGTTTTAGTGTGTGAGGCTGGTGTTTTGGTGTATGAGGCTGGTGTTTTGGTGTGTGAGGCTGGTGTTTTGGTGTGTGAGGCTGGTGTTTTGGTGTGTGAGGCTGGTGTGTGAGGCTGGTGTTTTGGTGTGTGAGGCTCGTGTTTTGGTGTGTGAGGCTGGTGTTTTGGTGTGTGAGGCTGGTGTTTTAGTGTGTGAGGCTGGTGTTTTGGTGTATGAGGCTGGTGTTTTGGTGTGTGAGGCTGGTGTTTTGGTGTGTGAGGCTGGTGTTTTGGTGTGTGAGGCTGGTGTGTGAGGCTGGTGTTTTGGTGTGTGAGGCTCGTGTTTTGGTGTGTGAGGCTGGTGTTTTGGTGTGTGAGGCTGGTGTTTTAGTGTGTGAGGCTGGTGTTTTGGTGTATGAGGCTGGTGTTTTGGTGTGTGAGGCTGGTGTTTTGGTGTGTGAGGCTGGTGTTTTGGTGTGTGAGGCTGGTGTGTGAGGCTGGTGTTTTGGTGTGTGAGGCTGGTGTGTGAGGCTGGTGTTTTGGCGTGCGAGGCTGGTGTTTTGGTGTGTGAGGCTGTTGTTTTGGTGTGTGAGGCTGGTGTTTTGGTGTGTGAGGCTGGTGTTTTGGTGTGTGAGGCTGGTGTTTTTGTGTGTGAGGCTGGTGTTTTGGTGTATGAGGCTGGTGTTTTGGTGTGTGAGGCTGGTGTGTGAGGCTGGTGTTTTGGTGTGAGAGGCTGGTGTTTTGGTGTATGAGGCTGGTGTTTTGGTGTGTGAGGCTGGTGTGTGAGGCTGGTGTTTTGGTGTGTGAGGCTGGTGTTTTGGTGTGAGAGGCTGGTGTTTTGGTGTATGAGGCTGGTGCTTTGGTGTGTGAGGCTGGTGTGTGAGGCTGGTGTTTTGGTGTGTGAGGCTGGTGTTTTGGTGTGTGAGGCTGGTGTGTGAGGCTGGTGTTTTGGTGTGTGAGGCTGGTGTTTTGGTGTGTGAGGCTGGTGTGTGAGGCTGGTGTTTTGGTGTGTGAGGCTGGTGTTTTGGTGTGTGAGGCTGGTGTTTTGGTGTGAGAGGCTGGTGTTTTGGTGTGTGACGCTCGTGTGTGAGGCTGGTGTTTTGGTGTGTGAGGCTGGTGTTTTAATGTGTGAGGCTGGTGTTTTGGTGTGTGAGGCTGGTGTTTTGGTGTGTGAGGCTGGTGTTTTGGTGTGTGAGGCTGGTGTTTTGGTGTGTGAGGCTGGTGTTTTGGTGTGTGAGGCTGGTGTTTTGGTGTGTGAGGCTGGTGTTTTAGTGTGTGAGGTTGGTGTGTGAGGCTGGTGTTTTGGTGTGTGAGGCTGGTGTTTTGGTGTGTGAGACTGGTGTTTTGGTGTGTGAGGCTGGTGTTTTGGTGTATGAGGCTGGTGTTTTGGTGTGAGAGGCTGGTGTTTTGGTGTATGAGGCTGGTGTTTTAGTGTGTGAGGTTGGTGTGTGAGGCTGGTGTTTTGGTGTGTGAGGCTGGTGTTTTGGTGTGTGAGGCTGGTGTTTTGGTGTGAGAGGCTGGTGTTTTGGTGTGTGAGGCTCGTGTGTGAGGCTGGTGTTTTGGTGTGTGAGGCTGGTGTTTTAGTGTGTGAGGCTGGTGTTTTGGTGTGTGAGGCTGGTGTTTTGGTGTGTGAGGCTGGTGTTTTGGTGTGTGAGGCTGGTGTTTTGGTGTGTGAGGCTGGTGTTTTGGTGTGTGAGGCTGGTGTTTTGGTGTGTGAGGCTGGTGTTTTAGTGTGTGAGGTTGGTGTGTGAGGCTGGTGTTTTGGTGTGTGAGGCTGGTGTTTTGGTGTGTGAGGTTGGTGTGTGAGGCTGGTGTTTTGGTGTGTGAGGCTGGTGTTTTGGTGTGTGAGGCTGGTGTTTTGGTGTGTGAGGCTCGTGTGTGAGGCTGGTGTTTTGGTGTGTGAGGCTGGTGTTTTGGTGTGTGAGGCTGGTGTGTGAGGCTGGTGTTTTGGTGTGTGAGGCTGGTGTGTGAGGCTGGTGTTTTGGTGTGTGAGGCTGGTGTTTTGGTGTGTGAGGCTGGTGTTTTGGTGTGTGAGGCTGGTGTTTTGGTGTGTGAGGCTGGTGTGTGAGGCTGGTGTTTTGGTGTGTGAGGCTGGTGTTTTGGTGTGTGAGGCTGGTGTTTTGGTGTGTGAGGCTGGTGTTTTGGTGTGTGAGGCTGGCGTTTTGGTGTGTGAGGCTGGTGTTTTGGTGTGTGAGGCTGGTGTTTTGGTGTGTGAGGCTGGTGTTTTAAATGTGTCAGCTGCATAGTCAGCACGGATAAATAGTCACCACTGAAAGACACCACTAGCAGACACAGTCACCACTGACATAAAATCACCACTGGCATACACAGAGACACCACTATCAGACACAGCCACAACTGACAGACAGAGTCACCACTGACAGTCACCGCTGACAGACACCACTGACAGACACAGTCACCCGAGCACATTAAAAAACCATAGCACGCGTGACTCAACTTGAAACCGCTTTATTTCAGCACATAAAGCAAGCGCCATGTCTGGGAACAACTTGAGTTTTCTTTTTGATGCACGTTTGTTGTCGCGACAGCCGGCAACCGTCACCCTACAGTTACTGCCGGACAGCGCGTCCAAACGTCCGGCTGGCGTCTACCCCACGCCCAAACCCCTCCGGTGCAGGTCCGTGCCCAGCAGGAGCAAGTCAGAGGCCAGCCCCTGCAACATATCGGACGACTTTGTCAGGTGCCTCATACACTTTCTGGAAATACTGTCTAATATTTAACGCATATGCTGTATATATATATATATATATATATATATATATATATATATATATATATATATATATATATATATATATATATATATATATATATATATATATATATATTAGCTCAGCGGACGCCTTGAGAATATTTCTCCCCATCCGAGCGTAGAATGGATCCACACTCTAACTATTTATATAAATACTAGCCGTCGCAGTTACCCGGTGTACGAGACAGAAATCTCCCATTGGTTTGTTAAAAGTGCTGTATTGCACTCACTGACATTAACCGAGATTTCCCCTTGCTCGACACGGGAGCGCCGTAGTGTTCCCTTTTTCCTGTGAAATCCCCGCTTCACTCACGCCGACGATCTCCGGACTTATAATACTTATATACAGATAAGACGGGATGACTGACACTACCTAGCCGGAGCTACACACAGCGGTACCTCACTTATCGCGGGTGTTTCATCTCACGCGAGCAGTGAATTCCCATGGGAGACGATAAATTGTGTTTATACATTATCACTTAAAATGGTGATGATAAACTGATTAGCTGACCAGTAATGATGACGATGGAGTTGAAGATGACGATTAACTAAAGGCACAGCTTCATAAGGTTACCTAAATGCGTAATCTTTTGATGGCTATGTGAAATTTTGTTGATGACTTGACAATTAGACAATGTGACTCGCTACACTGACTGAACTATTAATTCTATAAGTTGACCAGTGTTTCTTCCAGACTTTTTTTCTCCGGGGGGGGGGGGGGCACTTGAAATTTTCTGGGGGGCGGTAGACTTTCTTCGGGGGGGGGGGGCGGACACTGTTAAAAGTATATACTTTCTATATAAATTATATAAATGGGAGGGGGGCTTTGCCCCCCCCCCCCCTCCAGAAGAGATGCCTGGAAGAAACTCTGAAGTTGACGCTGGAAAGTTTATTTAATCATCGATCAATACATTTTTACGCAATCAAAGTATTCCATAATATCGATACTGTGTTGTTGCAGCAATCAAAGAGCTAGTTGAATGCAAATTGCTAGGCGTGCGATTTTTATTTTTACTTGAAAAGGAAACCGTATGGCATGATTAAGTGAAATCGAATCCGCCCATTGTTTTTCTGGATGTTGTTAATCCCGGTGAGTTATTTCCCTTATCGACCTGTCACGTGATATGCCACAAAACACTGGGTGTTATTGTTGACACAGTTACCAAACAACACATTGATTTATTTACTGACATCGTGTATACGGCAGCTAAGTGTTTATTCATTGCTAGATCATTGCGTTTATAACCTTTCTATAGCACTCACTTACGCCATCAAGCCAAACACACTAGACCTAATCAGCTTCCTGGTTTGGCCTACTTTAGGGCGATATATGATATCTGGCCAATACCTAAAGTAGCTTGACTAATGACAGACTGTTTCGAATGTAGCAATTTTATAGCGTTACTAAAGTTTTTCGAGCAAAACAAAACAGAAAGGTTTATTGCTTTTATATGCAACATAAGTTCCAAATTTACTGCTAGGTTTTAAAATTCTTCTGTCAAATAAATATAGCGAGTTTATCAGGCAATACAAGCAGGAACAAAATCTGAAAATCGTTAGAAAATCATTGGACAAGGTCTTGTAGGTCCACTGGCTAGACAAGGTCCTGTAGGTCCACTGGTTGGACAAGGTCTTGTAGGTCCACTGGCTAGACAAGGTCCTGTAGGTCCACTGGTTGGACAAGGTCTTGTAGGTCCACTGGTTGATTTAGGTCCTGTAGGTCCACTGGTTGGATTAGGTCTTGTAGGTCCACTGGCTAGACAAGGTCCTGTAGGTCCACTGGTTGGACAAGGTCTTGTAGGTCCACTGGTTGATTTAGGTCTTGTAGGTCCACTGGCTAGACAAGGTCCTGTAGGTCCACTGGTTGGACAAGGTCTTGTAGGTCCACTGGCTAGACAAGGTCCTGTAGGTCCACTGGTTGGACAAGGTCTTGTAGGTCCACTGGTTGATTTAGGTCCTGTAGGTCCACTGGTTGGATTAGGTCTTGTAGGTCCACTGGCTAGACAAGGTCCTGTAGGTCCACTGGTTGGACAAGGTCTTGTAGGTCCACTGGTTGATTTAGGTCTTGTAGGTCCACTGGCTAGACAAGGTCCTGTAGGTCCACTGGTTGATTTAGGTCCTGTAGGTCCACTGGCTTGATTTAGGTCCTGTAGGTCCACTGGCTAGACAAGGTCCTGTAGGTCCACTGGTTGGACAAGGTCTTGTAGGTCCACTGGTTGATTTAGATCCTGTAGGTCCACTTGTTGGATTAGGTCTTGTAGGTCCACTGGTTGATTTAGGTCCTGTAGGTCCACTGGCTAGACAAGGTCCTGTAGGTCCACTGGTTGCTTTAGGTCCTGTAGGTCCACTGGCTAGACAAGGTCCTGTAGGTCCACTGGTTGCTTTAGGTCCTGTAGGTCCACTGGTTGCTTTAGGTCTTGTAGGTCCACTGGTTGATTTAGATCCTGTAGATCCACTGGTTGATTTAGGTCCTGTAGGTCCACTGGTTGATTTAGGTCCTGTAGGTCCACTGGCTGGATGTAGTATCACGTGTTTTTATGGGTGAGTGATGGCTGGGTTGGTGATTTCACGCAACTTCTAAACAGAAGACTGCCTTAACCTCCCCCCCCCCCCCCACACACACATACACCTTTTTGTTAGGTTAATTGGATGTACTGTCGTGAATATCTAATGTCGAAGATATCAATTTTTCACAATCGTGAAGGCAATTAGTGTCAGTTGAAAATAAGAATGGCGCAACTTGTAACAGTTGAAGCGTTGGAATATTTTTTTTATTGTGGGATGGGGTGGGGGCAGAGGCGTAGCGAGGGGGGGGGGTTCGGACCGCACCGGGTGACACCATTTAGGGGGGAGACACCAAGGCGAAAAATAGCAAAATATATAGAGAAAAACTTGAGGGGGGGGGGGGGGGGCAAATCGAAAGTTCGAAAACTTGAGAAAGTTTGTCCCCGGGAAGGGTCGTTACGCTTTTGGGGGGGGGGGGGGGGGGGTGACACCATTAAGTGCCGTACCGGGTGACACCCGACCTCGCTACGCCACTGGGTGGGGGTGGGCGTAAACTGCATCTACGGACAGCTAAATACTTGCCCTTAAATTTATGTCGTCATTTTCAGAATTAGCCACTGCCCATTGGTCAGACGAGACCACGTGGGGACCAACTTACCCTGGCACCAGCACCTGCAGCAGTCATATGACCGGAACTTGGTCTTCTCAACCACGTGCCATGGCGGACATGTTGGGTTTTTCAAAAACCCAAATTTCACCCGATCAGATGTCTTGTGCGATAACCTGAGTCAACAGGTTTGGTTTAAGTTTTTTTTTTTAAAAAAAAACGTGATGAAAACAAACTGAATAGGTTGGAACATGATCTAAAACGGCCCGGGACAAAACGGCCCCGTCAAAACGGCCCCGTTATTATGACCCCGTCAAAGCGACCCCGTCAAAATAGGCCCGACTTATTGGCTCCTGTCAAATGGGCTCCCGTCATGTTGACTTGCGATATATAGGCTCCCGACAAATGCGCCCCCGAGGTTTAGGCTCCCGATAAATGGGCTCATGACATTGGCTCCTGACATATGGGTCCATATGTCACTGCTCTTTTGACGGGGTCGTTTTGTCATTGGCCGTTTTGACGCCGCACGATATATATATATATATATATATATATATATATATATATATATATATATATATATATATATATATATATATATATATATATATATATATATATATATATATATATATATATATATATATATACATATACATATATATATATATATACATACATATATATATATACATATATATATATATATATATATATATATATATATATATATATATATATATATATATATATATATATATATGGCTGTATAATATATGCTTATAACTTATGTATGTGTCTATAGATGAGCCAAGAGGCAACGTTCCATGACAATCTACAGAACGGCCTTTCAAAAAGCTACAGCATGCCCGTCCTACCACGGGAAAAGATGACAAATTTTGTGGAGCTGTGGATAGAACATGGATCTAAGCTGGATAGAAACAACCATTTACTCGCCGTTGATTTCTAGAACATAGCTGGAGAGGAACAATTATTTACTCACCATTGATTTCTAGAACATAGATCTAAGCTGGATAGGAACAATCATTAATCACCATTGATTTCTAGAACATGGGTCTAAGCTGGATAAGAACAATAGTTAACACAGCATTGAGTTCTGTTCAAGTACATTGACATTCTTAATGTTTTAATGTATCACACAATTTAATAAAAATTGTTTTTTTTTTTAATAAATTTAAAATCATCCACGTTTTGTTTACTTGTGTAAAAGAATAACATAATTTTTAGATGAAATTTGGGTAAATACCCGCAGAATAGATTTCTTCCAAAATTGGCCCACACGTCCCCCAGATACACGGCCGTCAAGGTTCACATATGACCGTCAAGATGCAGGTCCATACAATTTCGCTAGGCTTAATCAGCCACATTATGTCTAAAATCTATCACATACATATTCGTACTTTTCTTTCTCTTGCAAATTTTTAATCTATTATGACCGCAACCCCTGTCTCTGTGTGGATGTAGTAACTTTAAGAGATTTTCTGACCGCGTAGGCGTAGCGAGGGGGGGGGGGGCATATGCCCTCGGGCGCCGACCTAAGGGAGCGCCATTAAGGGTTGGAAAAACAAATTGAAAGTTTGAGGGGGTGGGGGGTGGAAATCGAAAGTTTGTCCCCGGGCGCCGGGAAGGGTCGCTACGCCTCTGTCTGACCGTCTTCTGAGAGTCAAAATTAAACAAAAAAGTGATGATTAGAAAGTAAAAAAGTATGTTTCATCAAAACAAAAATACACTTTACAAAATTAAATATAGACTTGAAGATAACAATTTAGATAGTCAGAAGTGGAAAGGAGTAAATAAAACAAATATAAAATAAAATATTCATAATAATACGCGTTTAAATGCACTCAAAATGAGAAAATAAAGTAACTTGCTTTATTTAATAAAAAGGATTGGTCGCTCGTGAAATTTCCTAAACATATCTGCTTTAAACCCGATCAGTTGACTGCAATCTCCAAAAGATAATTATCTACTCCTCCTTAGTCAAGGGGTCGTCCATAAATAACGTCACACTCGTAGGGTGGAGGGGGGTCCGTAATTTTGTGACGGTGTGTGATGAGGGGGGGGGGGGGGTCAGATAGTGCGACATCACACTTTTACATTAAATAAAAGCAATGTTAGAAAACTAATTTTAGACGTTAATTTGCGTTTTAGAAAACTGTTTTAATAAATTGTAATAGGACCTGATTAAAATACTCTATTTTGACGGAGTTCAGACAAGATTTTGGAAAAATATCGATGTTTAAAAAAAATAAATTCAAAAGCATTTTTGAGGGGGGGGGGGGGGGGGGTTGTAGGCTGAGATGTGACGTCATTTTAGGGGGGGGGGGTCTGGCTTTTTGTGACGACGTGTGACGGAGGGGAGGGGGGAGGTAAAATCGTCAAAAAAAGCGTGGCGTCATTTATGGATGACCCCCAAGCAACAATTCGGTCAACCACCGAGTTATCATGTTCCGACGGAAATAGAGTAAAGTACCATTTCCAATTACCGGAAATCGTTCAAAAGTTGATAGAAAACAGCGCAGGCAATCTAATACTTTAATGGTACTTAATTTATCGGTTTTTAATAGACCAACTTAAATACCACTTCCGGATACCGGAAATCGCTTAAAAGTTTAAAGTTACACATTTTATATAATACTTTCATATGAATTTTGGTCAACATAACAGAAACTGTAATCAAGTTATCGTGTTTAGAGACACATACAGACGGACAGAATTGCAAAAATAAGTTTTTCCGGTAGAGTAGTAAAGATTTCTCAAAATTAAAGTTTAGATTTTCGCTCGATTACAATACATCCTTTGAATTCCATATACCATAAAGAAGGGAGGTGTGCGGCAAAAACTGTCAAAATTGTAGGGCCTATTTAATATTTTATGCACGATTACAATACTTTCTCAATAATCTGTATACGAGAAAGTAAAAAGTAAATACCATTTCGGACCTGGCAGGCTATAGAGGAGATAGAGTTCACCTCTTTTCACCACGGCATATGGTTAGTATGGTTAACGGTTAACCTAACCCTAAGTTTTTATCGCTCGCGCCTGGGTTCTGAACTTGAGACTTTTGATTGAATAACCAGATGAATTCTACCCGCAGACGACGGCTTCCCATAAATTGTAAAAAAAAAGTAGGTTAAAAAATAAAACAAAACAAACATTTATTTTATGACACTATAGCCTACATGTTTCTATTTAGAAAGTAAATTTTTGTCTGTTTTAACTTTTTTTCGGCATAACGTTTGCCAATCTGGTAACCTTGTCGAGCAACACCTGTCTTTCACTTTGTTTGTTTCCTTGAGTCCGGAAATGAAATCACCTGTTCCTCTAACTGCTACTAGGCCTAGACTATTAAATATTACGAAACGACATATTACGAACAACGATTGATCTCTTTTCTGGTGATGAGTTATCGATTGAGGTTATAGTGTCGTTTTACGATTATTAAACTTAAAACCGAATAGCATTTTAAACTGAAACAAAATTGAACATTAAATAGATCTGGGACATCTAAATATGCTACAAAAGTTATCTGGCAGTCTTACAACACTTTTATCTGGCTATCTGGCTACAAGATTGCTGACCAAAAGTAAGGACTCAAATCCAAAAGGTAAACAAGCGTTTTTGGCTTAAAAACAATTATAATACTATTACGCCCATTTAGTGTACGTTATTCTTACTTACTTAAAAATACTTTAATCTGGATCTAGTTAGTCTGGTAACGGTTTTATTTGATTTATTAAATAGTAGTCTAGATAGATCCTAGCTCAACGTCGTACTCTTATTTTTAGATTTTAACTTTTAACTTGTCTTAAACTGAAAAAAAGTTTTATAAAGTATTATTTAAAATATTTAAGTTTAGTTAGTTTGAGACAAGTGTAACGCCACTTTAAGTCACTTTTAAGAATTTAACGGGCATTAATTAGATTAGGCCTATAATATTTATTTAATATTGAAGAGAGAAGCAGTTTTGATTTTGTTATAAAGTTTAACTGTTTAAAGTTTAAAGTAGATCTAGAATCTAGATCTAGATCTAGATCTAAAATCTAGTAGTAGGCTTAAAAATTAAAATATTTGAAAAGACTAGACCTAAATTCTAAATTAATAAATTATTAGGGCCAACACTACTGACTAAAGTAAAGTTAGATTCAGAGTTTCTTACAGTAATCTTCCAGGCACCTCAGGCAGAGCCCCCCCCCCCCCCCCGAAGAAAATCTACCCCCACCCCCCGAACAAAAAGGAATTTATTATATAGAAAACATACTTTTAGCAGTTTCTGCCCCCCCCCACCCCCCCTGAAAATGTCAAGAGCACCCCTGAAGATAAAAGTCTGGAAGAAACACTGGTTAGATCCAGCAGTGGGGGGGGGGGGGATCAGAGTTTCTTCCAGGCATCTCTTCGGGGGGGGGAATTTTTACCGCCCCCCCCCCCCCCCCGAACAAAATGAAATTTATATAATTTATATAGAAAATATATACATTTAACAGTGTCTCCCCCCCCCCCCTCTGAAAATTTCAAGTGCCCCCCCCCCCCCCCCCGGAGAAAAAAGTCTGGAAGAAACACTGGGGGGGGGGATGTGTGTGTTGTTATTAATAGGTGGGTGTGCCCCCACCTGAAAAGATGCTTGAAAGAAACATTGCTACTAAGTCTACTACTATTACTATATCTAGATCTTGTACTCAATAGCTTAGCACTAGACTTAGGGCAGTATATAACATGTAGATACAATATTGCTCTTCTTTGCTTTGTGAGACAATTGGGCTGTCTATTGTAAAGTAGGATCATGGACTAATTTATTGGCTACTTAAAACATATTAATAGGCCTTTTTTCTCTGGGAGGGGGGCAGACACAATTTTTCAGGGGTGGGCATGGATTCTGGTACATACATTTTATTTTGTTCGGGGAAGAAGTAATGCCTGAAAGAAACTCTGCACTTCACTTTCTCCATGTTAGTAATGAAATGTTGTGTTATAACAGGAGGTAGGGTGGTTGGGTCGGTTGCTGAACCGAAAAGTGTGGAGTTCATACCCCAGGCAGATGAGGCTGGATAGCTGGGGACAGCCACTCATCTAGGAGAGACAACTCCAAAATCAAACAACTGCTGCCTTGTAGTTTGTTCTTGGTTGGACAAAGGCTATGGAAGCAAATCCAAAAAGAAAAGCTAGCTGAAATTGGAGTCAATGGCTTATATTGCACATAACAAGTTGACACACAATACTTAATTGTGTTGGAGGGAATCTCTTCCAACACCAAAATTAAAAACAAGGAAGAAGAAAAAGAAGTGTTATGACAAATTTAATAATTAAACCAATTTATAGAGTTAATAATCTTGATCTAGCATTATTTGAAATTTTAACCTAATATTGAGTCATATTATGCAGGTTTATATTTAGACACATTTATTCTACTGTTTAACTTCTGTATATAGTTTTATACTTTTGATGGTGTTGTCTTGTGTACTATTCCATGACTGGGGTTGTCTTGTGTTCCTGTGACTGGGGTTGTCTTGTGTTTCCATGACTGGGGTTGTCTTGTGTTTCCTTGACTGGGGGTGTCTTAAATCCCCTGACTGGGGTTGTCTTGTGTTCCTGTGACTGGGGTTGTCTTGTGTTTCCATGACTGGGGTTGTCTTGTGTTTCCTTGACTGGGGGTGTCTTAAATCCCCTGACTGGGGTTGCCCTATGTACCTGTGACTGGGGTTGTCTTGTGTTTCCATGATTGGGGTTGAAATGTCTTTTGTTCCTGTGAGTTGTCTTATGTCCCATGACTGGGGTGGTTTTGTATTCTCTGACTGGGTTTGTCTTACTGGGGTTGTCTTGTATCCACTGACTGTAGAGTTGTCTTGTGTCCCCTGACTGTGGGGTTGTCTGACTGGGGTTGTCTTGTGTCCACTGACTGTAGGGTTGTCTGACTGGGGTTGTCTTGTGTCCCCTGACTGTGGGGTTGTCTTGTGTCCCCTGACTCTGGGGTTGTCTGACTGGGGTTGTCTTGTGTCCCCTGACTGGGGTTGTCTTGTGTCCCCTGACTGTGGGGTTGTCTGACTGGGGTTGTCTTGTGTCCCCTGAGTGTGGGGTTGTCTGACTGGGGTTGTCTTGTGTCCCCTGACTGTGGGGTTGTCTTGTGTCCCCTGACTCTGGGGTTGTCTGACTGGGGTTGTCTTGTGTCCCCTGACTGGGGTTGTCTTGTGTCCCCTGACTGTGGGGTTGTCTGACTGGGGTTGTCTTGTGTTCACTGACTGAGGGGTTGTCTTGTGTTCCTGTGACTGGGGTTGTCTGACTGGGGTTGTCTTGTGTCCACTGACTTGAGTTACCACTAACCAGTTTGTTCGTGCTAATGAACTTTGTGTACACTGAACTAGGAGCACGAGATGGAGATGCAAACATGGGTTGTTTGCCCCTGGATAGTCAGTCAAATAGCCAGCCTTAGCCTTAAGTCATCGCTCTGACCTCGCTATCTGTACCCCTTCATTTGGACCAATGTATGGGAGGGATGGGGTGTTATCTGTATGGGGGGGGGGTGTCCATGTCACTTTGAGCTTTGACTTTCGTAAGTAGCACTTGGACTGTGTATGTGTGAGGGGTGTGTTGATAGGTTAGTTATTTATATGTGTGTTTAGAGTTTAGCGAGTTATGAAATATATATGCGATATCAAGGCCTTTCGTTTATGTAAGATTGTTGTTAACGGTTAACTGCCTGTAATCGTCTTCAAGCTTGATTGGTTTTTCGTGTAAGGAGATTGACAGGTGTCAGCGCAGGTAGCTGTAGGTTGTACCTGAGCGGCATGGTATGCCAGTTACCTGCACTGTTAGCTTCTGGTCGTTTTTAGGTGACAGTCACCAATTTCCTGCCGGCTGGGAGGGAGTACACATCGTCACGTGACTTCCAATCTAAACAAACCTCCAGTTAACCTCCAGGCTACTCAACATTCGAGTATCACAACGCCATCAGGCTAATTTGACCCGTGTATGGCTCTATGGCTCTACACCAGGCCGACTTCTGTAAACAATGTATTGATTGGACCCTCCTTTACATGTCATGTAACATCAGATGAGTCATTGTGATCAATCACAATAAACGAGATTCGGAGCGGTTATAGTGTCAGAAAAACCAGCCTATTTTTAGACTGCATTTGTCACGGGGATACCCAATCTAATCAATACTTTCTATTTGTCGCTAGCGTTGTACAGATGTACATAGATTTCAATTTCATATTGTTGCCAGCGTTGTACAGATCTATGTAGGTTTCATATTGTCGATAGTTTTGTATTGATGATGCACGTAGTCAGGAGTTTGACCTATGTAGGTTTCATATTGTTGATAGTCTTGTTTTGATGATGCACGTAGTCACGTATTTGACAGTGTTATACGTGTCCTGAAGTAGTCCTACATAAATGTGACATGGCGCGGTATTTATCACAAGGCGCTGTTTGTTTTTGTGTTGGTTGATTTGACTTGCCTTTACTCTAATAGCAACATTTTTGTGCCACTTCTTGGTTCAATATTACGTTTTTAAACAACGCTTTTTAAATATTTTTTATTTTGTATTGTTTGAATCCCGGGCTTGCTGTGCAGGTGAGTGGTATGATGTTGTAAACACCTGCATGTTTGGCTGTAGTCACCTACGATAAGAGCAATACGATTTGCACCCAAAGCTTTTACCTAATCTCCCATCCTTTTGATTGTGTGAAGGCCGACTCCCCACCTCTCTGTGTGGTGTAGTGTAGAGTGTTGATGTCCTAGCATTTCGTAATCAGCTGTCTTTAGTTGGGAATCAGCTGTCTTTAGTTGGGAATCAGCTGTCATTAGTTGGGAATCAGCTGTCTTTAATTGGGAAAGACATTCGTTAGTTTTTTAAAAGTATTTGCTTTGTGAATTTGATCATCAAATGTAGTTTCTTATAGTATTGAAACCCATAGTGTCTAGAGCATATTCATGTAGTTTACACCTGGGAAGTCTAGGTACATCTGCTTGTTAGATCACGTGACACTCACGTTTAGAGCCAACATTGAACCACGGCGCGGTCCTTTAGAGTGGCTACTGTCATTTTAGTGTTGTGTGCGTACTCTACGACAACCTTTATTTCATGTAAGCTGGTTTCATGATCGTATTCTTTTACAACCTTCATTTTATGTAAGCTGGTTTCATAATCGTATTCTTTTACAACCTTCATTTCATATCATCTCATCAGGGAGGGAGTAGCGATAGAGTGACCTGCTAATGACGTGCTGACAGCTGGAAGAGCCTGCTGGTGTCGGTGTTAACATACCTGTGGCCTGATCTACCTGCTGATGACAGTCATGTTCGCTGACTGACGAGAAACATTTCTGTCCCCTAATAAGTTAAGCGACGTCTAATGACTATAGTGGCGGTGGGGCGCCCAGAAAAGACACCCCAGACGTTTGATGGTTCTCCCACTCCCACGCTAGTGGCTGTTTGATCAGCTCCCAGAACTAACGGGCACCACAGGGGACCATGTCTCTGCTGCTGACCTCATGCACCATGGGCAAGCAGCCCGACAGGCTGCTCAACAAGGGACCTGGATACCTCAGAACTCGGACCAACATGGGCATGTTTGGTGAGTAATATACAATTCTCTAACATAGCATGTTTGGTGAGTAATATACAATTCTCTAACATAGCATGTTTGGTGAGTAGTTCACAATGTTTGGTGAGTAGTTCACAATTCTCTAACATGGCATGTTTGGTGAGTAGTTCACAATTCTCTAACATAGCATGTTTGGTGAGTAGTTTACAATGTTTGGTGAGTAGTTCACAATGTTTGGTGAGTAGTTCACAATGTTTGGTGAGTAGTTCACAATGTTTGGTGAGTAGTTCACAATGTTTGGTGAGTAGTTCACAATGTTTGGTGAGTAGTTCACAATGTTTGGTGAGTAGTTTACAATGTTTGGTGAGTAGTTCACAATGTTTGGTGAGTAGTTCACAATTCTCTAACATAGCATGTTTGATGAGTAGTTCGGAATGTTTGGTGAGTAGTTCACAATGTTTGGTGAGTAGTTCACAATGTTTGGTGAGTAGTTCACAATGTTTGGTGAGTAGTTTACAA
Source organism: Physella acuta (assembly GCF_028476545.2). Lineage (NCBI taxonomy): Eukaryota > Metazoa > Mollusca > Gastropoda > Physidae > Physella > Physella acuta. Next base: position 271,910 of record NW_026731841.1, on the reverse strand, counting down.
TTCTCTATCGTGGGCATGTTTGTTTTCCATTTGAAAAAGTTATGTTGTGAACTGAATTTTAACTGTTATTTTGCATTTTAAAAAAGAACGTTTTTGAAAGAAAAAAAATTAAATTAAAAAAGAAATCGATTAATATACTCTTCGTTGACCAGCCTCTTTAAATATTTTAGAGTCTGAGGTGTGATGTCTTTTTAAGAGGGAGGGGGGAGGGAGTTTTTTGTGACAAAGTGGACATGGGGAGGTAATAGTCCTAAACAAATTAGCGTAAATGTTTATGACAGGGGATACTATAACAATTGTATTTATAAGGTAGGGAATATTGGATTACTTCCCTTACATGTATACAATTTTTCACCCTTTAAAATGTGATCTCGACATTCACCTTTATAAATCAATTTGAAACTTGTCAGGGAATTTTGTTTTACTATTGCACAATTTTACTACACCCAAGTTGTGAAATGTTTTATGGGGGGGGGGGGGGGGGGGGGGGTGGAGGTAAGGTTCACGATCGTTGGCACAGTGTTAAATCAGTAAGGACTAGGGACCAGGCATGACTTAAGCCTGGTCATGACTGATGTGACTTTAGCCTGGACATGACTTATGTGACTTTAGCCAGGACATGAATTACGTAATTTTAGTCTGAACATCACTGAAATGACTTGAACCTGGACATGACTGATGTGACTTTAGACAGAATATGACTGATATGACTTGAGATTGGACATGACGGATGTGACTTTAGCCGGGACATGACTGATGTGACTACCCAGAACATGACTAATGTGACTTTAGCCAGAACATGACTGATGTGACTTTAGCCTTGACATGACTGATGTGACTTTAGCCTGAGCATGACTGATGTGACTTTAGCCTGGACATGACTGATGTGACTAGCCAGAACATGACTGATGTGACTTTAGCCAGAACATGACTGATGTGACTTTAGCCTGGCATGACTGATGTGACTTTAGCCTGGCATGACTGATGTGACTTTAGCCTGGGCATGACTGATGTGACTTTAGCCTGGGCATGACTGATGTGACTTTAGCCTGGACATGACTGATATGACTTTAGCCTGGGCATGACTGATGTGACTTTAGACAGAACATGACTGATGTGACTTTAGCCTGGACATGACTGATGTGACTTTAGCCAGAACATGACTGATGTGACTTTAGCCTTGACATGACTGATGTGACTTTAGCCAGAACATGACTGATGTGACTTTAGCCTTGACATGACTGATGTGACTTTAGCCTGGCATGACTGATGTGACTTTAGCCTGGCATGACTGATGTGACTTTAGCCAGAACATGACTGATGTGACTTTAGCCTTGACATGACTGATGTGACTTTAGCCTGGGCATGACTGATGTGACTTTAGCCTGGACATGACTGATGTGACTAGCCAGAACATGACTGATGTGACTTTAGCCAGAACATGACTGATGTGACTTTAGCCTGGACATGACTGATGTGACTTTAGCCTGGCATGACTGATGTGACTTTAGACAGGACATGACTGATGTGACTTTAGCCTGGACATGACTGATATGACTTTAGCCTGGATATGACTGATGTGACTTTAGCCTGGCATGACTGATGTGACTTTAGCCTGGGCATGACTGATGTGACTTTAGCCTGGACATGACTGATGTGACTTTAGCCTTGACATGACTGATGTGACTTTAGCCTGGGCATGACTGATGTGACTTTAGACAGGACATGACTGATGTGACTAGCCAGAACATGACTGATGTGACTTTAGCCAGAACATGACTGATGTGACTTTAGCCTGGGCATGACTGATGTGACTTTAGTCTGGGCATGACTGATGTGACTTTAGCCTGGACATGACTGATGTGACTAGCCAGAACATGACTGATGTGACTTTAGCCAGAACATGACTGATGTGACTTTAGCCTTGACATGACTGATGTGACTTTAGCCAGAACATGACTGATGTGACTTTAGCCTGGGCATGACTGATGTGACTTTAGTCTGGGCATGACTGATGTGACTTTAGCCTGGACATGACTTATGTGACTTTAGCCAGGACATGAATTACGTAATTTTAGTCTGAACATCACTGAAATGACTTGAACCTGGACATGACTGATGTGACTTTAGCCAGAATATGACTGATATGACTTGAGATTGGACATGACGGATGTGACTTTAGCCGGGACATGACTGATGTGACTACCCAGAACATGACTAATGTGACTTTAGCCAGAACATGACTGATGTGACTTTAGCCTTGACATGACTGATGTGACTTTAGCCTGAGCATGACTGATGTGACTAGCCAGAACATGACTGATGTGACTTTAGACAGAACATGACTGATGTGACTTTAGCCTGGACATGACTGATGTGACTTTAGCCAGAACATGACTGATGTGACTTTAGCCTTGACATGACTGATGTGACTTTAGCCAGAACATGACTGATGTGACTTTAGCCTTGACATGACTGATGTGACTTTAGCCTGGCATGACTGATGTGACTTTAGCCTGGCATGACTGATGTGACTTTAGCCAGAACATGACTGATGTGACTTTAGCCTTGACATGACTGATGTGACTTTAGCCTGGGCATGACTGATGTGACTTTAGCCTGGACATGACTGATGTGACTTTAGCCTGGCATGACTGATGTGACTTTAGACAGGACATGACTGATGTGACTTTAGCCTGGACATGACTGATATGACTTTAGCCTGGATATGACTGATGTGACTTTAGCCTGGCATGACTGATGTGACTTTAGCCTGGGCATGACTGATGTGACTTTAGCCTGGACATGACTGATGTGACTTTAGCCTTGACATGACTGATGTGACTTTAGCCTGGGCATGACTGATGTGACTTTAGACAGGACATGACTGATGTGACTAGCCAGAACATGACTGATGTGACTTTAGCCAGAACATGACTGATGTGACTTTAGCCTGGGCATGACTGATGTGACTTTAGTCTGGGCATGACTGATGTGACTTTAGCCTGGACATGACTGATGTGACTAGCCAGAACATGACTGATGTGACTTTAGCCAGAACATGACTGATGTGACTTTAGCCTTGACATGACTGATGTGACTTTAGCCAGAACATGACTGATGTGACTTTAGCCTGGGCATGACTGATGTGACTTTAGTCTGGGCATGACTGATGTGACTTTAGCCTGGACATGACTGATGTGACTAGCCAGAACATGACTGATGTGACTTTAGCCAGAACATGACTGATGTGACTTTAGCCTGGGCATGACTGATGTGACTTTAGCCAGAACATGACTGATGTGACTTTAGCCTTGACATGACTGATGTGACTTTAGCCAGAACATGACTGATGTGACTTTAGCCTTGACATGACTGATGTGACTTTAGCCTGGCATGACTGATGTGACTTTAGCCTGGCATGACTGATGTGACTTTAGCCAGAACATGACTGATGTGACTTTAGCCTTGACATGACTGATGTGACTTTAGCCTGGGCATGACTGATGTGACTTTAGCCTGGACATGACTGATGTGACTAGCCAGAACATGACTGATGTGACTTTAGCCAGAACATGACTGATGTGACTTTAGCCTGGACATGACTGATGTGACTTTAGCCTGGCATGACTGATGTGACTTTAGACAGGACATGACTGATGTGACTTTAGCCTGGACATGACTGATATGACTTTAGCCTGGATATGACTGATGTGACTTTAGCCTGGCATGACTGATGTGACTTTAGCCTGGGCATGACTGATGTGACTTTAGCCTGGACATGACTGATGTGACTTTAGTCTGGACATGACTGATGTGACTTTAGCCTGGCATGACTGATGTGACTTTAGACAGGACATGACTGATGTGACTTTAGCCTGGACATGACTGATATGACTTTAGCCTGGATATGACTGATGTGACTTTAGCCTGGACATGACTGGTGTGACTTTAGCCAGAACATGACTGATGTGACTTTAGTGTGGATATGACTGATGTGACTTTAGCCTGGCATGAAGCCAACTGATCCCACCCAAGGCTGCCCGTATTTACCCAAACATCTATTTATAAATCTAATCCATCGGCTGGTGTGATTTACAAGTTAATCCATTGCTGGTAGAATCCTCCTATTGTGTCGCTATCTCTTATTATTATTATTATTATAGCATTGTGTCAGTGTGCTGCTATTTTATGACCGTATTACTCGATTAACGTTTGTACATTTTATTACCTTATTGGTCGCTTTGTAACCAGTGTAGGTTTTGTTTGTGGTAAACTGTTACAAATGTATCAGGAGGGAGTTGTAATTGCCCCGGGGGGGGGGGAGAAGGGGGGTTGGAATCGACTGGTCATGTCCTAAATCCGCTGTCTATAGACTATATGGACCTACACATGTGGTACACACCACTGTCCACTATATGGAACTACACGTGTGGTACACACCACTGTCCACTATATGGACCTACACATGTGGTACACACCACTGTCCACTATATGGACCTACACATGTGGTACACACCACTGTCCACTATATGGACCTACACATGTGGTACACACCACTGTCCACTATATGACCTACACATGTGGTACACACCACTGTCCACTATATGGACCTACACATGTGGTACACACCACTGTCTACTATATGTACCTACACATGTGGTACACACCACTGTCCACTATATGGACCTACACATGTGGTACACACCAGTCCACTATATGGACCTACACATGTGGTACACACCACTGTCCACTATATGGACATACACATGTGGTATACACGGTACACACCACTGTCCACTATATAGACCTACACATGTGGTACACACCACCTTTTGAACGCCAGCATTGCCTTCCTAGTGCAGCACCCATATTGATTGAGTAAAACCCGCTAGTTAAAGCCTACATGAACAGAGTTTCTTCCAGGCATCTATACCGCCCCCCTCCCCCCGAAAATTTCAAGTGCCCCCCCCCCCCCCCCCCGGAGAAAAAAGTCTGGAAGAAACACTGTACATGAAGGGACGTAACTGAAGACTTGCCACGCACCCATCTGATCATAAAATAAACATTACAGTTAAATGTAGACGACCAATTACAAAACAGACATTATATTCCGATGACGAAAAGTAAACAGTATAGTTGTAAGAACCAAACGTAACAGTACACTAAAGTTAGTGTGATCCCAACAGCACTGTTGAAGAAGCTAGTAGCAAAGACGGAAGAGGTTGATCTAAGCTCTGTTAATTTTTCTTTTAACATGCGATGGGGTGTGGAGGGGTACGTGAGGTCTTATCTCTGAAATAGGAAATTAGCCGGTATTTCTGCATGTGTGTGGTAGCGGAAGTAAAATAGCTAGCGGTGTTTCCTCTTGCCTCAATACAGACTATAATAGGTCCACGTCACAAACATGAGCAGGTGTTCGGTCATGTGCTGCTGGCATCAAGGGTTACCTTTTTTAATGGTCTAATTTTACCTTTTCTTTTTATAGATAGTCGTGTCAGGGTAATTTGGTCGTTACATATTCCCAAATGCGACCCAATTATCCCCCCACTTCCCCAGCCCTAAACTTCCGTGACCGGTACTATGACCGAGTCCTCCACACGACTGTCTTCTGCCCCTCCCCAGCCCAGAACCTCTCTGACCCCCCTATGACCCCTACTATGTCTCCTGTCTCTCCCCAGCCCAGACCCTCTCTAACCCCCCTATGACCCCTACTATGTCTCCTGTCTCTCTCCAGCCCAGAACCTCTCTGACCCCCCTGTGACCCCTACTATGTCTCCTGCCTCTCCCCAGCCCAGAACCTCTATGACCCCCCCTCTGACCCCTACTATGTCTCCTGTCTCTCCCCAGCCCAGAACCTCTCTGACCCCCCTATGACCCCTACTATGTCTCCTGTCTCTCCCCAGCCCAGAACCTCTCTGACCCCCCTATGACCCCTACTATGTCTCCTGTCTCTCCCCAGCCCAGAACCTCTCTGACCCCCCTATGACCCCTACTATGTCTCCTGTCTCTCCCCAGCCCAGAACCTCTATGACCCCCCTGTGACCCCTACTATGTCTCCTGTCTCTCCCCAGCCCAGAACCGTAAGAGCGCCGTAGAGCTGCTGGCAGCCAGCAAGTCCCAGTTCTACACCATCAAGGGCTCAGTCCCGCTGGACAAGCACCAGGACCTGGCGGTCACTCACGGACAGAACCAAAGGTCAGTCTTTACAGTCAAGGGGGAGGGGGGGGCTGAACTAATTACGGGGGGGGGTGGAAAGGTCAGTCTCGACAGTCAAGGGTAGGGAAGGGGGCTGATCTAATATCTACAGTCGGAGGTAGGGTTAAACAAAGATCAGTCTTTCTAATACAATCAAGTACAATCAGGGGGGGGGGGGGGGGGAAGGGGGAGATGCAGTGCTATTAATCCCATGCCAGCTACTGTTCTTCATGTCAAATGTCACATCTTTAGTACACTGGTCAAGTTATTGTTCTTTATGGCATAAGCGACATACTTGGTCCATTTGTATCAGTTCCATACGTCATGTCTGCATGTCACAATAGTGACATCTCCATGCTGTAGCACTCTCTGTGGTGATGCAATACCGCTCTAGTACTGCCCGTGATGGCCCAGTGCCGCTCTAGTACTGCCCGTGATGGCCCAGTGCCGCTCTAGTACTGCCCGTGATGGCCCAGTGCCGCTCTAGTACTGCCCGTGATGGCCCAGTGCCGCTCTTGTATGATGGCCCAGTGCCCCTCTAGTACTGCCCGTGGTGGCCCAGTGCCCCTCTAGTACTGCCTGTGATGGCCCAGTGCCCCTCTAGTACTGCCCTTGGTGGCCCAGTGCCCCTCTAGTACTGCCTGTGATGGCCCAGTGCCCCTCTAGTACTGCCCTTGATGGCCCAGTGCCGCTCTAGTATGATGGCCCAGTGCCCCTCTAGTACTGCCCGTGGTGGCCCAGTGCCCCTCTAGTACTGCCTGTGATGGCCCAGTGCCCCTCTAGTACTGCCCTTGATGGCCCAGTGCCGCTCTAGTATGATGGCCCAGTGCCCCTCTAGTACTGCCTGTGATGGCCCAGTGCCCCTCTAGTACTGCCCTTGATGGCCCAGTGCCGCTCTAGTATGATGGCCCAGTGCCCCTCTAGTACTGCCCGTGGTGGCCCAGTGCCCCTCTAGTACTGCCTGTGATGGCCCAGTGCCCCTCTAGTACTGCCCTTGATGGCCCAGTGCCGCTCTAGTATGATGGCCCAGTGCCCCTCTAGTACTGCCTGTGATGGCCTAGTACCGCTCTAGTACTGCCTGTGATGGCCCAGTGCCGATCTAGTACTGCCTGTGATGGCCAAGTGCCACTATAGTACTGCCTGTGATGGCCCAGTGCCGCTCTAGTACTGCCCGTGATGGCCCAGTACCGCTTTAATACTGCCCGTGATTTAGACACGTAGAAGCACTTCGCTATTCTTAACAAGAAAAATCAATTGAAGATTGCAGTTTTAACTGGAATATAATTAGGTTTCAGTCAATCTGATTGATTTTAGCTGAGTCAACCGTTTGGTGTTCACATTGTGTTCTCTTGTTCGTTTATCCTGGGCTGGGCTCTGGTATTGAATAAAGTGGGAATAACTGAAGCAAGCACATCACTATTCCCCACATTGTACTCCCCATCCCCCCCCCCCCACATTGTACTCCCCATTCTCCACATTGTACTCCCCATCCCCACATCGTACTCGCCACTCCCCCCCCCAACCCCTACTCAACACCACCCATCGAGTACTCACCACCACACATTCCCTACTCACCATCCCCTACTCACCATCACCCATCGCCCACTCATCATCCCCCATCCCCTACTCACCATCCCCCATCGTCTACTCACCACCACCCATCCCCATCGTCTACTCACCACCACCCATCGTCCACTCACCACCACCCATCGTCCACTCACCACCACCCATCCCCCATCGTCCACTCACCACCACCCATCCCCATCGTCCACTCACCACCACCCATCCCCCATCACCTACTCACCACCACCCATCCCCCATCACCTACTCACCACCACCCATCACCTACTCACCACCACCCATCCCCCATCACCTACTCACCACCACCCATCCCCCACTCACCACCACCCATCCCCATCGTCCACTCACCATCCTCTACCCAAGTATTCCACGCCGCCCAAATGGCCGCCGGCACACAGCAACAGGCAGGCACGGCCGATTGATTTTTTTGTTCCCCTGGTCTGTGTGTGTCAAATTATCTCCCGTCCCCTCCTGCTGCCGGTCTGAGACGTGCCGGCCAGTGGCTGTACGACACATCTAGCACCCGTGTGTCCTAGCATAGCAGTCTAGTTGCTGGGCGTGTCACCAGTGCTCAGCTAGACTGGTGTGTCAGCCATTGATTAAGGCGTGTCCATTGATCTCTCTCAGACATCCCGTCTTTACACACCCGTGGCTGGTGCCGCCTCCGTGTTGTTGTCTCTCTCATCGGGTAAGCCGTTTTCTCTTTATTATCTCAGTGTACCGTGTCCGTATATACAATAGATGAATTATAAATACGTATTATACAAATATATGTCAAATATAAATGTGAAGAGTTGACTGTTTCCACTCGAATAGAACGTATAGCTGCTCACAAGGAATGGTTGTAATGGCTGCTGTGTTCAAGCCACGGCCATCAACTCGGGCAGCACGTGATGGCTACTTGACTCTTACATGGTCTTGTCTCGTGTGTGTGTGTGTGTATGGGGGGGGGGGGGGGGAGTCAGGTTTGTGAGGCACGTAATGTAAAATCAATCAGACCGAGACGTTCTTGCAGCAGTTTTCCTTGATCTACAATGGCGTCCTCACATGCATATTTCATGCCGGGAGGGAAAAAAAGAAGTATCTGCCTTTTTTTTATTGCAGTATCTGTTCAGTGGAGCCCCTGATGGATGAGACATGCATGTCCTAGTATCCTACCCCCTCCCCGTCATTTGACGGTCCCAGCCCAGGGGTAACTCCAATAAATGTAAATTTTATCAAGTTATAAAGCAACTAGTTGGACTGGGTAAAGACCCTAACAGTTTGTAAATCACGTGCTCCAACGTCCTAGTACTAGCAGAGACGTAGCGACCCCTCCCGGCGCCTGGGGACAAACTTTCAATTTGGCGCCCCCCCCCCCCCTTCTCCCCCATATATTTTCTATATGTATAATTCAAAATAGCAGCTAAAATGAGCTTATTGAGTACTGGTCAAGTTTATAAAGGTTTTGTTGGGTACAGGTCAAAGTAGTCAAGTGTATAAATGTTGGACCACCTAGACTCCATGATCACGCTGTGGACCACGTCGACCTTGTGGGGTGACTATTAAATATTTGGATGACTCACAGACTATGACTGGAAGTTAAATGATTTTTCAATACGCTGTTGGTGTAGAATTTAGACTGCTTGAACTACTTGGCGAAGATAAGCTCAGACTTGGTTTTATGACATCTCACCAAAAGTGTAAAACGACATAAAGCAAGTATGTTCAGCATGCGTTGGCTTGATACAATCAGAACTTCTTCCAGTTCGCCCCCCCCCCCCCGAACGAAATGAAATTTATATAATTTATATAGAAAATATATACTTTTAACAGTGTCCGCCCCCCCCCCCAAGAAAGTCTACCGCCCCCCCTCCCCCCCCCTTCCGAAAATTTCAAGTGCCTCCCCCCCCCCCCCGGAGAAAAAAGTCTGGAAGAAACACTGGATACAATTATCTATCGGCCCATTTTATTCTGGCTTGAGATATCTATAGGCCGATTTGATCGAAATTGGCATGCGTAATCTATGCTGACAATATCATCTAAATTGATCATTTACCTTTCAATAAATGAGGGTCATAAATAGAAACGGTGATACTTTAATATGTACAAATGATGTTGCACAATGGCGAACACAAAGATCACGTTAACCCCATTCCCCTGTAGATTGTGATTTGTGAAGATGGCATTTACCCCATTCCCAAGCAAATTGTAAATATGGCATTTACCCCATTCCCAAGCAAATTGTAAATATGGCATTTACCCCATTCCCTAGAAGATTGTAAATATGGCATTTACCCCATTCCCTTGCAGATTATAAAGATGGCGTTTACCCCATTCCCTAGCAGATTATTAATATGACGTTTACCCCATTCCCTAGCATATTAAGATGGCGTTTATCCCATTCCCCAGCAGAATTCTGCGACTGATTCAGCATTTGAAGCATCCTTTCTCCCATTGATTGGCTGGCGACGTCGAGTGAAGGGGCGGACGTTAATTAGGTTTTTACTTGTGGTAATCACCAATATGGAAACTTAATTACACTAGGGCCATTCATGTCGTTCTTTTTATTTTTAATAGTTTAAAACGATGAAAAGATGGCAGATCTAATTTGTGATTCAATATCAGATGTGACTTTTTGGTCCATATTGAATGATGACATATGTCATATGACACTAGGTGGTGATTCAATGATGACATATGACACTGAGTGGTGATTCAATGATGACACATGACACTGGGTGGTGATTCAATGATGACATATGACACTGGGTAGTGATTCAATGTTGACATATGACACTGGGTGGTGATTCAATGATGACATATGACACTGGGTGGTGATTGAATGACATATGACACTGGGTGGTGATTCGATGATGACATATGACACTGGGTGGTGATTCAATGATGACATATGACGCTGAGTGGTGATTGAATGACCTATGACACTGGACGGTGATTTAATTATGACATATGACACTCTGTGGCGATTGAATGATGACATATGACACCTTTTTTACAATAGAAAAACTGTGAACATGATTGATTGTATTATTTATTAGTTTCAAATAGACATGTTTAGCCAAGCCACGTGTATAAAAAGTATCTTTACAGTATACATCTCACGTGGAGTGTGTAGGCTTTAACTTTGGTATGTAGACCTGGCGTAATGACTAGTTACGTGCGGCACTCGGGGCCATTAGTAGTTTTTCCTTTATACATCTCTCGCCTATTATTGCTTTGGCTGTATCGTCGAGAAACATTATTATACTTATACACTACTCGTCCATTATGGCTTGCTTTGTCACTAAGACCCAGACCTCATACTCCACCGGCCCATTATGGCTAGCTGTGGCAGCCAGATCTCATACTCCACCAGCCCATTATGGCTAGCTGTGGCAGCCAGATCTCATACACCACCAGCCCATTATGGCTAGCTGTGGCAGCCAGATCTCATACTCCACCAGCCCATTATGGCTAGCTGTGGCAGCCAGATCTCATACACCACCAGCCCATTATGGCTAGCTGTGGCAGCCAGAACTCATACACCACCCGCCATTATGGCTAGCTGTGGCAGCCAGAACTCATACACCACTCGCTCATTGTGTCTAGCTGTGGCAGCCAGATCTCATAAACCACACGCCCATTATGGCTAGCTGTGGCACTACTAAGACCCATATCTTCAGAGAAACACGAGTAGAAAAACGAACGTGTTTATCTGTGGTGTAACCCGATCCTACCAACCCCGAATATGATCAATATAATAGCTAGCTGCCCAGGCTAGTAGTGCCGGGGTTATCTATGCACCACTCGAGGACTTAACCTTCTACGGCTATTTGAACCCAGTTACTGGTAGTTACAGTGATCGTGTACCTAGAAAATGCTGGCACATGAGAAATGCGCGTGACCCGGCAGAGGTTGTGCTCACTGGCTTGAGTGTTTCACGAGGGGGGTGGGGGGGGGGGGGGGGAGAGCTGGCAGCCAATCAATAACTTTTTTTTTTATCGTTCTCTCGATGCTCATGTACTCATTCTGATAACGTGGTTGGTGCCCATTGTATTGCTGGGGTCAAGGTTTTTCTTAATCTCACCATTAAAAGTATGCCAGCAGCCGCTGACGATTTCACTACTAAGTTTTAAGATTTACAACCTATTTGAGAGAACTACAAAACGGCTGTTACATCTAACTGCCCATTGGGTATTGTGAATTGTACATATCTTATCCATTGTTCATTGCTAAGGAAAATGGAAGAGTTGAAGTGTGTTGGTTAATGTTTTAATTTCTTCTGGTTTCCTCTCCTCCAGGTTCAGCATCAAAGGTAAACAGAGAGAGCCCTCACGCTCCAAGTCTGAGTTTGACCTGAGTAAAATCCAGCTGTACAAGACTGAGGAGGAGAGTGATGAGAACAACAATGACACTAGCACAGACTCCATTGTCCTCACTGAGTCTGTAGACACCAGTCCACACCCGGGGGACAGACTTGCTGCAGGGAACAATGGCCAGCCTACTCAAGCTCATAGAGACAGTTTGAGCAAAGAGGTGCCACTCAGCCTTGTGAAACAAGAGTCATCTGTGCCTAGTGATGCTCACCCAAGCCCCTCTGTGCAGGAAACAACCCTCCCTGTGTTTGCTGAGAAACTAACCGTTTCTCTTGAGTCTGAAGGCAGAAGTACTCAGGTCAAAAACACACCTGAACCTGTCGGGAAAAAGCCAGTTCCGTTACCCAGGAAAGCTAGAGAAAAACCAATTCCTCCTCCCCGACCACGCTTACCTAAAACACCTGAGGCTGAAGCCCCTAATGATAACACTTTCATTCAAAGGCAAGTTTTTTCAGAACCATCTTCGTGCACCTGGGGCAACAATTCACCAGAAGTTAGCAATGGTTTAATTACTGACACACCAAAGTTAAAAAACAAGCTACCAGTAACTGATGCAACTGTTAACAAAAAACTGTCCCGAGTAGAGACCCTCACCCAGAGGTTTGCCACTCTCTCAGAGCCCAGCACAGTTGTGGCTGAGGAGAAAATATCCAGACCAAAGACACCAGTACAGCTGTCTGACAAGTGCACTTACACAGCCACACCAGTCTTCATCAAGTCTAACCTCCCTCAAAGTTTTGAGGCCAGGCCAGTTTTCATTTCACAGTCAGGTATATGCCTCAAAAATAGCAGCCAGCTAGAGTCCTCTTCTGAAGGCTTGCTTTTTAAAGGAAGGCAACAATGTTCAGATTTTACAGATTCTTTTAAAAGTGCAAAGAAAGAGGGCTTAACTTTAACTAAAAAAGATAGTATAGAGTCTGAAACAAAAAGCAGTTCACCAGTTTGTAAATCAGAAATGTCCATTGAGAGCGCTGATCAAGCTGTGTACAACTCAGAGATCAACGCTTGCCCATCCGCATCCATGGAAGCTGAGCTGGTGCCAGGGGAAGAGGAGGAAGCCAGAGAAATCACCAGAGCCACCTCGTCTTTGAGTGGGTTGATGGATCCGCAGGACTTGTCCCCACTGTCTCTCTCCCCCACCCCCTATTGCTCCTCTGTACCTCGCTCCCACTCAGACATTAGCTGCAGGCTGGAAGGCCAGCACTCACGGGACAGCTCAATTGTTTCAAGCCACAGCAGACTTTCCAGGGCCAGTGCTGGGGCAGATCTGGAGAACTTCTTTAACCAGATGGGCCTGGAGAAGGGCCTTCTTGAGCCCATCAGTAGACTGAAGGAGCTCCAGACCAGCGAGGTGTTTGACAGCATGAGTTCGTTAGATTCCCATGATGCAGCTAGCATCTGTAGCACGTATTCCAGGAGTGATCAGGAGTGGAGTGAAACACAGTCCATGGAGCGCAGTCATCAGCAGACCTCTATTATAGAGAGGAATGCCAGAATCATCAAGTGGCTATGTAATGTCAGGAAGGCAAAGAATCCTGCCCAGAAAGCTGATAGTTCTGCTAGTAAGGATTAAACATACCAAAGATTTAATACTTCTTAATGCATTCAGGTGCACATTTTATAATGGGATTCTAAAATGATTAACTTGAGCATTTCATGACATGTCTTGTTCACCTTATAAAGAGCTTCTTGTTTATGTACAATATTGTGATAAGTAACACTGTTTTGTCAGATTGATGACCATTGGTTATATGCTAACTTCTGTTACTCTCATTTGGATATAAATAGTGCCTAATATATGTATAATTAAAAGGTTTTAAGAACCAGGAGCTTTTTTGAAATACATTACCAAGCATCCTTAAGGGAACAATATTTTGGCAGCCTAACAATGGTTTATGCAGTAATGACCAATTTTTTTTACTGACTTATTTAATTTTCATTGTATTCCGATATTTGTTTTAAAAAGACAAATTTCTCAATCTGTATTATCGATGTAGCATACAGTATCCATTTGTTTTCTTTTCCATCTCCACAAACGTTACCAGCTTTTGCATTTTCAACTTCAAAGAAAAATGTTTTTAGGAGGAAATACATTTTTACACTGATAAGTTAAATACTGGATTACCTTTTCATGTAAAATAACTTTTTAAAGATATTCAGACAAAAATATTTTAGAATTAGATAGTGATATAAATTAAGTATCAAACATAACACATCCAATTCTAGCCTAATTTTAGGTTTTCTCTAAATTATTCTTGTAAAAAGAATTGACTATTTGTATCTATGTCCAAATACCTAGTTAATATTTTATAGTAAAAGTAGTATTCAGCCCCTTTTCTCCTTAGGGAAAGCACATGTAAAAAAAAACTGACTGTTGCACAAATGTATATTTATTAGAATAGGATTTATTCATGTCTTTATTCAATCAAGATTTTTTAAAATATTAACTAGATGATGACAAAAATTTATTAATATTACTAGTTAGATTTTCTTTCTGTTTAGTTATATTTAAAAGAAGAAACGTGTGTACTATTTTATAATTGTCTTTGTGTGAAAACGTGCCTATCTTTGCTAAAGCAATCAGTTTATTGCCTCTTTCTGCCCTGATCAGCTGATACTTGTTTACAACTTTCATTCCTTATAACCACACTCTGTTGGAGTTTCTACCTTTTATTTGAAATGTGCAGCTACTGCAACAATCAATACTGGAGAGTATTTAAAAATAGATAGTTTAATTCTAGCCTTAAAATGATTCTTTTACATTTCTGTGAAAATGAGTTGAAAGTCATTTTAATATAATTTTATCTCACTTGTTTATATATATATATATATGTTATAAGCATTAGTTTGTAAATTGTTTATACAGACATTATAGAAAGCATTAGTCTATAGAATTTCTTTAGTGTTGTACTACAGATCTTCCATAGGCATTACTTGTGTTAATAAATTAAATTTTTTAATACATCAGCATGAATAAAGAGCTGAATCAGCAGTTTTCATACCTTCATACTCTAAATAAAAGAGCTAATTATTCTTCATGAAATTTTGAATATTCTATCAATCAGTATACAAAGGAGAATACTTATGCTAGACTTGATCAATTAGACCTATATTCTATAATGCTGTATTTTACCACTGCATTTAGATTTTTAGTAGTCTGTATATTATACAGAATGCCATATCTGTGGACCAGTGAAGCTTTTATTAGCTCAAGTTTTTTATTGTGATAGTTCTCTTAGTGATCTCTATTTAAATGTTTACATTTATAATTAAATTAATGCTGCAGTACTGTCCTTGAAATGTCAGTTGTTATGTTAGTTATCTCAGTTGTATACAACTTTTGGGGAAAACAAACAATTGTATTTATTTAAAATAGAAAATTGGATTTCTGTGTTGTGTTTTCTATATGGTTTATGTTTTAAAGGTCGAGCCTACACAAGATGTAAAGAGATTTAATTTCATATTATTTACTAACCTCTGAAATCTATAGATCTAATCACTATTGACTGGATAGTCTAATTATTTTTAACTACTGCCATCAGTTTGTCTTGGAACATCACCTCGGAATAGAAAATGAACTATTTGTATTCTTATGTTGCTTATTCCTGTTTATTAAAAAACCTGCTGTCCAAGCACATGTTTAGTCATATCTAGATAACACAAAATAGTATCTATAGCTTATTTAGTGAATTCACAAAACATTCATTAAATATCTGATGTCTATGTTAACTAGGAAGCTATAGAAAGCTAAAGCAAACAAAGGAAATAAATAATGCAGCAGTATCCCTAGATTTTGCTCAATGGTATAGAGTAAAAATATATAAATACAAAAAAAATCTATTGGGTGTTGAAAATTAGGGCTCACTGTCATACTTTTTAAAACTAGTTTTGGTTAATTAATCTTGTAAAAGGAAAAAAGTTATATGGGTAATTATTTAAGGGAAAACATATGGTAATCTGGAATGTTATATTAGCTTAACAAGAATGTTTCTTTCAATGTAAAGTTGTTTTTTTTGTTAGTTATAATTTATAACTAGTGTTCTGTTCTTGATGTGTTTAGCAAATGATTGTATTTTGTGCCAAATGAAGGTTTGAGTAACTTACTTGATAAATATCATGATTTCATTTGTAATCATGTAATATTTCTCATACTGTTTTGTACATGCAAACATCTTCATATGCATTTTAAATTTGGTTTTTGAATGCAATATAAATTTCTCAAAAAAGTTTGATATGTCTTTCATTATTATAATTGCCATTTGATCAGTTTGTGAGAAGCTTTTTTTAAATAATCATTGTACATAGTTTGTTTTATAATAATCAAATCTTTTCATTGTAATCAATGGATATCCATAACCCATTTATTGTATTTGTCTGTAGGATTTAAGTATTCTTAGTGAATCTTATTGTTATATAAAACAGGGGCCAATTTAGCTAGTATAGTTGGTATATTCAATGTTGTTAAGTTATAAAGTTAATTTATTTAATTAAAACTTTTTGTTAAATAAAAATAAAAGTGCAAGCCAAATAAAGATTATGCAATTATTTTTTTAAAAGGAGTCAACAATTGAAAAGTTCCAGAAGTAAACATAAAACATTAATTAATTTTAGTGTTCCGTAATGAATTACGTTATATTAAAACCAGAGCTTCTAATATTGCTAATATAAGACCCTACTTAATATATTTTGTGCTTGCATTACAATCAAAGTTGCAAATTGTTTCATTGAAATGAAAATTAGTAACATTTCTTTTAAGATGATATGCTAGTTATGTTTATTTTGTGCAGTTTGTATTTCTTAGCTTTCATTGTAATTGCATTTGAATAATGCCCAGAATTTACAGTGTTATAAGAATAAACTGATGAATCAAGCTATCCTAATCGCCAGTTGTTCATTTCACATCGGTAAAATTGAAGGAGAGGGAAATAAGTGTATGTTTTAACATCAGTCATACTACTCTGTTTAAACAAAATAAAAGGATTTGAAAATGTAGCAAATTCTAAAAAGTATAAAACAATTTATATATGTTTATAAATATATACATTTGAATTAAATAATTTTTTACATGAAAATAACAAAAATAAATCACCACTCACAAATATTTTTGTGTTCAATTTATTGAAAGGGCTCACAAATACAACAAAATAACTAAATTGATGGAAAGTTTGAACTACAAAACTGAATTGTTAAAATTGAATTTATATGAATTTGAAGAAAGAAATTATCAGAAAGTCATAAGCATAGCCAGTACACCAAGTGTAATCTACACATTTCTGTCAGTGCTTGCACAAGGAATACTAATTTACCTTTAAGTTTTGTTGTTAATAAATCTAAGAGGTATGCTATGTGTTGTTCCAGTTTAGTTAAAGCAAATGTAAGTAGATCAATTTAGCTAACAACTGAAATCAAATAATAACATATAATACAGATTATCACAGATTAGCCCCAGGCAGCTTAAGTGACCAGTCAATGAATACACAAGAATGAACAAACCATTATAAAACAAAACCTTAGTAACAGAATTATATGAAAACAGTGAAACTCAAACAATAATACAGTATACTGATTAGGCACAAGAACAACTCTACATCCATGTGCTAGGCATAAATACTTATTTCTTAAAACATTTGTTCTAATTTCAAAAAATTAAAGAGCTCTTGAAAAATAAACAACGCTTTTTACAAGCTTCACTATAAAAACGTTCCAGCAAAATTGTGCAAATACAATTTGGCAAAGTAAACAAACAAGTGCAATACTTTTTGTAATAAACATTTTGCTTCATGGCATTGTAAAGTTCTTTCTATACAGTAGGCTACATGTAGCAGGTGTAAAAGGGTTGTAGAGATAAATCACTATAGACTGGTGTCTATAGTCAGGGCCATCGTTCTGATACAACTATACTTGCAAGTGAACTTCAGCGTAACAGTTTGCTCAGATTCACTCATCTGTAATCTTATTTAGTACTTTGTACCACAGCCTGTTTTGTGGCTGGTGTTGAAATAGCAGTGTAATTTGTCCCTGTGTTAACAAAATCCATAAAATGACCTAAAATATAGAGACAATCTTCCAGGCTGGAACATTCCATCAGAGGCTGTTTTTAAATACAAATCATCAAAAAACACCTACTTTTTATGGAGATGTTGAACATGTTGCTTCTTCGACAAACCCACGCGCCGTGGACGATTACATGTTGCTAATGGTAGAACAGATTTTAAAGCATCTGGTCCTGCGTCAGAATCTAAAATTAATTTTCAAAAATTTTTTGACTAATGAGTTTAGTTATATACTGTCAACAAATATTTTTTTACTGTGTAAGAATGAAATTATGAATTACAAGAATAATAGTTATTTTAATTTCATTGTCTTAAATTATTTGTAGAAATATATCATTACCTGAATTTAAAATTGAGGTATTTGGATTTTCCTGAGGTAATGCAGTAAATTTGAAAGCAGACTTCACAAAAAGGTTGTTGGTAACTAATTCTTTAAAAAAAAAAAGATTCTTATTTTGAGATTCTACATTAATCTAAGTGCCATTTAATTCATAATTTTTTTAGTACTAAAACTGCACCAATTTTTAACAATGAGCTGATTAAATAAACAGCTGCTATTTAAGCTAATAAGGTGATAAAATTGGCACATTCATAATTGTTAATATAGGGAGAAATGCACATTTAGATATGTCAGATTTAAACTACTTTAAAATAAGGGTAACTTACTTTTATTGTGTAAATCATTGTTTGATTCTTCATACATAGAAACATCTGCTGTTTTGTTTTCTTGTAACACAGAGTTATCTGGTACCTGTTGTTCATCATCTCCTCTCACAGGTGGCTGCAAACTGTTGTCAACTGGCTTTACTTCTGAAACACTCAGGGTATTACTGGCAGACAAAGAGTTAGGATGTGTATACTTGGCTTCATCTGTATCTTCACTCTCACGGCATACAACAAATGCATCCTTCATGTTTTGTATGTAGCTAAAGTTTTTAAGTGAAGCTACACAATTCTGATGAGTTGAAACATCTAACTCTGATATGTGTTTTTCAGTATGCTCAAACTGTTCAAACATTATAGTAGTTTCTTCACTGTTACATTTTGAACTAAGCTTGTTAACTGGGATCAGTGAACTTATAGAGACACTGTCATCCAGAAATGATTCTGGGTGATCTAGTGGAAATTTACAAAAATGCTTGGAAAATATGCTTGTGGGTGATGTTTCTGGGAATACTATTTTGGAAGAGGCAGAGATTTTGGCAAGTGATTTTTCTGTGAATAAATAGGGCTGCTTGATTGAATGGGATTTCTTTTCATCTAAAGTTGTGGGTGAAGAAAACTGGCTTGTAACTGACATAATTTGAAAAGGGACCTTGTGGTTTAGCATGTTTTCAAAGAGGTCAGACTCTGTGGTAGGTCTGTTCATTAAAGTATCATTTTCTTCTGATTTCAAAGTTTTGTTTGCAGTAGAAGGACCAAAGTTTGCTACAGTAGGGTATTGTCTTTTATTTTCTAGACTGTGATTTTCTTGAGTCTTATTCACAAAAGTGACACCATATTTCCTATGAGATTTTTTGAAATGTTGAGCGTATTTGAAAAATGACTCATTTGGTTGAAATTCTGGAGACATTAATGGAAAGCCAGCTTCTTTAGCAGATGCTGCATTCCACTGGGTACCAATAATCTTTGCTTGAGAATAGGTATTGAGAGCTGATGTAAACTTCATTGAAAAGTGAAGAATCTGGTGGTGATGGACTATTGGAAAAGTGTAGTCCTCTTTCAAAATCAACAAAGGGGAGGCTAATAAATCAAATAACCTATTTTCTGATTTAAATGTTTCAAATAACTTTACTAGTCCCCTTTTTTGTTGCCTTTTAAACAAGCTGTAAGACAGTTTCAGTCTTTTCCTCAAAGGCAAACAATGATGTGATGGTTGTAAATTATCAATGCTCAAATGATGATCAACTTTACTAACACATTGATGAGCTTTATCATCCAGTGTTCCCACTGCATCAGCAAATATTTTCACATCAGATGAACCAGAATCTGAAAGCATGCAAGGCCCACTGAGATGAAGGTGATGGTTCATAAAAATAAATGTCTCCTGTGTACTTTCTTTTGTGTTTATAGCTTCCATTCTTGTGGGGACCCTTTTTAA
The DNA here is from genome assembly GCF_028476545.2 of Physella acuta. Classification (NCBI taxonomy): domain Eukaryota; kingdom Metazoa; phylum Mollusca; class Gastropoda; family Physidae; genus Physella; species Physella acuta. The sequence goes on along the minus strand of NW_026731841.1, from coordinate 251,619 downwards.
CTGAATAATTTGCAGTTAAGTTTTCATTTCTCAAATATGAAGGATGTGATGGTTTATTTTCTAGACAATAAAATGAAGAATAAACATAAAGTAAGTTCTAGTAAAAAAATAAGTAATAATCTTCATAATGTAACTCAAAAAACTCTGACTTCAGCCCCACACACTAAACAAAACCTCTTATCTATGTAGGCCTATATATAATAATCTTACAGTTTCTGGATATATATGGATTTTTAAACAAAATTATTTATACATACATTATATAGACTATATATATATATATATATATATATATATATATATATATATATATATATATATATATATATATATAGGCACCTGGAAATTGATATGTCAGCACTCTTTCTGACTAAAGGTATGTATGTAGTAAAATTTAATATAGTCTAGTATTGATTTTTTTTTTAATATCAAGTCCTGTTGGCTTAGTACTACTTAGTAGCCATAGGGACTACACTACACAGACGAGAAATAACAATGGGAAGGGTGTTGGGGAAACAAGCTTAGTTCAACAATCAATGGTGATCCCCAAAACCCTACCCATATTGTCACAAAAAGTAAAAGCAATTCCCTCCATCCCCCAACCAGTGTTTCTTCCAGACTTTGGGGGGGGGGGACTTAAAATTTGGGGGGGGGGGGCGGTAGACTTTTTTCGGGGGGGGGGGGGGGGAAACGGGATGACACTGTTAATTGTATATATTTTCTATATAAATTCCATTTTGTTAGGGGGAGGTGGGGGCAGTAAACTTTCTTTGTGGGGGGGGGGGCTCTGCCCGAAGAGATGCCTGGAATCTAGATTCTCATTTGTACTTTAATTAATTATCAATCATAATTTTTATCATCAATTCATAAAATATAGATCTAGTATATAATTATTAATTATTCATAATTAATAGGCCTAACACTAGTACTTGACTAGTACACTAATCTTTAAAAATAAGTCCTAGATCTAGATCTATGACTATATATACTATACTATCTATGGTACTAATAATATAAATTATTATTACTTATTACAAAGTAATACAAAGGTAGGGTCTACTCTAGATCTATCTGATCTAGCTAGAATCTAGCTAGATCTAGATTTAAATTTTCTAGTTCTAGAATCTAGATCTAGAACTTCTAGATTATAAATAATAAATTAAATAGAATTAAATAAGACAAGACTAGAGTCCCCTAGACTAAGACATCTCCAAAAGCCGTTGCCTTAATTAATTAATAATTAGATTAATTAGACTTGGTAGTGTCTATAAATTAAAGCAATAACTGCTTACACATCTGTTTCTTATAAGAAAAAAGTACCCGATCAATATTTGAGTAGATTCTATAGTTATAGATCTAGAATCAAGATCTAGATCTAGATTAGCTTCTAAATCTCTATTTACGGTTAGCAGACGACGATTTGTTGTGACCTGCAGCAGCACGTGACAATCTATTTTTAGGATGTTAATAATTATTTTTACAATTTTTATATAATTTGAATCAATATTTAAATTTATAATTTTATTGCATCAAATTACGACTAATGTAATATTTTTTTTCTTATTCAGAGTTAAAAATATGTTTTAAATGTCCTAATTTGGAAGATATAACCCGGAAGTATATATGTAATACTAATAGAGGACCACTAGCCAGGCTTATGGCTGTCAACTAATTTACAGTAGGAAGTCGTCCCACATTATAAGGAGTAAATCAGTCTTTATGGTAAAATAATCGACATCTATTTTTAAGATGCATGCTTTGTAATTTAAGCTGGTAAAAGTAAAACATATACTTTATAGAAATCATTTCATGTGGTTTATTATCAAGATGAATTTAATATAGTAAATAAAGCTTCCTTGTTCATTTTAATTTAATTATAATTAATTTTTTTAGGTCTTCTGAAGTTCTAATCTTAATTTAATAATTTTAATACAATAGATCTAATTAATACTAATAATTGATCGAAGTGACTAGGCCTACTCGGAAAAAGATTTTTTTGGCAGAAATTACTAAAGTCAATCATACTTCTGCGCATGCGCAGTGACTTTAATTAATAGCTGGTGTTATGGTAAGGGTTAGGGTTCTGCGGTTTGTATTTTATAAACACACGTATGCGGAGTACCATTGAAAACATTGCCGCCAATGAAGACAGTAGTTTCTCTTCATTGCGCATGCATATCTTTTTCCGGCTAGAATATGCCATAATTTATAATTAAAAATACACACATGGCTTGCTAATGTCAATTTTTTGTCATTGCTAACCCCAACCCTAGTCTTACCATATGCCTAACCCTTATTTCTAACCATAAAACTATTCGTCACAATTCGAGATTACAATTCCACTAGCCTAACAACCTAACACATCTATTTTTGGAAGAGTCTAGCTAGTAGCTATTATCGATACCTTCAAACCTCTGTATTTTTAGTTAGGGTTTAGATTAGTTTAGAATCTTGATTAAGTATTTTAAACTATTACCTGTCCTGAGGCCTAACCCTGGATGTAATATATCTATCACTCTATGATAAAATCATGCCTATGACCTAGCTAGTGTAAATAATTCTAATACAATTGTAAAATAAATGTCAGGCTTAGGCCTAAGCAATTATTATAATTATTAGTAATTACCAGTTATGCATTCTAAAATCTAATAATTCAATTAGTGGATGTTAGGCCTTATATTTTGGCTGCATCTATTCTGACCCTGGTCCGAAACAGCCCCTATTGGGACCAGTGTCCTTCCTTATAGCCTCCGCCGCTATTCGGACCAGCCAATAAAATTATTAAGATTTAGTTAAACAATAATTCTTTTAAGATGCAGAATATACCTTTTCTGTTGTTGTGATTTTTTTTCTTGTAATTCTAAATGATATCTTGAGATCTTGCTTTAAATACCCGATATCATTCCTGACAAATGTCATGGCAAACGGGAGTCAATAGGTCTATTATATATGGTCTATGATATAAACTTCTCTGACTGAGTGAATGTTGAGTCCATATGTAAAAATGTGCTTTATTTTTTTTTTCAAATGAATTTGATTTTATAGGCCTATCAGTGAAAATTTTAAAAAAATATTAATTGTATAAAATAGCTAAAATTAGGCCCGTTTTCTTGATTTGAACACTAATATCTCGCATGTGTGGTAGTACGCTGTAATTGAAGCAATATATAACCAATTCAAACATTGAACAGGTAGATAGTTACAAATGTCTAGGATTGTTTATAGATCACAACCTCACTTGGTCCGACCATATTCATTTTAAAAAATGTCCTTATTAAAGACAACCTTTCAATTAGCAAGGATAAAAAACTTTCTCGACTATAGGAGCAGGCTGGTTTTTTATGAAGCTTTTATTCAATCTAGGTTGGATTATGCTTCTGTAGTGTGGAGCGGCAGCTTTATAACTAAGCAGCGTCCTCTTCTTTCTTTACAAAAAAGGGCTATAAAACTGGTTACTGGCTTGTCTAGTAGTCTGGATTCTTTTCTTACAACTAAAGTACTTCCATTAAATAAAAAGATAATATATACTAAATCAATTTTCTTATATAAAATATTCCACGAAACAGCCCCCTCTTACTTATCAGATCTATTTTCTTTTAACATAAAATTAAATCGTCGTCTTAATTTACCATTCCCATATTCAACTTTTTTCCAAAAACATAGCTTCGTCTACTCTGGTTCTAATTTGTGGAACAATCTTCCTAATAAAATAAAGCTATCTAGATCTGAAAATATATTAAAATCTAAACTAAAACTAAAATTATTTAATGACCTAACTGACTCATTGTAACATTTCTCATTCATCTATTATATTCTCTTTTTTATCTCATTATGTATGATAACTATGTAACATTGTTTCTTTATTCCACATTTTTAGTGCTATGTTACTGCTTTATTTGTTTAAACGGCCAATGTGAAAAAAGGCCTTTGTGCCTACAATTGTAACCGTTGTTTGAATAAATTTGAATTTGAACTCAAGATGACCCCAAAAATGTTTTTCATCTTGCAGGGTAGATTAAGATAGCAATGGTATTGCAATGACGTATGTTATACGTATACACTATTCATATTTTAAACCAATGTGAACGCACAGTGTCCCTAGCTAGACCATGTCAATATTTTTCTCGCACTGACAAGAAAACGTGAGTGGGCAATCATATGAGAAACAGCATTTAGAATTGGCATGTTTTTAAAAATCTAAATCTAGAAAAGATATAGAATCTATAAAACTAAAACAAGCAATTTAAAAAAAGAATAACAGCAATTCAAAGCCATTATCGAGACAGAACAGCCAATGGGAAATACTCGTTTGCTTCTTCTTTCTTCTTCTTCTTCGTTCTTAATTAAGTATATGATGGAGGAGTTAAACAACAAGCCCAACTTCGTGTATGAACTAGATTGTGGTCTCCAGATGAGCGGGTGCCCCATATAGTTTTTCCTTGAGTGGGGTGTGTAGGGGCCAGTGTTTGGATCTCGACTTGAAGGACGTGCTCCGTATTCTATGGGGCCTTGCCACAAGGGCATATTTCGCCACACCCAATTTTTAGTTTTTTTATGCATGTGCTGTTTTAGTCTGTTGTGGCCTGTTCTGAACAAGCAATGGGAAATACTTGTTTGCAACTTCATAGATTTGGGAGGCTCGACTTTCTCAACTCGGCCACAATATTATTTATTAATTATTCAATATTTATTTTTTTTGTTTATAGAGCTGAATATATGGTATTTAAAAAATAGAAGGACCTAACACTAGCAAATCCACAAAAATATTTAAAAAACACAATAAAACAACAAAATACTAGCAAATCCACAAGATAAATCAAATAAACATAAGAAGTATTATTTTAATACAGGTTATAAGAGTGTGTAGCTATATAGACCAAACTTAATGCCAGGTTCAAATAGCAGCCATGGCTATATGGACCCAGTTCCCAGTAGCGGCTGGGGCTATTAGGACCCGGGTCTGAATAGCCACTTTCTTATACTTTTTGTTACTGTAATTTAGTTTTTTAAATTTCTGTGGCTATCCTAGCACCTGGAGTTTGCTGATTGGGTTTACTGTGCAGATGGTCAGGGATACTAGAATCATTGGTCAAACTGCACCCTGGGCTTCTCTGTGGGGTCTTCCATAAATGATGGCACACTCATAGGAGGAGGGGAGTTTTGTGGGGGAGGGGGGTTCAGATGGTGTGACGTCACACTTTTGCATTATAAGATGTCATTTTGGGGGGTCTGGCTTTTTGTGATGATGTGCGACGGGGGGGGGGGGGGGTAAAAATAATCCAAAAGCATGACACCATTTATAGATGACCCTTATAAGCACTATGGCTACTATATTGGTTTTATAGTTAAAAGACCAATTTACACTAAGGATAGGTTGGGCTACTACAATAGATGACTAAACTGAATCACATGTGAGACCTCGATAATTTCAATTTATTTTTACAATTTTTCAGATAAGATGGGAAACTTATTACGCATCCTGCTGAACAATGACCCTCCATCTAAACATTCAGACAATATTTTTGTTGATTTTGAAAGTGAGTATTTTAAATGGTAAAATAAGTGAAGTTATTGCTCCACTGGTACAGGCTGGTCATTTTATTTTAATTTCCTTAGATGCTCAGCCATCGCCATCAGAAGAACGTGTTTGGCTGATGGTCAAGAAAGTCCTTGATATGGCCCAGGAGGTTCTGCTGGAGATACAGAGATACAGTGGGGCCACAGAGGAAATTAGGATGGTCAGTATTTTGTTGAGTGAACAAATAGAGAGACTGAGGTTTTATGAAGGTGTGAGTGATGTTGAATAAAGATGTAGAGTGAGTGATGTTGAATAAAGATGTAGAGTGAGTGATGTTGAATAAAGATGTAGAGTTAGTGATGTTGAATAAAGATGTGGAGTGATGTTGAATAAAGATGTAGAGTGAGTGATGTTGAATAAAGATGTGGAGTGATGTTGAATAAAGATGTAGAGTGAGTGATGTTGAATAAAGATGTGGAGTGAGGTTGAATAAAGATGTAGAGTGAGTGATGTTGAATAAAGATGTAGAGTGAGTGATGTTGAATAAAGATGTAGAGTGAGTGATGCTGAATGACCCCTTGTTTTGCAGGCCATATCCAACCCTAAAATAGAGGACCTACAGGACAAAGCCTGGCAGTCTGTGACTCCACTGGTTTCTAAACTTAAAAAGTTTTTTGAATTTTCCCTTGAGTTGGGTGAGTTGTAACAGTAGTTGTACAAATTGTTGTAACAGTAGTTGTACAATTAGTTGAAACAGTAGTTGTACAAATAATTGTAACAGTAGTTGTACAATTAGTTGAAACAGTAGTTGTACAAATAGTTCGAACAGTAATTGTACAAATAAGTTTGTCAGTAGTTTTACTAATAGCCTCACCAGTTATTCTTTCTATAGTTGTACAAAAATTTAAGCCAATAGTTTAACCAACAGTTGTACCAAACTTTGTGTCATTAGTTGTATAAATAATTGTCCTGTAGGATTAGTCACAATGTATTTCATCTCACTCATTGTTACCATGTAGACTATAATGCTACTGTCTTGTAGCCCTAATATTATAAAACTCCCTAAAGTGATCAATTTGTTTGTACATGATAGAGAGAGTTATACCAGAACTGTTAGGTGAACTGTGCTCCGAGGACCTCACTCCCAGGGAACATCTAGAACAGCAGCAGTCACTCTTTAAACAGTTTGCTGAAATTCTGGACTTTGTCTTGAAATTTGACGACATTAAGGTGAGTTGTACTGATTTAATGACATTAAGGTGAGTTGAGTTGTTGTACTGATTTGATGCCATTAAGGTGAGTTGTTGTACTGATTTGATGCCATTAAGGTGAGTTGTTGTACTGATTTGATGACATTAAGGTGAGTTGTTGTACTGATTTAATGACATTAAGGTGAGTTGAACTGATTTGATGACATTAAGGTGAGTTGTTGTACTGATTTGATGACATTAAGGTGAGTTGTTGTACTGATTTAATGACATTAAGGTGAGTTGTACTGATTTGATGCCATTAAGGTGAGTTGTTGTACTGATTTGATGCCATTAAGGTGAGTTGTTGTACTGATTTGATGACATTAAGGTGAGTTGTTGTACTGATTTGATGACATTAAGGTGAGTTGTTGTACTGATTTGATGCCATTAAGGTGAGTTGTTGTACTGATTTAATGACATTAAGGTGAGTTGTTGTACTGATTTGATGCCATTAAGGTGAGTTGTTGTACTGATTTGATGACATTAAGGTGAGTTGTTGTACTGATTTGATGCCATTAAGGTGAGTTGTTGTACTGATTTAATGACATTAAGGTGAGTTGTTGTACTGATTTAATGACATTAAGGTGAGTTGTTGTACTGATTTAATGACATTAAGGTGAGTTGTTGTACTGATTTGATGACATTAAGGTGAGTTGTTGTACTGATTTAATGACATTAAGGTGAGTTGTTGTACTGATTTGATGACATTAAGGTGAGTTGTTGTACTGATTTGATGACATTAAGGTGAGTTGTTGTACTGATTTAATGACATTAAGGTGAGTTGTTGTACTGATTTGATGCCATTAAGGTGAGTTGTTGTACTGATTTAATGACATTAAGGTGAGTTGTTGTACTGATTTGATGACATTAAGGTGAGTTGTTGTACTGATTTAATGACATTAAGGTGAGTTGTTGTACTGATTTGATGACATTAAGGTGAGTTGTTGTACTGATTTGATGACATTAAGGTGAGTTGTTGTACTGATTTAATGACATTAAGGTGAGTTGTTGTACTGATTTGATGCCATTAAGGTGAGTTGTTGTACTGATTTGATGACATTAAGGTGAGTTGTTGTACTGATTTGATGACATTAAGGTGAGTTGTTGTACTGATTTGATGACATTAAGGTGAGTTGAACTGATTTGATGACATTAAGGTGAGCACATGTAGATTTTGTTGTACTGATAAAAGTTTTAAATCCAACAGAAAAAAAATTGTAAAACAACAAAATGGTCATTTTTTTTTTCTAATTTTAAAAAACGCGAATTTTAATTGACTGCCAAATGGTTCTCATTGTAAAAATTGTAATGGGGGGGGGGGGGGGGATTTGTGTAACGGTATAATGTGGATCATCATATTATTTTATTAATGTAACTGAAAGTTTTCAATGAATGTATTTTGAATGTGTATTTATAATCACAATGAAGTGTGCTAAGTAGAAGTCAATGATCCATTATCTCCTCTCTCTTAGATGACTACCCCAGCAATGCAGAATGATTTCAGCTATTACAGAAGAACTTTAAATAGAAGAAAAATGGCAAATGAGGTAAAAAAAAAAATCTTTATTGCAAACTTTAACAGGCCAAGAGTTTAATTAAATTGAACACATTTCAAGTGAGTCTTATTTGTAACTGAATATGTCCCTTCTGATAAGTTTGTCCCCTGTAGTTCTAGATAGAACTGAATTTGTATCCTGTAGTTCTAAATCCAACTGAATTTGTCTGCTGTAGTCCTATATAGAACTGAATTAGTCCCACGTAGTCCTATATAGAACTAAATTTGTCCCCTGTAGTTGTATATGTAACTGAATGTGTCCCCTGTAGTTGTATATGTAACTGAATGTGTCCCCTGTAGTTGTATATGTAACTGAATGTGTCCCCTGTAGTTGCATATGTAACTGAATGTGTCCCCTGTAGTAGTATATGTAACTGAATGTGTCCCCTGTAGTTGTATATGTAACTGAATGTGTCCCCTGTAGTTGCATATGTAACTGAATGTGTCCCCTGTAGTTGCATATGTAACTGAATGTGTCCCCTGTAGTTGTATATGTAACTGAATGTGTCCCCTGTAGTTGTATATGTAACTGAATGTGTCCCCTGTAGTTGTATATGTAACTGAATGTGTCCCCTGTAGTTGTATATGTAACTGAATGTGTCCCCTGTAGTTGTATATGTAACTGAATGTGTCCCCTGTAGTTGTATATGTAACTAAATATGTCCCATCTGATAAGTTTGTCCCCTCAAGGCAGCCACTGAAGTGTCAAACTTGAGGCTGTAGAACAACAGAAAAGGAAGTAAAATGTACAAATGGGTGTGAAAGATTCAAGTGTTGACTGTGTTCCCTGTCTTTCTATTGACCACTAAGTCATTTGTTGGGCTCAAATATAATTCTCACGCTGATAGATCATAAAATCTGCTCGGGACAAAAGTATATTAGTATTTTACTACCGACTGTTTAAACAGTCTTACATTAGTGTCTAACTATTGCTCTGTTCTATGCTAAATGTTATCAGAGAAATGAGGAAGTGTAATGTTCTTTCCCTGAATCAATTAACAGGATGAGATTCAAGAAGGAGAGGAACATGTATCCAACGAGTTAGCAAACAGGATGTCTTTATTCTACGCTCAGTCTACTCCTATGCTGAAGTCACTCAGTGATGTCACAGCCAAATTTGTTTCTCAAGTACTTCATTTTTTTACACTTTCAACAGTTTTACAGTGTTTAATTATCAGATTAATTTCTTCCTCAAGTACTTTTTTTTTTGTAACAGCTTTACTGTGTTAATTACCAGCTAAATTAGATTGTCAAGTGTAGATTTTTTTAAATATAATTTGACTGTATTTATCCATCATTAAAGAATGGTTTAGCCAACATTAAAGAATGGTTTAGCCATCATTAAACAATGGTTTAGCCATCATTAAAGAATGGTTTAGCCAAGATTAAAGAATGGTTTAGCCATCATTAAAGAATGGTTTAGCCAAGATTAAAGAATGGTTTAGCCATCATTAAAAAATGGTTTATCCATCATTAAAGATTGGTTTAGCCAAGATTAAAGAATGGTTTATCCATCATTAAAGATTGGTTTAGCCAAGATTAAAGAATGGTTTAACTTTAATTAAAGAATGGTTTAACATTGATTAAAGAAAGATTTAACCCTGATTAAAGAATGATTTAACCCTGATTAAAGAATGGTTTATCCATCATTAAAGAATGGTTTAACCCTGATTAAAGAATGGTTTAGCCATCATTAAAGAATGGTTTAGCCAAGATTAAAGAATGGTTTAACCCTGATTAAAGAATGATTTATCCATGATTAAAGATTGGTTTAGCCAAGATTAAAGAATGGTTTAGCCATCATTAAAGAATGGTTTATCCATCATTAAAGAATGGTTTATCCATCATTAAAGAATGGTTTAGCCAACATTAAAGATTGGTGTAGCCAAGATTAAAGAATGGTTTAACCTTGATTAAAGAATGGTGTAGCCATGATTAAAGATTTAACCCTGATTAAAGGATGGTTTAACCCTGATTAAAGAATGCTGTGTTTACAACAAAGACCTGTTATTTCAGCACAAAGATCTACCTCTGGAACAAACCACAGACTGTTTGAGTATGATGGCCAACATTTGTAGGGTCATGATTGAGAATGAGTAAGTTTCTACAGCAGTTCAACTGTTAACATAAGTTTACATTGGTTGATTTGGTGACTAGAAAAATACACAACTTAATTTGTGTAAGAAATAAATGTTCTTGGGGATATTTTTTTAAATTGATTGTTTAAGATGACAGCAAAGAATGGCCACATGTAAAATGTAGAATTATAAAACACCTTTCCACAAAATATAATTAAATGAAACCTCATTAGTGTAAAGGATTTGTATTTGCACATTTTTCTATTTGGACAATTTTTGTTGCATGTCTGTTGCGCTTTAATTTACTGATATAAAGAATAAGAAGAGATAAAATATTAATTGAATGATGAATTAAAGAGGATTGTCCCTAGTTTATTTCCCACATGTCTTTACATATATCTTGTATGTATATAAATATTTCCCTCTATACCTATTCCCCACAAATGTTAAACTATATTTCCCTCAAATAGCTTCACCTATTCCCTATAAATGTCTTTACCCTATCATCTGCAGTGAGTACAAGTCAAGAATGAAGGAGGAGACAAGGTTGTTTTGTCTGAGGGTGATGGTAGGAGTTATCATTCTTTATGACCATGTTCATCCATTGGGAGCCTTCACTAAAACATCCAGTATAGAGGTTAGTACATTAATATAAGGATAGATCGGTTGGTACCTTGGTATAGAGGTTGGTACATTAGTATAGAGGTTGGTACCTTAGTATAGAGGTGGGTACCTTAGTATAGGTTGATACCTTAGTATAGAGGTTGGTACATTAGTATAGAGGTTGGTACATTAGTATAGAGGTTGGTACCTTAGTATAGAGGTTGGTACCTTAGTATAGAGGTTGGTACCTTAATATAGAGGTTGGTGCCTTAGTATAGGTTGGTACCTTAGTATAGAGGTTGGTACATTAGTATAGAGGTTGGTACATTAGTATAGAGGTTGGTACCTTAGTATAGAGGTGGGTACCTTAGTATAGAGGTTGGTACCTTAGTATAGAGGTTGGTACCTTAGTATAGAGGTTGATACCTTAGTATAGAGGTTGGTACCTTAATATAGAGGTTGGTGCCTTAGTATAGGTTGGTACCTTAGTATAGAGGTTGGTACATTAGTATAGAGGTTGGTACCTTAGTATAGAGGTTGGTACCTTAGTATAGAGGTTGGTACCTTAGTATAGAGGTTGGTACCTTAATATAGAGGTTGGTACCTTAGTATAGGTTGGTACCTTAGTATAGAGGTTGGTACCTTAGTATAGAGGTTGGTACCTTAGTATAGAGGTTGGTACATTAGTATAGAGGTTGGTACCTTAGTATAGAGGTTGGTACCTTAGTATAGAGGTTGGTACCTTAGTATAGAGGTTGGTACATTGGTATAGAGGTTAGTACCTTAGTATAGAGGTTGGTACATTAGTATAGAGGTTGGTACATTAGTATAGAGGTTGGTACCTTAGTATAGAGGTTGGTACCTTGGTATAGAGGTTGGTACCTTAGTATAGAGGTTGGTACATTAGTATAGAGGTTGGTACCTTAGTATAGAGGTTGGTACCTTAGTATTCAGGTTGGTACCTTAGTATAGAGGTTGGTACCTTAGTATAGAGGTTGGTACCTTAGTATAGAGGTTGGTACATTAGTATAGGTTGGTACCTTAGTATAGGTTGGTACCTTAGTATAGAGGTTGGTACCTTAGTATAGAGGTTGGTACCTTAGTATAGAGGTTGGTACATTAGTATAGAGGTTGGTACCTTAGTATAAGGATAGATCGGTTGGTACCTTGGTATAGAGGTTGGTACATTAGTATAGAGGTTGGTACATTAGTATAGAGGTTGGTACATTAGTATAGAGGTTGGTACCTTAGTATAGAGGTTGGTACATTAGTATAGAGGTTGGTACCTTAGTATAGAGGTTGGTACCTTAGTATTCAGGTTGGTACCTTAGTATAAAGGTTGGTACATTAGTATAGGTTGGTACCTTAGTATAGAGGTTGGTACATTAGTATAGAGGTTGGTACATTAGTATAGAGGTGGGTACCTTAGTATAGGTGTGGGTACCTTAGTATAGAGGTTGGTACATTAGTATAGAGGTTGGTACATTAGTATAGGTTGGTACCTTAGTATAGAGGTTGGTACATTAGTATAGAGGTGGGTACCTTAGTATAGGTTGATACCTTAGTATAGAGGTTGGTACATTAGTATAGAGGTTGGTACATTAGTATAGAGGTTGGTACCTTAGTATAGAGGTTGGTACCTTAGTATAGAGGTTGGTACCTTAATATAGAGGTTGGTGCCTTAGTATAGGTTGGTACCTTAGTATAGAGGTTGGTACATTAGTATAGAGGTTGGTACATTAGTATAGAGGTTGGTACCTTAGTATAGAGGTGGGTACCTTAGTATAGAGGTTGGTACCTTAGTATAGAGGTTGGTACCTTAGTATAGAGGTTGATACCTTAGTATAGAGGTTGGTACCTTAATATAGAGGTTGGTGCCTTAGTATAGGTTGGTACCTTAGTATAGAGGTTGGTACATTAGTATAGAGGTTGGTACCTTAGTATAGAGGTTGGTACCTTAGTATAGAGGTTGGTACCTTAGTATAGAGGTTGGTACCTTAATATAGAGGTTGGTACCTTAGTATAGGTTGGTACCTTAGTATAGAGGTTGGTACCTTAGTATAGAGGTTGGTACCTTAGTATAGAGGTTGGTACATTAGTATAGAGGTTGGTACCTTAGTATAGAGGTTGGTACCTTAGTATAGAGGTTGGTACCTTAGTATAGAGGTTGGTACATTAGTATAGAGGTTAGTACCTTAGTATAGAGGTTGGTACATTAGTATAGAGGTTGGTACATTAGTATAGAGGTTGGTACCTTAGTATAGAGGTTGGTACCTTGGTATAGAGGTTGGTACCTTAGTATAGAGGTTGGTACATTAGTATAGAGGTTGGTACCTTAGTATAGAGGTTGGTACCTTAGTATTCAGGTTGGTACCTTAGTATAGAGGTTGGTACCTTAGTATAGAGGTTGGTACCTTAGTATAGAGGTTGGTACATTAGTATAGGTTGGTACCTTAGTATAGGTTGGTACCTTAGTATAGAGGTTGGTACCTTAGTATAGAGGTTGGTACATTAGTATAGAGGTTGGTACCTTAGTATAAGGATAGATCGGTTGGTACCTTGGTATAGAGGTTGGTACATTAGTATAGAGGTTGGTACATTAGTATAGAGGTTGGTTCATTAGTATAGAGGTTGGTACCTTAGTATAGAGGTTGGTACATTAGTATAGGTTGGTACCTTAGTATAGGTTGGTACCTTAGTATAGAGGTTGGTACCTTAGTATAGAGGTTGGTACCTTAGTATAGGTTGGTACCTTAGTATAGAGGTTGGTACATTAGTATAGGTTGGTACATTAGTATAGAGGTTGGTACATTAGTATAGGTTGGTACATTAGTATAGAGGTTGGTACCTTAGTATAGGTTGGTACCTTAGTATAGAGGTTGGTACATTAGTATAGGTTGGTACATTAGTATAGAGGTTGGTACATTAGTATAGGTTGGTACATTAGTATCGAGGTTGGTACCTTAGTATAGAGGTTGGTACCTTAGTATAGAGGTTGGTACCTTAGTATAGAGGTTGGTACCTTAGTATAGGTTGGTACCTTAGTATAGAGGTTGGTACATTAGTATAGGTTGGTACATTAGTATAGGTTGGTACATTAGTATAGAGGTTGGTACCTTAGTATAGGTTGGTACCTTAGTATAGAGGTTGGTACCTTAGTATAGAGGTTGGTACATTAGTATAGGTTGGTACATTAGTATAGAGGTTGGTACCTTAGTATAGAGGTTGGTACCTTAGTATAGAGGTTGGTACCTTAGTATAGAGGTTGGTACCTTAGTATAGAGGTTGGTACCTTAGTATAGAGGTTGGTACATTAGTATAGAGGTTGGTAACTTAGTATAGAGGTTGGTACCTTAGTATAGAGGTTGGTACCTTAGTATAAGTTAGTACATTAGTATAAAGATTGGCATAAAAAAAAATTAATTAGAGTTATTTGACCATGTAATTCAAAAGACTAATAGCTACTTTATTTTTTGTCTATTAGATGAAAAGTTCAATTAAACTTTTGAAAGACCAGGAGAGGACTAAAGTGGAGGCTTTGTTGAATGCATTAAGGTAAACAAAACCCAGCCTCTTCTTGTTGCTCTGTTTATTTGTAAGGCTTTTTTGTTAGTCACAGACTTAATTAGTCACTGACTTAATCGGTCACTGGCTTAATCTGTCACTGACTTAATCAGTCACTGGCTTAATCTGTCACTGACTTAATCAGTCACTGGCTTAATCAGTCACTGACTTAATCAGTCACTGACTTAATCTGTCACTGACTTAATCAGTATTGGCTTAATCTGTCACTGACTTAATCAGTCACTGGCTTAATCAGTCACTGACTTAATCAGTCACTGACTTAATCTGTCACTGACTTAATCAGTCACTGGCTTAATCTGTCACTGGCTTAATCTGTCACTGACTTAATCAGTCACACTTTTCTTATCAGATTAGGCCGGTCACACTTGCTTCAACTGTAAAAACAGACTTTTGTTTTGACTTCAACTGTAATAACAGACTTTTGTTTTGACTTCAACTGTAAAAACAGACTTTTGTTTTGACTTCAACTGTAAAAACAGACTTTTGTTTTGACTTCAACCCATACATCAGACCTTTGTTTGACTTCATCAAACACATCAGAAATACATCAGACTTCTCTTTGACTACCATCAAACATACATCAGACTTGTTTGACTTTGTCAGACATACATCAGACTTTTTTCAGACATTATAGCTGAGACTAAGGATTTAAACTTAAACCAACTTATTACAGAGATTAGGTACCATTTGACTGCACTGTCCCCTAAATTACAGGGCCACTCTTACCTTCTATTGTCAGTTTCTAATTGTGCTAAATGATTGTACTAATGTGTTGATGTCCTTATTAGGTACACAACCAAGCATTTACAAGATGTCTCAACATCAAAGACACTTAAGACCATGCTGGCAGATTGAGGAGCACTTGCTGACCAACGGCTTGACCACAAGCTCCAACAGTTTTCAATCCACAGGATGATAGGCTAGCAGCCACAAGTGGTCAATTATGGACTTATTAGTAACATTTTCATTCACTAAATTCCTGCTGTTTTTCTAGAATGTTTAAGTATTATAATGTGCTTTTATTAGGGTTCTCCATAGGGCAGCATTCGTTGAGCTGTACCAAGTCAATTAATTCAATCCAGTTGTCCAAAGTGTATGTAAACATTCCAGTTACTGCCCCTGATGTTGTTACTCCCCCTGTTGTTCTAGCAGTTTGAGTGTACAACAGATGTGTGTGTTATGTCCCTAGTGATATCCCAGCCTGTGATTGCAGAAGGTTAGAACAACACAATTCCCCAGATGGTCAGAACTACACAATTCCCCAGTTTACTTAGAACAACTCCCCAATCCCCAGATGGTCAGAACTACACCACTCCCCAGTTTACTTAGAACAACTCCCCAATTCCTTTAGTTTTATGCTATTGTTTTATACAAGAAATGAGGCTATGCATAAAACTGGCATCTGTTGCATTGGACCGGTGGAAGCTCACAAATTTTCAGACAATTTTTATCCATGTTTTAATTTGTTGCTGCACCTCATTCAGATTTAGATTAGTGTAATTATCCTAATTAGGAAAATCTTGTTAAACTTATTTCTTTGTTATGTCAATTCCTGCAAACTTGTAAAAGCCACAGTGAATTATAACATGTCTTTTAATGAATTGTCCTTTTGATTTCTTTGTGATTGATGTGATTGCTAAAAAACCCAAAACAAAATGTTGAATCCAACAGTAACTTCCCTTGATTCCAGTTGTAGGCCTTGCTGGTTTCCCTTTCTCTCTCTCTGTGATTCTCTAGTTTTCTGCTTCAGCTGTTGTGATGCTGTTGATCAAGCCAGTGATTCTGTTTTGAGTGCTTTTATTTCATCATTTCTTAACTTAGCAAGCTGCCACTCTTCATGTTGTGACATGGACTACAACTGAAATCAAGTCAACAAATCTCTTTTGCTTTGGGCTGGCATTTCACCAAGTTCACAATTGCTCAACTTTTTTTTTATTGCAGCTGCTGGATTTAGATAAGTTGGACATTTTTTACATAATTTTTTTGTAAAATTCTGAGACGATTGTGTGTTTAAAAACTGCAATGTAATGAAGATAAGAACCAAGAACTTACAAGTCTTGTCGAAGGATGAGTGCGAAGAACTTACAGTAGATGCTGGTTGTGATTTTTTTTCTCATGTGATTTCTCACTGTTTCATTTCATCCCATTCACTTAGTCATTTGATTGTTATTTTTTAATTTATTTCATAAGTAGCCTGGATATGATAAGATACAGGGCATGTCCCACATGAGGCTGTAGGGCCCATAGGATTCTTCCAACGCCCACTGTGGTGTAATAGGCCATTTGATTGCCCCCTCTTGGCTGTAGCACTGTTGAGATGGGATGGATTCTGAAAATATTTTATAGAACCTTATTGTATTTTTTTATTTAATTAATGTGCATAGAGCCAATGACTTTGTTGTTATAATATGTGATCAGCTCAAATGGCGGACCTAAGTCATACTTTATTTCTGTGCAGCATGCATCATCAAATTATTCATCTCACGTTACAGTCACTAAACACTTAAACATTTAAACGCTATTGAAATTTTAATTTAAAAAAATGATGCTACATAGCAAGAAGAGCTGAGCCTGTAAGTCCATGATTGTTGTATTACATTGTGTGTAGCTAACTGTGCCTGAATGTCTGGTCTTCTAGGACTGTGTTTTCTGACTGTGCCTGAATGTCTGGTCTACTAGGACTGTGTTTTCTGCCTGTGCCTGAATGTCTGGTCTTCTAGGACTGTTTTCTGCCTCTCACCTTACTTGTACATACACCCTCATCAGCACAATGTTGGTTTGACATTGCTTTGTAAATATCTTTCAACATTCATCCAAGTGCTACTCCTTCTGTTTTGTTATACAAAAATCTCCTCGTTATTAATTAACTATTTTCTTAATTGATAGAGCCATATGAACAGGTTTTTGCAATTATTACTTTTTATATCAACAAAATTATTATAATATAAATGTTTCTCAAATTATTTTTTTGAAATAAGTCCAATAAACTGAACAGGGTTTTTTAAAATATATTTTTAATCATTAAAAAAGTCACAATAAATTAAACCTTCCTTTTTTTTTTTTTGCTTATTTTTTTTTTAATTGCCAAAAAAAATCACAATAAACTGAACAGGGTTTTTCAAAATATTTTAAAAATCACAACAACAAAAAATCACCATAAATGAAACATTGTATCTTGAATATATGTTTTTAAATGACCAAAAAAAAAGCACTATAATTAAACATTTTATTAAAATGTTTATAAATCACCAACAATCACCATGAGATATAGAGCCTGTGGGTTTTCTTGTCTTAGCACATTTATTTTGGGCATAATTTAAATAAGTCATCAGTTGGGGTAAAGTGATAGGCCTACCTCTATTTTGGGTGGGCAGATAACTGACCATCCCTACACTAAGGGCAGACAACCTTCAATTTTATTAACACAACTTTACATCACAATTTTAAAGATTTTTTTTTTATTCTCCGATAATTTTTGTTTAAAAAGTTTTATATAACATTTTTTATGAGCATGTATGAACACTTTTGCCAAAGTTAAATTATGAATTTAAGTTCTGAACTTTATTTCACTTTATGCAACTATTAAAGTATGTGATTATCTTATCTTAGTTCATCGACCTCAGTGTTGTAAACAGCTCCCAGCCTAGCTGAGTCAATGAACAAAAATATTTTCTTAATTTTCTTTTTTTTCCCCCACTGCAACTAATAACTATGCATACAAACAATTTGTATAGGTGGTCATTTCTTTATGTAATTTAATATCAAATATGCATGTCAGTTTTAGAGTATCACTCAGTATTTTGTTAGAAAAAAATGTTTTGATGAATAAATCCCTCACCTAGACTTGTAAATTTAATCTCTGGATATGAGAAGGAGGACACTGTTTTTATTTCTCTCACGCTGCCTAGATGCTGCTTTTATGTGATAAACAGGTCTAGATTTATTTAGTTCTATTTTTGTCCAGTTTTTCTTTTTAAATCCGAAAGCAAATATTTGTCTATATATACTAATATTTAAAGAAGTAATGCAACCATTTTGTCTGGAGTGATATTTGAAGAAGTAATGCAACCATTTTGTCTGGAGTGATATTTGAAGAAATGCGAGCAGTTAGAAGAGGTCATGTCTGTGGGTTACTCACCAGTTAGGTTCTAGTGCCTTAGCTTTGTTCACATGCACATCCCAGTGAGCTCAAATAAAACCACTTGTTGTGTCCTATGATTTTGATGCCAACTTTTTATTTTCTAGCTTCTATTTTAAAACTTTTTTTAAGCGAGGTACTATAGATATTTGTATATTTTGTTGCTTTATGTATTAGACAGTAATAAAGTCAATTTGTTAATAATGTATTAAAGAATGAATAAAATCTAACAATAGCTCATTAAACATTCCCAATATGAAGGTGACATCCTTATATAAATTATTCTCTTCTTTGACTAATTAGTTTTGTGAAGGGTGCATACCTTTGTTCAGTGTATCTTCCCTGCCAAAGCTAGTTAAATCATGCTGCATGTCCATTTTAGTTTATATACAAAATGATGGAGCATCTGCTCTTAGATTTATTTATTTTATTTACCAAAAATTTACATTTCTGATGACCTTTAGAAAAATAAAATTTTGAGTGATTTCCCTTTGATCCCAATATTTGTTACACTTTTTATTTTTGTTGAAACCACAACCGCCTGTTTGTTTAGTGAGGCTTTGCTTATGTCATGTGTTTTCTCCTTGTTGGCTACACCTGTAGTTAGACAGGCAGGTAGACAAAGGTTATCATAAATTTAAATTTTATGACGTTTCTGCTTTAAGAAATAAATATGACAAACTATTATCTGGGCTTTGTTTTGTTTTTAAATTGGCTCATCTTATTATTGTATCTAAACCAAAGATTATGGTGGTAGTGTGGTTATACATCTATATTATATTGGGTATAGGAGAAATACTATTATCTCCTGTCAATTTTATATATATATATATATATATATATATATATAAAATTCCTTTATCAAACCTGATGGTTTATGGGGCAAGTGAAGTAGAGTTTGCCTGTTTCTTTGACCTTTGAAGAGATGGTGCAGTCAGCACTATGTCCACTGCCTTTGCTTTCTTAACGTGAGTTAGTACCCATCAGAGCTAAGTAGACTCAGGAAAGTTAAACCCTGATTTGGGTTAGCAGTCTACCACTAAGCCATGCCGTCCCCATATTATATATATGTATATATATACATATATATATATGTGTGTGTGTGTGTGTATAATATATATAGTATAAACAAATATTTATTACAAAGTGCTTTATCAGGGGAAACAACTCGTTTTATCTTTTAAAGCCGAACGTTTATTTCCTTGTTATTTCCCTTTGACTGTACCAAAACCTTTAATCTGCGCCAATCTGTAAATGTATGCTTAGTTGTTTGTGCATAGTACACGTGTTGTTATAAGAAGAATATTTTATTGAGTGCAGCTTCATAAGTTTTTGAAACGTTAGTCACTTTCACCTGTTACATCAGATGCCTTAGACTCGACTGTTATATCAGATAGACTCGACTGTTATATCAGATAGACTCGACTGTTATATCAGATAGACTCGACTGCTACATCAGATACCCTAGACTCGACTGTTACATCAGATAGACTCGACTGTTACATCAGATAGACTCGACTGTTACATCAGATAGACTCGACTGTTACATCAGATACCCTAGACTCGACTGTTACATCAGATACCCTAGACTCGACTGTTACATTAGATAGACTCGACTGTTAGATCAGATACCATAGACTCGACTGTTACATCAGATAGACTCGACTGTTACATCAGATAGACTAGACTGTTACATCAGATACCCTAGACTCGACTGTTACATCAGATAGACTCGACTGTTACATCAGATACCCCTACCCCTTGCAGTCTGTCTGTCTGTCTGTCTGTCTGTCTGTCCACCAAAACACGTGCAAGACAAAAGTTTTCTCACAGACTCCAGGAAATGCCGCAGCCAAATATCGATCCCGCCCAAAAGACTGGGGGTCAAAATTTGCGTGAGGTTGAGGGTCGATTCTCCCTCCTAAAGTTCTCGTCTAATTAACTGAGTGTATTGTGTAGTAGAGAGTTCGTGTCAAAAAATCTTGATGCACACATTCCAGGCTGCTGTCTTCAACAACCAAACGCTTGTGTCGTCATTTGACAACAAAACAAAGCATCAAAGAGTGACAACTCCAGTGGGGTTGTGTGGGTTGGACATTTGGTCGTCGTCGGAATAATTTATACCCCTCCCCCAGGGACCCCCCCCCCCCCCAGTTGGGCTTATCCCCCATCTACGGCTGTGTGTGATGTACGAGCGACGCTCACATCTTCTAGTTTAGCCACTGGTTAGACATTTGGGCCGGAGATTACACGTCACGTGACCAACACATGAGCCGGAGGTCAAGGAACCTTTGTCTCCCTCCTCTCATTAAGCTGACCAGTATGTGTTTAAGTATGCTGGCAAGTGTATATATATATGTATACATATATACATATATATATATATATATATATATATATATATATATATATATATATATATATATATATATATATATATATATGTATATATATATGTATATGTATATATATGTATATATATATATATATATATATATATATATATATATATATATATATATATATATATATATATATATATATATATATTGGGATGCTCATAAGCTCCTTTTAATACATTTGTACATTTGTACTAAACAAATTAAAAAGCAATTACTTCTCTTATTTCTTTTTTTAATAATGCAGAATGCATACTAAAGAATGGCATGGTATAAAAAGGAAATGTGTTTAAATGTAATAATATAAATACAAAAAAAAAAAAAAAATAAACATTCCACGAGAAACCATTACACATACAAAGCTTTCACGTTTTAGATTCTTTTGACCGGCCCGAGAACAAGAAGTATTACAACAAACATACAATGAGACAGAGATTTCAAAACAGACTAATGGCCTCACACACATGACATGTTGTACTATGTTTTAATTTTAACAAAAAAACAAAGACATTTTCTTTCAATTTTTTTTTTTTAAATTCATTTTTTTAAATACAAACCTTGAATTAGCGCGTATGAAATGGCAAGAAGGCGTAGTTGATATGATTTGCTATCATCATCACATCGCAACAATAGCTCAGCCATCTTATACTGCCCACAATTATCACGCTGATTACTTAACAAAGCTTAACATCAATACTAAAAAGCCGACACGGTTCGAAGGCTTTCATTTACGCAGTCGTCAAACAATACTCAATATAATTATCGTCTGCACGTTTGGAGGAGTCGTCTGCAGGTTTGGTTGAGTCGTCTGCAGGTTTTGTTATGGAGAAGTCGTATGGAACCATGATCACGAGGGGAGGTAATGAAGACCAAGGTGTTTACTATCCAAGCGGCTCATCCCGGGGTCGGGCCGCGGCTCATCCCGGGGTCGGGCCGCGCTAATCCAGCCCACATGTATCTTCGTTTATTCTATTAGCGCTGACGGCGGTTGGGTAGGGAAACAACAGGGTTCACTTGAGTGGGGCTCGGGGTTCAGGACCGGAAGGATGCAGTGAGTGGGTCTTCGGACCTACTTCCGGTGGAAATAATCCCGCGAGTTGGTTGGGTCAAGCGGTCACTTCAAGCTTACTCACGTAGACTTTCTTGGTGGTTTTACGTCGTTCCAGTCCTTCTGTACTCAGCTTTCAGGGTTTAGCACTGACAAGATAGTAGTTTAAAAAGTTATTACAATCGCCTCTCACGTACAACAATGTATTGGGCGTGCTCATTAATGTGTATGCGAATTAATGAGGAATGCTCATTAGGTTGTATATCAATTACTGAAGCATGCTCATTAATGTATATGCGAATTAATGAGGAATGCTCATTAGGGTGTATATCAATTAATAAAGCATGCTCATTGGGGTATATGTCAATTAATGAAGAATGTCAATTAATGAAGAGTGCTCACTAGGGTGTATGTCAATTAATGAAGCATGCTCATTAGGGTGTATTCGACTGTGTAGTGTAAACTCTTGTCAAACCAAAACCGGGTCAATAGAGGAAATGAGACCAACAGGGGCGACCACTCTAATAAAACGTTGAGTCCACGGCTTACCGGACCTGGTGTAGGTCTCTGAATCTTGAGGTAGATTTGACCACTTGAACTTCGCTTCTCAGCCCAATGATAGGCGGGGGTGAAGAAGGAATTAAAGGTATTACAGGTTATCTTCCCTGAGTGGCCCTAGACTTCTCTCCCCTGTTTTCTCTACCACTGGCTGTTATCGACATTTTCCTCTTCAACTCCACTTCTTCGTTTTTCTTACCCGGGTTTTAACTAGGTCTTCGTCTCGCTTTGATAAGCGTCAAACTTGCCGTGCCCACCGGCCCATTCAGATGTGTACTACGCTGCTACCTGTAGGCCTACCGGGCTGATAACGGTTTGAATTGACCATTCATAGATCCCATTATCTCAAAGGGCGACAGTTCTATGGGGTGACGGGTGGATTTCCCCACTTTTTTTCAAACTGAACTCTTACTTAGGAAATCAAGCGGATGTGACGTCATTAAGGCCCGCTTGGTGTTTCTCGCGGGGATTGAGATGTGGCGAGCTGAGACAATGGTGTTACGTCATGAATTGTGTTACGTCATGTGGTCTACGTTCACCGAGTGTTTGTGTATGTACAAGTGTACAGATACAGTTGTTAAGTTCCCCTAAGTTTATGCAATGACAGATATAGTTGTTAAGTTCCCGACGGTGTATGTAATGCCCGATATAATTATATTCGGTGTCTATTGAACAAGTTCCTAGTCTGACATTTCTTTTCCTTAAGTACTATTGAGAATTTTTTAAGTCATTAATCTGACATAAGGAAGGTTTCGACTTTGACAACATTGAGAGAAAGTTTGCAGTTTATGTAGTTGGCTTAGATAGGTCGACTGGATTATTCCAAGATTTTCACATCTGCACTTTACAACTACATCAGCATTCACATCTGCACATTACAACTACATCAGCACCGCCGGTCTGCGGGGAAAAAAAAAGCTGCACCAGTGTTGGAGTCTTGGTCAACTAATTTTAAGTCATGTGGTCATTCCTTAAGTCATGTGGTCATTCCTTAAGTCATGTGGTCATTCCTTAAGTCATGTGGTCATTCCTTAAGTCATGTGGTCATTCCCTAAGTCATGTGGTCATTTCTTAAGTCATGTGGTCATTTCTTAAGTCATGTGGTCATTCCTTAAGTCATGTGGTCATTCCTTAAGTCATGTGGTCATTCCTTAAGTCATGTGGTCATTCCTTAAGTCATGTGGTCATTTCTTAAGTCATGTGGTCATCCCCTAATTGCTGTCCACACTGTGGCTACCACTGTCAGCCTCTGATAGATTGTTGAACCAGGGGACATAACCGTGTCAAAGATCAATAAACTGGCGAGTCGTATTTGTAGTGTAGACCAGTGCGTGTGTGTGTGGGGGGGGGGGGGGAGTTTCTAGTGATATCATATTTAGGGGCAACCTTCAGGCCAGATAACCCACATCAAGCGTTAAGATAGTGACTATGTATTTATAATCACCCACCCGCTTTAAAAAGTTAAACGACCGTTATGAAGTTGAGACAAGAAGGCGAACTGTTGGGGTGGAAGTTGTCCCGATCTAACATCTGGGGCCAAGGGTTCTCGTGAGATAACAGGTGAACTTATCTCCCTTAGCTTGCAGTAAAATGTCATTTATCGAACAACGCAGTTTGATGACTTCCCTTGAAGTTGAGAAGAGGCTATTGTCGACGATAGGACTATGAATGGGCTTGGGCAAAAAGATTTGGGTGTAAGTAGTAGGTCAAGTAGTAATGAGGTTCTGGGTCAAATATCAGCCAAAAGTTCTATAGATCAAATATCAGCTGAAACTGTGTCTAAAAATAGCATACTTAGATTTGTGTGTGTAATAGAAGAGTTTAATCGTTACACTTTGATTAAGTCTGTTGATATGTTCATTATGATTTAAATTCTAGGTGGATTTCGTCCAACAAACTGTTGTTATGATTAGTTTTTGTGTAGCAGACTATAGAGTTAGGTTTTGTGTAGTAAATCAACATGTAGTGACAATTGGTGCTGTAGTAGTAGCAGTTTGTGTAGGTTTAAACAGGTTCAGACCCTGCGACAGGTTTTTGTGCACACCCTGCCTCACTCCCTGCCCCACACCCTGCCTCACACCCTGCCCCTGCCACACACCCTGCCCCACACCCTGCCTCACACCCTCCCCCTGCCACACACCCTGCCCCACACCCTGCCCCACACCCTACCTCACACCCTGCCACACACCCTGCCCCTGCCACACACCCTACCCCACACCCTGCCACACACCCTGCCCCTGCCACACACCCTGCCCCTGCCCCACACCCTCACCAGGACTGCTACGGTTGACGTCACATAGTTGTACCATTGCATGCACGCTAGCGCCTAGGGTCATTGACCTCCCCTCGTGTGCTGTGATAAAAAGACTAATTTTTAAAGAAAATAGATTAGAACACCCCCCCCCCCACCCGGACATTACAGTCGATAAACACTTAGATCAAATTAATAAATCCCCCCCCCCCCCCAACTTCCTACTCCAAACAAATATGTCGTTGAGCAGACATCACCTACTGGAATATTCTACACCACTCTGGGGCAACATTGAAACCCCCCCCCCCCCCCAGTAAAACAAGCGACGTCTGTCAAACGCATCTAGCCAGAGGTTTTCTCCCAGCTTAAGAGTGTAATAAACCTATTGACAGCCAGCTTAGGCCTCTCTAATTAATGCGATCCTTCTAACGAATGCGACCCTCACTGCAAATGTTTATCTCAAGGCGGGCTTAGCCGTTAAGCCAAGACCACCTGAAGGTCAAGGTCAAGCCTACCTGTCGGCTCAACATCTAGTCACGCTTCAGTGATTCCGATGCTCCAGATTTGGCCGTGAAATATTTGATGCATGCAGCTATCAGGAGAGTGATCTATGCCCCCCCCCCTCCCCCCACTCTTGCCCCCACCCAAATCGCCACACACACCTTTAGTGGTGCAGTCACGCGGTGAGAACTCTGGTTAACATCAGGAGTGGTTTAACTCCCCTGAATACTTCACAGACGTGTCCCGTGGGCCGTTAGAAAACTGAAGAAACCCAAGAGGAAAAAAAATCTCCATGAAAATTGAGCCTAGAGTCCCACGTCGTATATTTTGGCTATTCAAGACTTGTTGGTGCAATAAAGAAATAAACGACCGAAAAACGATTGTACACTTAGTTTGTATTACGTGTTGGCGGTTAGGATTAGTGGTTTGGTTGGTTGACGTGGGTTAGAGCAATATCGGTTCGATGCTTCGTGTGTGGGGGGTGTGGGAGTGTGTGGGTGGGTGGTGGGTGGGGGGGGGGGGTTGAGTAGGGGGAAGCTTTAGGTGTGAACGAGAAAAAAATTGAATGTAGCACCTCTGCGAGCCCAACTATGTCAGTGTGTTAATCTAACTCTCACGGGCCAAGATAATCTCGATGTGTTAATCTCATTGACACCTTCGTCGCCTCACTAGGTTAATCTCTAATCTCCATCACGCGAGCAATTACGTCACCAACTTAACCTCATCGCCGAAACACGTTAAGAGGCCGGTCAGTGTGTCCGTCATCTATGTCAGTGTCAGTTATTTGTCAGTGTCAGTCGTCTGTCAGTGTAAGTCATCTGTGTCAGTCATATGCCAATGTCGATGACTATCTATGTGGACATAGAGGTGTTATACTTCCAGCTTTTTTAGATGGTCATGTCGTGTTCTATCGGCTTCTAGTGCTGGCTAATGAGAACGTTAATTAGTGTAATGATTAGGGTCAACTTAGTTCCGCTTCAATGAACACACCCCGCTGGTCAGTGTCGGGGAAACCTGAGCTGACGTCATGATTGTAATTAAATTGTGTGGACACCCAGGGCCGGGCAACTGACCGCTGTCCTGGACGTTCATGGGCTCAGATGGTCGATTCGACGGTCAGCCTCGAGTGGTGGATAAGGTGCTTCTGTCGGATGATTTGTGTTGTGTTATTTTTGTTGGGTGATTTTTGTTGGGTGATTTCTGTCTGATGATTTTTGTTGTGTTATTTTTGTTGGGTGATTTTTGTTGGGTGATTTCTGTCTGATGATTTTTGTCGGATGAAAGGAAAGGCCGCCAGCTAAAAACCACACAAAAAACTGAGCCTAAACTTATTTTATAACTAATGTTTTTACCAGATATTTATATAAATATGTACAACAGTTTAAAGCTGCTGCGTAAATTATCTTATTTTTTTTTTACTTACTGGGAAAAGAAAAGTCGGATTATTATTATAAACCATAAAGCAAATAAAGTTTATAAACATGTTACCAAAAACACAACCCCATATTTATAAACACCCACAATTTTACATCTCTCAACAAGTAAATCAAAATAGAATATTTTTGTGCCCAAAGTTTTTCTTTGTGACTTTTTTCTGTGACTTTTTTTCCCGCAATCCGTATAAACGAAGGTGTCAATCCCTCTGATCAAAGGTCAGATCCTCCCCCCCCCCCCGTAGGAAGGACTGTCCACACATGTTTAAGAGGAGATTAGCGTACAAGCCATTACGGTAATCCTTCAATCGAGACTCTGTCTAATCGTGTTAATTATCCAAACACGGTATCAAAGCCGTCTTTATTGGTTAATTGATCTACATAATGAGAAGTCAATGAACTGGAAACTTTTTTAGCGCGACGCTCCGGTGATGTTAGCAGACGAGCTGGGGCTAGCGGCGACCGTTGAATGTCGTCTGCTCCACTGGAACTGTGCAGCAGACGCTTGACTAATGAGGCAGCAAATCACGTGACATTGTTTATCGAGCATCGTGCTGTGACAGGCAAGGGTCAAGACAGCTGCACCATTCTCTTTGTTAACTGACTACAGCAAGGGTCAAGACAGCTGCACCATTCTCTTTGTTAACTTACTACAACATTCCTCGTTAATGGCAAAAATGGTTTTGTCGCTGACTAAAATAGAGTAAAGTGTCGTTTATTAATTTTTTGAACTTGTCAGTTTTGACATAAACATGTTTAGGACACGCCATCAAAATCAGGATCAGTGGGGTGGGGTGGAGACGGGGTGGGGTGGGGATGAATGAAATCTCAGAGAGATCTTACAATACCTCACGACATTATCTCACAATACTTAACAACAATGTCTCACAATACCTCACTTCAATACCTCACAATACCTCGTGTTAATACCCCACGACATTATCTCACAATAGCCTACTTAACAACGTCTCACAAAACCTCACGAAAATACCCCACTACAACATTACATGACCATACCTTACAATGGCTGATTTTATTCGTCTATTTTTTTTTTATCTTCCATTTGTAGGTTAAGTGGCGGCCTATGATATTTGTGCAATATAACAACGACTGCTGTGTGTCATAACTGACCGCCCATTGTACCTAGTCAGGGCCGCCCACTGTACCTGGTCAGGGCCGCCCATTGTACCTAGTCAGGGCCGCCCACTGTACCAGGGCCCCCACTGTACCTAGTCAGTGCCGCCTATTGTACCTAGTCAGTGCCGCCCACTGTACAAGGGCCGCAAACTGTACCAGGGCCGCAAACTGTACCAGGTCCGCAAACTGTACCTAGTCAGGACCGCCCACTGTACCTGGTCAGCCCCCCCCCCCCGCTGTACCTGGTCAGGACCGCCCACTGTACCTGGTCAGGACCGCCCACTGTACCTGGTCAGCCCCCCCCCCCCCCCCCTGTACCTGGTGACACCCTGATCTAACAGAAGACTGCAGGTGTTGTGTGACGTAAGGCAGGAAGTTGGCCGTAACTTTACGTCCGGATTCAGAGAACAGAAAACGTAACTTTGGTTTCCCGGAAAATTTCTTTTCCCCTGAATACGGGGCGAGTGTTGACCTAGTTAATCGTGTTGACAAAACTGGGCGAGGTGACCTGCTCATGTGACGTCATGTGTCTGGACACCCGGAGCAGACGATAGCTGTCTTTAAGACATGTGTTAAGACACTCAGATGGCACTAATGTTTACAATCGGCTGGTGTTAAAACGAGGTTGGGTCGATGACACGTGACCTACTTACTTGTTGTGACCTACATCTGACAGGCGCAAACCTTGAACAATTCATTTCAATGCTCCCTGAATCTTTTGGGAGTCACTTATTACCCCCCCCCCCCCAGACAACTGGAAACTGCTACAAAGAAAAGCTGCATCAAACAATTAAAGAAAGTCACGTAACGATGATCTGTGTTCATGGTGGACGTCAAACTGTCCCATGTCAGTAGACGTCAAACTGTCACATGTCAGTAGACGTCAAACTGTCACATGTCAGCTGACGTAGTTGACAACAAAGATGTGAATGACAGTGACGTCAGAAGAGCAGACGACTGTCGGGGCAGGTTCGCGCCTGTCCTGTCTTATCGTCTGCCATCAATGGGGGTCCTTGAGCCAGCCAATCGTGATCACCCATTACGTCACGGGGCTTTGATCTGGCATGTGCTGACTTGCCACGCTGTTACGTTAGGTTTTGGTTTATGGCTTGTTTTTCTCGTAAATGCCTGTAGAATGCCAGACATTTAGTCGGTTATCAAAGAGACAATTCAACAGGTGTATGCAGGTATGCACCAGGTAAACATATCGGCCCAAGGTTTCCTGTGAGGAAGTTATGAAACTTTGTTGTGTTTGTTCTGGATAGGCTTGTTGACGTTTTGTTATTGGAAACATTCAAACTAGACGCATTTATTTGTGCTTTTGTTTTAAGATGACATGACAAGACTTATGTTACCTTAATGATGACATGACAAGACTTATGTCACCTTAATGATGACATGACATTTGACAACATGACAAATGGCATCTTGACCCATGAGGCGATGGACTGTGACGACAAGACACGAGTACTTGTGACAAACATTTAACTAGGTCGGGGCTGACAGGCGCTGCAGACATTTGATCAGTAGTATTCGGTCGGGTCTAAATGCCGATTGGGTAAAGGGCCGACGGACATTAGGCAGACTTTCAAAAGTTAGACGAAAAATGTTGCTAAATGTAGGACTGGTCTACACCCACCCCTCCCTTTCCCCCCCCCCCCCCCCCCACACACACCGCCCCACCCCGCCTAAAATCGGTGTCTTGAAGACATCGGTGCCATTATTGTTTAAATGAAGTTAACCCATTGTTTCGACTAGATTTGACCACTGGTCAGTACTCAGCTGTCCCACAACCAGTGTCACAGAGGTCGCGAGCTAGACGGTGATCACGTGTTTCATCCGGGCCACTCGAAGCTGCACCCACTTTTCATAACGAACGTGTCAACAACTAGCACCTATATTTTTTGTGCCCATTTTTTTCAAATTTAAATTCTTTGCAATTTTATGTGAATAACATTTGTGTGGGGGGTGGGGGGGGGGGGTGGAAGTAAAGGATGGGTTAAAGGTCACTGTTTAGACCCGACACGCCCCAATGCTGTCTGACAGGTGAATAGAGGCAGCGACCCGTGACGAGTTTCAGGTAACGGTTCCAGTGGGGGGAGGGGGGTGTAAAGAACCGTTAGAGTTGGAGAAGTTAACACGTTAGGGGGAGGGGATATGGGAGAACCGTTAGACGCTAACTTAAAGTTGCAGAAGTTAAAAGGGTTTAGTGGTACAAACTGGGAGATGTTTTAACATGCTAAGTGACGTTTTCAACTTTTGATATAAATAAAATTACAAGACCGTTACTGTTTCTTCTCATGTCTTCCTATCCGAGACTATACATACATATATACATACATACGTACATAACGCACCCACACACATACTTACCCACACACATACTTACCCTACATGTGTACACTCCACACACACACTACCACACACAATCGCCCACACCGGGACTCTATGGAAGAACCCAAGACGGAGCTTTCAGTTAAGCAACCAGCTGTATGACACGCCCCCAAGTTGGTTAGCCCAGTCTCGCGATAGTTTAAAGACAAATAGGCAGTACATAGCCCAGTCAAACTTTATTTTTATTGCTAGTTAACATTAGTTTGTCTGACTTTATTTTACTGTAAATCATTAAAAAATATGTCTTTCTGGATGTAGATGTTTGAGATTTGTGAATGTAGATGTTTGATGTGTGTGTTTGTAGATGTTTGTGAGGTTTGTGGATGTAGATATTTGATGTTTATGGATGTAGCTGTTTGAGGTATGTGGATGTAGATGTTTGATGTTTGCGGATGTAGATGTTTGATGTGTGTGGTTGTAGATGTTTAATGTATGTGGCTGTAGATGTTAGATGTGTGTGGTTGTAGATGTGTGTGGTTGTAGATGTTTGATGTGTGTGGTTGTAGATGTTTGAAGTGTGTGTTTGTAGATGTTTGATGTGTGTGGTTGTAGATGTTTGATGTGTGTGGTTGTAGATGTTTGATGTGTGTGGATGTAGATGTGTGTGGTTGTAGATGTTTGATGTGTGTGGTTGAAGATGTTTGATGTGTGTGGTTGTAGATGTTTGATGTGTGTGGTTGTAGATGTTGATGTATGTGGCTGTAGTTGTTTGATGTGTGTGGTTGTAGGTGTTTGATGTGTGTGGTTGTAGATGTGTGGTTGTAGATGTTTGATGTGTGTGGTTGTAGATGTGTGTGGTTGTAGATGTTTGATGTGTGTGGTTGTAGATGTTTGATGTGTGTGGAATTAGATGTTTGATGTGTGTGGTTGTAGATGTTTGATGTGTGTGTATGTAGTTGTTTGATGTGTGTGGATGTAGATGTTTGATGTGTGTGGATGTAGATGTTTGATGTGTGTGGATGTAGATGTTTGATGTGTGTGGATGTAGATGTTTGATGTGTGTGGATGTAGATGTTTGATGTGTGTGGATGTAGATGTTTGATGTGTGTGGATGTAGATGTTTGATGTGTGTGGATGTAGATGTTTGATGTGTGTGGATGTAGATGTTTGATGTGTGTGGATGTAGATGTTTGATGTGTGTGGATGTAGATGTTTGTGGTCTGGGTGTCAATATATAGCCAGCAGCTCCCCCCCCCCCCCCCCCCGCGTGTGAACCAAGTAGACGAGGTAGCGATGATGGCGACAAACGATGAAAACAATAGCGTTGTTGTTAGATGCCAATGTTTGCTCACCTACCTAAACAAGCACGGCTATTTTTGGTTTGTGTGCGGCTTGCACGTGCCTGCAGTAGAGTCAGGTGACTGGTCGCTTTGTCTCGACCACAGATGGACACGTGCCTGTTCTCAGCGACACGTCAGCGGTTATGTGACGTCAGCGGTCAGGTGACGTTTGCAGGGACAGGACCAGCTGGTGGCGCGTGGAGGGGGGGGGGGGGGCAGAGGATGGGGTAGGGGGATGAGGCAGGGGATGGGTGGGGATGGTGCGGTGATGGGGTGGTGATGGGGCAGGGGATGGGGTGGGGGATGGGGTGGGGGAGGGGGTGGACACCGAAAGTGGTGCTAAAAAACTAACTGAAAAACATCACAATGATATTGTGACAGTTTAAAAATAGTTAATGCGCGAAGTAGTAACAGTCGCACATGCCTAATGCAGAACTGACCCACGTTCCTAATACAGTAACTGCCCCACCGGCCTAATGCAGTAATTGACACCACCACCGGCCTAATGTCACGACATAAACTGCTGCTAAAATCAGGTATTGATAGGGTCCTACCCAGAACTGGACGGGCTGGAAATCTCTAGGACCGGACGTTGAATCAGATCGTGTTACAGACATTCGCATACATTGTAGGCGGGCACTTTTAAATTCCGGTTCGTCCAAACACCAACATTTGCAGAATTACCGCTGCTTAATTTCTAGAATTTTTAATGTAAGCAGATCTAAATTCTATATAAATAATCAAAAATTAAAAAAAACAAAACAAAAAAAAAACAGTCGACTGACGTCAGCCTACTTCCGGTTTACAGTCGTCGTCTGCAGCTACTGGCTGTTACGAGCAGACCCGGATCTGTGAATCTATATCGTCGAGAGTTTTATATGTATTGTCTGGACGCTTAAACAATACATAAAACTAATCCGGTATTTTGTTCTGTTTTGATTTGGTGAATAGCTGATCATTAAGTTTTCAATTTCAGGATGTTTTTGTCCACGTTTAGTCTATTGGGGTCTAGTCTGCTGGGGTCTACCCTAGTCTGCTGGGGTCTACCCTAGTCTGTTGGGGTCTAGTCTGTTGGGATCTACCCTAGTTTGTTGGGGTCTACCCTAGTCTATTGGGGTCTACCCTAGTCTGCTGGGGTCT
The DNA here is from genome assembly GCF_028476545.2 of Physella acuta. Taxonomy (NCBI): domain Eukaryota; kingdom Metazoa; phylum Mollusca; class Gastropoda; family Physidae; genus Physella; species Physella acuta. The sequence continues at coordinate 218,751 of NW_026731841.1, read as the reverse complement.
ACCCTAGTCTGTTGGGGTCTACCCTAGTCTGTTGGGGTCTACCCTAGTCTATTGGGGTCTACCCTAGTCTGTTGGGGTCTACCCTAGTCTGTTGGGGTCTAGTCTGCTGGTCTGTTGGGGTCTAGTCTGCTGGGGTCAAGCCTAGTCTGTTGGGGTCTACCCTAGTCTGCTTGGGTCTACCCTAGTCTGATTGGGTCTACCCTAGTCTGTTGGGGTCTACCCTAGTCTGTTGGGGTCTAGTCTGCTGGGGTCTACCCTAGTCTGCTTGGGTCTAGCCTAGTCTGTTGGGGTCTACCCTACTCTGCTGGGGTCTACCCTAGTCTGCTGGGGTCTACCCTAGTCTGTTGGGGTCTACCCTAGTCTGCTGGGGTCTACCCTAGTCTGCTGGGGTCTACCCTAGTCTGCTGGGGTCTACCCTAGTCTGCTTGGGTCTACCCTAGTCTGTTGGGGTCTAGTCTGCTGGGGTCTACCCTAGTCTGTTGGAGTCTACCCTAGTTTGTTGGGATCTACCCTACTCTGCTGGGGTCTACCCTAGTCTGTTGTGTACTACCGTTGAACGTGAGCTATTAATAGATCACATAACTAGGACAATACTCTCCACATCGAAATGGTTAGTCTAAGTATATAAAACAATTTTGTTTATCATGAGCTGGTCTAAGTATAGCAAGTCCCATAAAACAGCATACGTGAGGTTCCCAGGCTATTGAGGGCGATAGGCTATCTATGTCAGATTAAGCTTATCTGCTATTAGGGATCAGAGTGACGCTAATAGGGGTCAGTGTGACGCTAATAGGGGGTCGGTGTAATACAAATAGGGGGCTAGTGTAACGATAATAGGGGTCAGTGTAATAAAAATAGGGGTCAGTGTAACGATAATAGGGCGGTCGGTGTAATAAAAATAGGGGTCAGTTTAACGATAATAGGGGGTCGGTGTAATGCAAATGGTAAACGGAAAAAAAGTCACAGGAAAAAAAAACACAGAAAAAAAGTCACAGTTTTTGCTAGGAAAAAAAGTCACAGAAAAAAAGTCACAGTGGAAAAATTTTATCGGAAAAAAAGTCACAGAAATAAAGTCACAGAAAAAAAGTCACAAAAATCTTTTTAGAAATATTTTTATTAATTTGTTTAGAATTGTAAAATTTTGTATGTTTATTGTTGTGGTTGTATTTTTTAATAGCATAAATTATTTATAGACGTTAAAAGCATTATGATTTATAAAAATTGTAAGTAAAAATACTCTAAGATAATTTACGCAACAATCTCAACTTGTTACGTATTTAGTTAAATACGCGGTAGAAAAGTTAATTATAAAAGAAATGTAGGCAAATTTTGCCGTAGGCTATTCTCTGGTCGGCCTCTCCTCAGTAGGCATTGTCCGAACATATTTTGTGTTGTTGACGTTACGCGTCAATGACAGCCTTTGAACCTTGTCGGCTTTCTGTTTTGATCCTAAGTTTTGTTATGTAATGAGCGTGATAAATGTGGGCAGTAAAGGTGGTTGAACTAAACATAACTATTGTTGCCATGAGTTGAGGGCAGCAAGTCAGATGAACTTACCATTTCACGGTAATTTAATATTGGTATTTAAAAAAAAACACGATGAAAACCGTGGACTTTGGAGCATTCTATTAAATGCTACTAATTTTAAGTTTAAAATAATTACAATCTACATACTTCATAATAAATATTTTTAGATGAATTATAAAAATTCCTATGCGTATACAGCCTACACACATTACATTACATTTAATTAATCCTAAGTTAATTTGCACTCTCTAAATATTTAATACATAAAAGTATTAACAAATATCATGGAAATATACATTTGTGACTTTTTTTTCCTGTGACTTTTTTTCCTGTGACTTTTTTTCCTGTGACTTTTTTTCTGTGTTTTTTTTTTCCTGTGTTTTTTTTTCCTGTGACTTTTTTTCCTAGTGTAACGATAATAGGGGTCGCTGTGTCGCCTATTGGGGGGGGGGGGTAATGTAACGTTAACTAGTTGTTGTAACGCTGATTGGGGGGGGGGGGGGGGTCAATGTGAAGCTAATAGTAGTTGAGTATGACGCCTCTGAAGGGTCAGTATGACGTTAACCGTTCAGTCAATTAATGAATAATAGACACACGTAAATAGGGCGCTTATCTAGGTCACTATGTGTATATAGACACACACACACATAACAATACATGTGTATGTAAAAAGTAAGTAGAGTTCCCCTTAGTCTCTGATGGTCCATGGGGCTAGTGAAGTATTCTGTTTCTGTGACCTCAGCATATAACAACTGTAACTTCCAACAGTTTTAACTAACACGTGACCACATCTGTTCACTATCCCAAGTTTTGTGTCGTCGTAGTCTTTCTCCCCCCCCCCCCCCATTACTCCCATTGTGTTTGAGATTGCTGGGAAAACGCGTCATATAAACAGACACAAGATAGAAATATGGATACTTACAATAATGAAAACCGAATAAAACAAAGATGACGTTTTCCTCAGCGACTTACACCCCCTCCCCCCACCACCACCACCACCACAACCACCACCACCACCACCACCACCACTCCAACAAAAACCTGTTGGTTCACACTTTTATCTTTTCTTGTTGTAAGACTTCAAGTCGTCATCCCCCGTGGGGAGGGGACAGCTTTGTGTTACGGGCAAGTGCCGGCAGAAAGCCAAGGACTCTCCTGATCACATAAGGTCAAGGACTCTCACAACTCAGCCGACATGTTCCCATCTCGACGTGGTACTGGAATCTCTGGCAGCAGATAAGCAGACGATAGGTTCGCTGGCCACAGCAAGTAGAGCGACGACAAGATGGCGGCCAAGGTCTGGTGGTGACACACATCAAGGTGCCCGGGTCGACACACATCAAGGTCTGGTGGTGACACACATCAAGGTCTGGTGGTGACACACATCAAGGTCTGGTGGTGACACACATCAAGGTCGGGTGGTGACACACATCAAGGTGCCCTGGTCGACACACATCAAGGTCTGGTGGTGACACACATCAAGGTCTGGTGGTGACACACATCAAGGTCTGGTGGTGACACACATCAAGGTCTGGTGGTGACACACATCAAGGTCTGGGGTGACACACATCAAGGTCTGGTGGTGACACACATCAAGGTCTGGTGGTGACACACCAAGGTCTGGTGGTGACACACATCAATGTGCCCGGGGTGACACACATCAAGGTCTGGTGGTGACACACATCAAGGTGCCCGGGGTGACACACATCAAGGTGCCTGGGGTGACACACATCAAGGTGCCCTGGTCGACACACATCAAGGTCTGGTGGTGACACACATCAAGGTCTGGTGGTGACACACATCAAGGTCTGGTGGTGACACACATCAAGGTCTGGTGGTGACACACATCAAGGTCTGGTGGTGACACACATCAAGGTCTGGGGTGACACACATCAAGGTCTGGTGGTGACACACATCAAGGTCTGGTGGTGACACACCAAGGTCTGGTGGTGACACACATCAATGTGCCCGGGGTGACACACATCAAGGTCTGGTGGTGACACACATCAAGGTGCCCGGGGTGACACACATCAAGGTCTGGTGGTGACACACATCAAGGTGCCCGGGGTGACACACATCAAGGTCTGGTGGTGACACACATCAAGGTCTGGGGTGACACACATCAAGGTCTGGTGGTGACACACATCAAGGTCTGGTGGTGACACACATCAAGGTGCCCGGGGTGACACACATCAAGGTGCCCGGGGTGACACACATCAAGGTCTGGTGGTGACACACATCAAGGTGCCCGGGGTGACACACATCAAGGTCTGGTGGTGACACACATCAAGGTGCCCGGGGTGACACACATCAAGGTCTGGTGGTGACACACATCAAGGTCTGGGGTGACACACATCAAGGTCTGGTGGTGACACACATCAAGGTCTGGTGGTGACACACATCAAGGTCTGGTGGTGACACACATCAAGGTGCCCTGGTCGACACACATCAAGGTCTGGTGGTGACACACATCAAGGTTTGGGTGACACACATCAAGGTCTGGTGGTGACACACATCAAGGTCTGGTGGTGACACACATCAAGGTTTGGGTGACACACATCAAGGTCTGGTGGTGACACACCAAGGTCTGGTGGTGACACACATCAATGTCTGGTGGTGACACACATCAAGGTGCCCTGGTCGACACACATCAAGGTCTGGTGGTGACACACATCAAGGTCTGGTGGTGACACACATCAAGGTGCCCTGGTCGACACACATCAAGGTCTGGTGGTGACACACATCAAGGTCTGGTGGTGACACACATCAAGGTCTGGTGGTGACACACATCAAGGTTTGGGTGACACACATCAAGGTCTGGTGGTGGCACACATCAATGTCTGGTGGTGACACACATCAAGGTCTGGTGGTGACACACATCAAGGTCTGGTGGTGACACACATCAAGGTCTGGTGGTGACACACATCAATGTCTGGTGGTGACACACATCAAGGTCTGGTGGTGACACACATCAAGGTCTGGTGGTGACACACATCAATGTCTGGTGGTGACACACATCAAGGTGCCCGGGGTGACACACATCAAGGTCTGGTGGTGACACACATCAAGGTGCCCGGGTCGACACACATCAAGGTCTGGTGGTGACACACATCAAGGTCTGGTGGTGACACACATCAAGGTCTGGTGGTGACACACATCAAGGTCTGGTGGTGACACACATCAAGGTGCCCTGGTCGACACACATCAAGGTCTGGTGGTGACACACATCAAGGTCTGGTGGTGACACACATCAAGGTCTGGTGGTGACACACATCAAGGTCTGGTGGTGACACACATCAAGGTCTGGGGTGACACACATCAAGGTCTGGTGGTGACACACATCAAGGTCTGGTGGTGACACACCAAGGTCTGGTGGTGACACACATCAAGGTGCCCGGGGTGACACACATCAAGGTCTGGTGGTGACACACATCAAGGTCTGGGGTGACACACATCAAGGTCTGGTGGTGACACACATCAAGGTCTGGTGGTGACACACATCAAGGTCTGGTGGTGACACACATCAAGGTCTGGTGGTGACACACATCAAGGTCTGGTGGTGACACACATCAAGGTTTGGGTGACACACATCAAGGTCTGGTGGTGACACACATCAAGGTCTGGTGGTGACACACATCAAGGTTTGGGTGACACACATCAAGGTCTGGTGGTGACACACCAAGGTCTGGTGGTGACACACATCAATGTCTGGTGGTGACACACATCAAGGTGCCCTGGTCGACACACATCAAGGTCTGGTGGTGACACACATCAAGGTCTGGTGGTGACACACATCAAGGTGCCCTGGTCGACACACATCAAGGTCTGGTGGTGACACACATCAAGGTCTGGTGGTGACACACATCAAGGTCTGGTGGTGACACACATCAAGGTCTGGTGGTGGCACACATCAATGTCTGGTGGTGACACACATCAAGGTCTGGTGGTGACACACATCAAGGTCTGGTGGTGACACACATCAAGGTCTGGTGGTGACACACATCAATGTCTGGTGGTGACACACATCAAGGTCTGGTGGTGACACACATCAAGGTCTGGTGGTGACACACATCAATGTCTGGTGGTGACACACATCAAGGTCTGGTGGTGACACACATCAAGGTCTGGTGGTGACACACATCAAGGTCTGGTGGTGACACACATCAAGGTCTGGTGGTGACACACATCAAGGTCTGGTGGTGACACACATCAAGGTTTGGGTGACACACATCAATGTGCCCGGGGTGACACACATCAAGGTCTGGTGGTGACACAAATCAAGGTTTGGGTGACACACATCAATGTGCCCGGGGTGACACACATCAAGGTCTGGTGGTGACACACATCAAGGTGCCCGGGGTGACACACATCAAGGTGCCCGGGGTGACACAAATGGAGGTGCCTGGGGTGACACACATCAAGGTCTGGTGGTGACACACATCAAGGTCTGGTGGTGACACACATCAAGGTCTGGTGGTGACACACATCAAGGTCTGGTGGTGACACACATCAAGGTCTGGTGGTGACACAAATCAAGGTTTGGGTGACACACATCAATGTGCCCGGGGTGACACACATCAAGGTCTGGTGGTGACACACATCAAGGTCTGGTGGTGACACACATCAAGGTGCCCGGGGTGACACAAATGGAGGTGCCTGGGGTGACACACATCAAGGTCTGGTGGTGACACACATCAAGGTCTGGTGGTGACACACATCAATGTCTGGTGGTGACACACATCAAGGTGCCCTGGTCGACACACATCAAGGTCTGGTGGTGACACACATCAAGGTCTGGTGGTGACACACATCAAGGTGCCCTGGTCGACACACATCAAGGTCTGGTGGTGACACACATCAATGTGCCCGGGGTGACACACATCAAGGTCTGGTGGTGACACACATCAAGGTGCCCGGGGTGACACACATCAAGGTGCCCGGGGTGACACACATCAAGGTCTGGGGGTGACACACATCAAGGTCTGGTGGTGACACACATCAAGGTCTGGTGGTGACACACATCAAGGTCTGGTGGTGACACACATCAAGGTCTGGTGGTGACACACATCAAGGTCTGGTGGTGACACACATCAAGGTCTGGTGGTGACACACATCAAGGTCTGGTGGTGACACACATCAAGGTCTGGTGGTGACACACATCAAGGTCTGGTGGTGACACACATCAAGGTTTGGGTGACACACATCAAGGTGCCTGGGGTGATACACACCGAGGTGCCTGGGGTGACACACATCAAGGTCTGGGGGTGACACACATCAAGGTCTGGTGGTGACACACATCAAGGTGCCTGGGGTGATACACACCGAGGTGCCTGGGGTGACACACATCAAGGTTTGGGTGACACACATCAAGGTGCCTGGGGTGATACACACCGAGGTGCCTGGGGTGACACACATCAAGGTCTGGGGTGACACACATCAAGGTCTGGTGGTGACACACATCAAGGTCTGGTGGTGACACACATCAATGTCTGGTGGTGACACACATCAAGGTGCCCTGGTCGACACACATCAAGGTCTGGTGGTGACACACATCAAGGTCTGGTGGTGACACACATCAAGGTGCCCTGGTCGACACACATCAAGGTCTGGTGGTGACACACATCAATGTGCCCGGGGTGACACACATCAAGGTCTGGTGGTGACACACATCAAGGTGCCCGGGGTGACACACATCAAGGTGCCCGGGGTGACACACATCAAGGTCTGGTGGTGACACACATCAAGGTCTGGTGGTGACACACATCAAGGTCTGGTGGTGACACACATCAAGGTCTGGTGGTGACACATATCAAGGTCTGGTGGTGACACACATCAAGGTCTGGTGGTGACACACATCAATGTGCCCGGGGTGACACACATCAAGGTCTGGTGGTGACACACATCAAGGTGCCCGGGGTGACACACATCAAGGTGCCCGGGGTGACACACATCAAGGTCTGGTGGTGACACACATCAAGGTCTGGTGGTGACACACATCAAGGTGCCCGGGGTGACACACATCAAGGTCTGGTGGTGACACACATCAAGGTCTGGTGGTGACACACATCAAGGTCTGGTGGTGACACACATCAAGGTCTGGTGGTGACACACATCAAGGTCTGGTGGTGACACACATCAAGGTCTGGTGGTGACACACATCAAGGTGCCCCGGGTGACACAAATCAAGGTCTGGTGGTGACACACATCAAGGTGCCCGGGGTGACACACACCGAGGTGCCTGGGATGACACACGTCAAGGTGCCCGGCCGGTCATCCCGCGTTGGTTATCTCACAAGGAAGGTATCAGTGACAGCTGGAGGTCCAGTCTGACCTTTAGACCTTGACCTATCTATCTTGTAGTCATACAACCAGAGGCTACATGGACAGGTCAAGGTCGGGCGGTGTGACGTCCATTTCTTACCACGCAGAACGGTTTCAGATGGTCAGCTTGAGGTGACCACTGCTACATTTGTCGTTTTTATCTTCACACTCTATCATACTTTAGGATAATTTTAAAGGAAATGGTTTGGCTTTTTCACACATACACACGCGCGCAAACACACACACACACACACATACGCACACTCACCTATACATATATGATTAGATATATACATACATGGCGTAGTCGAATAGTAGAACATACGACTGCTAACCAGAGAGTCCGGGTTCAAGTCCGTAGGACGCCCCTGAGTCCATTCAGCTCTGATGGGTACCTGACTCACGTTAGGGAAATTAAAGGCGGCTGTTACATGTTATATTTGTTACATGTTATATTTGTATGTACGTTTGTATGTACCAACAAGTACAATCATTATCGTTGTGTTGATGAAGTCCTTTAAACCAAGATCAATTATTTTACAATCCCACGAGACATGGGTTTGGGTTGGAGCTGATCTACCCCCTACATAACACCCCCCCCCCCCTCACATCTTGGCTAACGGGTGTCATTAGCCAATTAATTAAAATTAACCTTTCCTTTCCGACCTAGAATTGATTTTGCCGGTGATTAAAGTGCTATCTGCTCGGTATAGTCTTGTATTGATGTATTTTAAACTGGGAGGTCATGACCTCAGTAATTAATGTTCGTGTAACTAAAGTTGTCTGACCTTAATTGTCTGCCCCGTGTCTGAGATAGTTTGGCCTTCAATCGTCTCGCAAGCCACGCCCACAGCGCCGGGGCATGGGCTGGGGGGGGGTACTGCTAGAACCATATCGGTACGGTATAGTGGGGCTATTAACACGAATTCCTCTGTGATTATTGTAATTATAGCAGCTAATAATTTAGATCGGATTTTCAACAAAGGTTAATTACTCTATTCGTGACCTACGGCAAGAGTGTAGTACAGAAAAAAAATGGTATACAGTTAATCTTGTGGTTTTTACTTTTCTAGATATAAATATTAAGTGAGTGAATAATACATAATATAATAATTTAACTTAATCGTGAAGAGTAGCTGGACATACATAAATCACTGTCACCAAAATGTACAGGTTAAAGAGTGGCTGCTGTGAATTAATAACTGTCATCAAATCTTTGAACGGCGTCTGTTGTTCTATTGGTCAGCTGGTGAGGTCAAGGCCGGGTCACACTCACATAACCTATAAACCGTTAATGGTCACGCAAATTCAAGACAAATTCTCATTAGTTTTACATTTTATCAACGACATCAATATCTTCAACATCATTATCATCGTGATTGTCAGCCTAAGTCTAGAGGGTGAAATCGGTGGGTGAGAGGGGGGGGGGGGGTCGAGTTATTGATCAAGATGAGCAGTATATCGTCAGCTGATTTGCTAAATTGAGGTCATCTTGACCTACTTGTTACAAGACAACAGCTTGCACAGGTTATTGTCCTGAGTGTTGTCTACATGTTCGGTGAGACGGGTGGAGCTAAGACAGGTAGGTGTGAGATAGGTGAGAGACAGGTAAGTTCGAGACAGGTAGGTGAGAGACAGGTAAGTTTGAGACAGGTGGAGCTAAGACAGGTAGGTGTGAGATAGATAGGTGAGAGTCAGGTAAGTTTGAGACAGGTACTTTAACAACTGTCTACAACAGCTGTCTGCCATCAAACCAAACACAAATCAATTTGTTTTGTTCAGATATAAACTATTTCCTAAACTATTTCCGTGAACTCATGTTCATGTGTAACGTTGTGTCCAGCAAATATGGCTTCCATGACATGGGCGCGACATGGACATGACAGATGGGAGTGACATGGACATGACAGATGGGAGTGACATGGACATGACAGATGGGAGTGACATGACATTACATGGTCATGACACATGGAAGGGATATTCCATTCTTAACACTCGATCTTCAAATAACAACGACAGACCCACTTGTGATGCACATAAATATTAAATATCTATCAGCTTGCCCGCCACCATCTTCCCTGTACACACCACTGTCTAGTAATCTTCTCCCTCCCCCATCCCCCCCCCCCTATAAATACTAGATGTCTAAAATCGTGCTGCCCCTTCCCCCCACCCCCTCCCCAGTTTCCATGTCCGACTCCAAAGTTCATATAAACCCAAAAAAAACTACCCCAACCCCTCTCGGTCTAGCTCCCCCCCCCCCCCCCCCCCCCCCCCCCGTCTGATCGCATACATCAGATGACTTGCCTTTAACCGATGGATTAAGGGGCTTTCACCTGTTGAGATTAGTGGAGGGATTAACTGGGGATTGCATGGTATCCACGGTGTGATTATTGATCGGTTTTCTGCCTAGTGCTCGCAGGAGACGCCCCTGTGGGGTGGTGGGCGGTGGGGGGCCTGGTGTGACTGTGGCCCGGGGCGCATTGTGACCGGGAATTTCCGTAGTAATGGCGCCCAGTCAAACGATGGGAACAGTTTAAACGGCAAAGATCAGTGACCCATTAGCATATGCTAATTAGGCGTAGATTAGGAGATGCGAGAAGTCTCGACGGTCGGCTAATGCGAAAATCGATGGATATTTTTAATTAGCGAGAGAAACTTCAAGTAATTAGTCTCAAGTTCGCCTATAGAGGGAGGGGTGGGGTGATTGGGGGGGGGGACGAGGTAGTGAAGGTGGACGTAGAATGAAATTAGGGAGGGGGGGCAGTGGTGGGGTAGCTAAAGGACAAAATGGCGGAGAGTGGGGAAGTGGGGGAGGGAGAGATGCGACAGTGGTTGGGGGGGGGGGGGCAATTAATGAGGAAGTTGACCAAGAACCGAGTTAAAATAGTGACGAATGGTGCGCAATTCTTTTTTCAACGAGATTCTATTCTATTTTAAAAAGTTTAGTAGGTAAATGATCAAAAAGTATGTCTATATCCCGAGTGGCCATGCCCAGTAGTGTTATAAAAGTTTATTCGTGAAAGTTAAAGGGAGATCACTCCCGCTTTATTTATTTGTTTTCTCTATCTAAGCGAAAACTGACTTGTCCGACCTTTCCTGTGTGACTTTGTCCAGAGATTTGTCCACACTTTCTAACTGAAGTGTTGACAGACGTGACCACGCCCCGTACCTGACCGACTGATTCTTGCAATAAAATGCTAATTTGATGAGTAGTTTAACAGCTTACGCCACTTTAGATTTGTGTACAGAAATATGTTTCGTTACACTATTTTAAAAATTCCTAGTCGACGAATTATGCAAATATATTCAAACACCGATGGCCGATTTTTCTGAAGTTACTGTCGGATGGGATAAAGTCTCTGCAACTTTTATGGCACGACTGTTTATGTCATTAAATGAACTTGTGTGGCTTCACAAGGTGGGGACATTTTGTAGCTTTGTCTTACACTGTGTGTTTTGTGTAACTTTGTCTTACATTGTGTGTTTTGTGTAACTTTGTTATAATATTACACTGTGTATTTTGTGTAACTTTGTTATAATCTTACAATGTATGATTTGTGTAAAATTGTAAAAATGTCATACTGTGTGCTTTATGTAACGTTGTTACACTATGTGTGCCAAATGTTGTAAACTTTGTTACACTTTGCACGTCAAATGTTGGCCGCTGAATGAAAATATGCCAGACAAATCTAATAATGTTTGGTCTAAGCAGGGTTTATTTCGAACATTTTTGTTGAACTGCCCCCCCCCTCCATGTCCCCCGTGAAGCTGCCTTAAAGAAACAGATGTAGGTACAGGTCTGCAAGCAACATATTGAAATAAATAGCACAGGTAACTAGAAGGTAACTAGCAGGTAACTAGAAGGTGATGTGTTTAAATAAACTGCCCACCCATGCTCATATATTATGTGGTTATATGTTAAATATTTAAGCATGTCATTGCATGTGTTTATATGTCAGATATTTATACATACACATGTATGTTTTGTCTGGCATAACATATGCTTTTATTTTTTTTATTTTTTTTTGTAACCTTTTTCGGTGAGTGGCGCAATAAGGATTTGTGCTGTATTCAACATTAATGATGTTTCCAACAAACGCTGCGCATAACTGATGGGGGTGGGGTGGGTGGAAGAGTTAGGTGAAGGTAGGGGTTAGGGTGAGGTGAGGGTGCAGCTGGTCGGTGGAGGGGTGTGAGGGGGTGGGGTCCAGGCAAGACGGAAACATCTCGAACAATTCACCTGGAGCTAATCCTCACCTTCATAATTGGTGTACTCATTGTATCGCGTCACGTGATCAGGGAGCTACCTCACCGTGACCTAGTTCTCCACAGGTATATTTTAGCGATTTATTTCCTAATGAATTAGTCACGTGACCGCTGGGGTTAACGTACGCCGCATGTAAAGGTTGAGGGGGGGGGGTCGAAAACAAAACCGTTGAAAACAGCGTTAAAAAGTCTACAGGGTCTCAAGGATAGGGGAGGGGAGGGGAAGGGAGACAGGACGTAATTTTCTAGCTGTCTACGCTGTGTCCAATAAACAGTAGCATGTTGTTCAAAGGGTTGCCATATTGCCAGCTCGCGGGCCAATTTATTTCCCGTGGCCAAGACTTCAATAGAATAAATGATTAGTTTGGCAACCTATGAATTTATTAATCTGGCACTCATTACTCGGCCTCAATACACTTTGTTTTTTTTTAGGCCTGCAGCTGTCCATGTTCGACAGTTTATCGTGCTTTCGTGCATCAGTTCACTGACACACCTGACAATATCACTGACACACCTGGCAATATCACTGACACACCTAACAACATCACTGACACACCTGACACTAACACTGACAACATCACTGACACACCTGACAATATCACCGACACACCTGAAAACATCACTGACACATCTGACTGTCTGAAATAGGTCAGTAGTGTGACCAACGCGTACCAAAAAGTGTTTACCATTCTGACCTTCCAATGACAAATGATAACCGCAACCAGTTGTGTGTGTGTGTGTGTATGTGTGTGTGTGCATGTGGTGCAGCCAGCCAGGTATCAGCCGGAGTGTAGCCTACCTGTTCACCTATTACACTTGTAAGCTGAGCGGTTCACGGAGCGGATGTGGTAAAGACGGTAGTGGATCAGACGTGTGCCCCATGACGTGGGATCAAACCCTCGGAGCTCCGAGCCTGCCGTCCATCGATTGACCGGATTTTAGTTTAATACTTGGATGCTCCAGATCTTTAGTTGTCAACACGAACTTGACCCACATACAAGTAGGACACAGTTGTAAACAAACCAAGTTTATGACAGGTCTGGTCGATGGGGGTGAGTAGACCACGTGACTGCACTAGGCTGCAGTGCATGTTTGACAACAAAGAGGTTCCAGGTCCCATCAAGGTCAGGTCCCAAGGTCACGGCTCTCCCCTGCACTTTAACTTACAACAACAACAAAGATGGCGACCTCCAGCATAACACGTCCAACGGAAATACATATTTAAGGAGGCTTCTTAGTCAAGGTTGAGGGGGGGGGGGAGGCTAGTGTAAACAAAGGTTATGAGGGGAGAGGTGGGTCTACTTGTAAACAAAGATGTTATGTGAGGGTCTCTAGTTAAAAACAAAGATGTTATTTTCACTTGTCCGATGTTCTAGTTTCAGCTGACGTTGGGTTTCCCCACCCAGGTCAATAACCCTAACCTTAACCCTGACTAGTTCTAGAACACATCCTACCCTTGATATATATATATATATATATATATATATATAGATATATATATATATATATATATATATATATATATATATCCTACCCTTGATATATATATATATATATATATATATATGTGTGTGTGTGTGTGTGTGTACCCGAAACAGCCCATTTCTTTATTTGGTGTACAGCTTTACATCCTGTTCGCCGACTAAAGCTGATTTAACATCGTGACTAAATAACGAAAGCTGTTTTAATGTCCTGATTAAACCTGCTGTAATGAGCTGCCTATCTTTACAAACGTCTAAAAGTTATCGAAGAATTTCTCCTGACTAAAATAGACATTATCAAACGGCCAAGAGTGAGTGCCCCTGAAATAGCAGTTGCCTCCCACAGCAGAAGATAAATCTCTGTTCAGGTGTTTGCGACGTATACTCCAACCACCCTCCTCCCTCCCCCACACACACCCCTGACGTTTAAAGACCGACATAAACCCTATCACATAGCACCCCGGGTGGGGGAGATGAAGATCGGGTTAACCGTTAGACTTTACCTTAAACCAACTTCCGGAATGGCACTTCCGGCCACGTGATGGAAGGGAAAAAACTCGAATTTCTCACAGTGGGTTCTGGGTTAATCTTCTTCGTTTGATTTATAGGTGGCTGTTGGCTGGTCACCACTTGTTGGCTGGTCACCACTTGTTGGATGGTCACCACTATAATATAAGCGGGCAAGTAGTGTGTCAGTCCTTCCTTCCTTCCGTCATCGCTATAGATTTTGGGACTATAAAAGTAAACTACGCACCATGCTGTGCTTTTCAGTGCACCGCAGTGTCTTATTATAAGTATTAGAGTAGGGTTTGTTTATATAGCGGCATAGAGCTATTTTATAATTTCCACTGTTTGTACAATTTTGCATAACGTAAAGAGAATATTAAATACACGCACATTGCTAAAACATATTAAAAGGATCAATGTCAAATATAGTTTTCTTTAATATTCCCAGAAAAAGTGGATACATTTTATTAACATAATAACAGTAGGGTAGAAAAATCTAATTAAACTGCTTAGTAATTTTGCCAATGGAGGTAATTCAAAGATAAATTGAACTCACGCTAAAAATGTGAATGCAAAATCTGCAAGACGGAATAATTGTTGGAATAATATAATTAGCAAAATGTGAATGCAAATTATGCTGACGTGTAAGAGTACATTATTGTTGGAATATTATTATTAGCACATTGATTGATAAAAGGCTATCTTTTATTTCTTTTTATTCACTGAATGTACTGTTTACTAATTATAATTTTTAATCAACTATTCCGCACCATTATAGACATTGGGTGCGCAATGGTTTTAGTTATGAAACTCAATTGTAAATTTTTAAAATTAAAATACTGGGAAAAAAATGCGTGAATTGATAAAGTGATATATGGTTTGGTAGGTAAACACGGATATTATAGATATTGCCTATTTTTTATTGTATATTATTTATTATTATTCTATCTTTCGGTTTGCGGACAAGCTGGGGTTTTATAAGAGAGGCGTAGCTAGGGGGGGGGGGGGTGGAAATCGAAAGTTTTAGGGAGGGGGAGGGGGGTAGGGTGCAAATCGAAAGTTTGAGGGGATGCAAATCAAAAGTTTGAGCGGGGGGAATTTCAAATCAAAAGTGGTGCAAATCGAAAGTCTGAGGGGATGGGTGGAAATTGAAATTTTGAGGGGAGGGGGTGCAAATCGTAAGTTTGAGGGAGGGTCAAATCGAAAGTTTGTCCCCGGGCGCCGGAAAGGGTCGCAACGCCTCTGTTTTGTAGTCATTCACTGTGTCAGACGCGTCCGCCGGGACTCGGAAAGGGCGCGATTTGGCGCTACGGGCTAGACTGTGAGCAATATGCCTTTATGATTGCATTTAAATTGTGTTTATGTTATGAGTGTTGTGTTCGTTTTTTCGTTGTTTTTTTTTTTTTGCGTTTGTTCGTTTGTGTTGTGTTTAGTTTTGTTCTGTTCCAAAGTTGGTATATTTAAAAATGATTTACCATTAACGGTTTATAGGTTATGTGAGTGTGACCTGACCGTTAGACTTTACCTTAAACCAACTTCCGGAATGGCACTTCCGGCCACGTGATGGAAGGGAAAAAACTCGAATTTCTCACAGTGGGTTCTGGGTTAATCTTCTTCGTTTGATTTATTGGTGGTTGTTTAGTTGGTCACCACTTGTTGGCTGGTCACCTATTGTAGGCTGGTCACCACTTGTTGGCTAGTCACCACTTGTTGGCTGGTCACCACTTGTTGGCTGGTCACCACTTGTTAGCTAGTCACCACTTGTTGACAGGTCACCACTTGTTGGCTAGTCACCTATTGTAGGCTAGTCACCACTTGTTGGCTGGTCACCACTTGTTAGCTGGTCACCACTTGTTGACTGGTCATCACTTGTTGGCTAGTCACCTATTGTAGGCTGGTCACCACTTGTTGGCTAGTCACCTATTGTAGGCTAGTCACCACTTGTAGATCACAGCATCACGCACACAAAATACTTGCTCATACCACTTTACTCTTTCTCTCAAACTAAGCATTTTCATTTTCTACTCACCATCAGTGGCGGATTAAGGGGGGTGCTGAAAGGGCTGCAGCTAGGGGCCCCCAAATTTACCACCTAATTGTTTTCACTATACAAACTTAAGTTTTAACGTTTGCATCACAAGCTTCAATTTTTTTCAAAACCTCAAATACTTGCACACACGTAGGTATAAATACCACCTGTCATCACCTCCTACCCTGGCATCTGTAATCTATATATATATAAAGCAAAGTTCTCCAGACGCCGCAGGTGCTTCAAATTTGGTAGGATCCTGCCTTGGGGCAATAGAACACGGGGGCCGGTGCCGGTTGGCCGAAAGTC
Source organism: Physella acuta (assembly GCF_028476545.2). Lineage (NCBI taxonomy): Eukaryota > Metazoa > Mollusca > Gastropoda > Physidae > Physella > Physella acuta. The sequence goes on along the minus strand of NW_026731841.1, from coordinate 202,308 downwards.
GACGATGAGGGGGTCAACACTGACCTCGGCTGATCGGCGCCTTGTATGGGCTATATAACGAAAAAAATAAATTGCCGAACGACCTCCCTTGATATTTTGTGAGGTGGTAGGAGAACGACTAAGGGTGTCATAAAAAACTCGGCATATCTGGGAAAACTTCGTAAAGTGGTCAAAACTGACCAGTCGTATTTCCCTATATAATCTTTGTATTTTACGGGAAAAACAGAGGGAAATCTTAACAGAGATTTTAGTTCTGGCTAATTTTTTGCATGCACTTCCGCAAATGGCTAGGCCATTTGGGAAAACTGTCGGTTTGACTCAAAGCCCTCGACAAGGGCTAAAATATAACCGTGAGTGAAATTCTCCTTATTTGAGATATAAAACGAACTTTTTTTTGCCGAACGACCCCCCCCCCCCCCTTGATATTTTGTGATGTGGTAGAGGAACGCCTAGGGGTGTCATAAAAAAAAAAAACTCGGTATATCTGAGAAAACTTCGTAACACCATTTTATAGCTAGGCACTATTTTATAGTTGGGTACCATGTTTTTAGTTGGGCACCATTTATAGCCATTCACCATTTAATAGCTAGGCACTATTTTATAGCTAGGCACCATTTTATAGCTAGGCACCATGTTATAGCTAGGCACCATGTTATACCTATGCACTATGTTATAGCTAGGCAACATGTTATAGCTAGGCACCATAGTTATTTTACAGAGAGAGCATGAGATCAATTCATGTAACATAAGACATATGCCCTGTGAGAGGGTCCTATGTTTACTAGATTAGGGATAACATAAGACATATGCCCTGTGAGAGGGTCCTATGTTTACTAGATTTGGGATAACATAAGACATATGCCCTGTGAGAGGGTATAATTTAAATAAATCTCAGGCTCTACTGAAGCCTGACCATTACAAGCCCTGATATTTCAGTCTAGTCCAATCGCTGACCACTGACCGCTGGACGTTCTCGTGTCAAAACTTTAAGGCGCCGGAACTTTCTGGAAATAATTGCCTTACCGCCCCTGTTGTGACCTCTTAAGGTCATCTACAGGAGAGGGCGTGGTGACCTTACAACTGACCTGTTGGGATAGTAAAGGTCACGTCGCATGCCAAGTTGACCTTCCAATTAAGAAACATGACCCCCCATTGGTCCCCGCCCCTGACACGGTGACGTTTAATTAAATTCTGACCAGCATACATTACAATCGGGACTAACTCAGCACCTTGTATTTCTGACCCTACTAGCCCATGTAACAACCCGACCCAGCAGAGTGTGAGTACTTCTGACCCAGGTGACCCATGTAACAGTCTGACCCAGGTGACCAGACGACCCCGGTGTCTTGACTGGTGAGCACGTGACCTTGATGTGCCCCCCCCCACCCCACGTAAAGGCCGTGCCGTGAAATTCTTTGATCTACGTCACCCAACTGAGCAGACGGCGTGAAGATTGACCGATAGCTCCCCCCCCCCATGTGGACTGACGACTCGTCTAGACAACAAATTGGACATGCTAGGATAAAGCGGAACCCTCGCCAGGCGCCATTTCGGGCCACCACAGTACATGGGCCACCACAGTACATGGACCACCACAGTACATGGGCCACCACAGTACATGGACCACCACAGTACATGGGCCACCACAGTACATGGACCACTACAGCACATGGACCACCACAGTACATGGACCACCACAGCACATGGACCACCACAGTACATGGGCCACCACAGTACATGGACCACCACAGTACATGGGCCACCACAGCACATGGGCCACCACAGTACACGGGCCACCCAGTACATGGGCCACCACATTACATGGGCCACCACAGTACATGGGCCACCACAGTACATGGGCCACCACAATACATGGGCCACCACAGTACATGGGCCACCACAGTACATGGGCCACCACTCCACCACAGTACATGGGCCACCACAGTACATGGGCCACACCACAGTACATGGGCCACCACAGTACATGGGCCACCACAGTACATGGGCCACCACAGTACATGGGCCACCACAGTACATGGGCCACCACAATACATGGGCCACCACAATACATGGGCCACCACAGTACATGGGCCACCACAGTACATGGGCCACCACAGTACATGGGCCACCACAGTACACGGGCCACCACAGTACACGGGCCACCCAGTACATGGCCCACCACAATACATGGGCCACCACAGTACATGGGCCACCAAGCAGGGACAAGGGTCATTAACGTACACGAGTCTCTACGGCCGAGCGAACAAATTTCCGGTACAGTGGACATGTGAACACATAAAAACATGACACTTTAACCTAACGTACTCAAACGTGTGAGCACATATAAACATGCGAACCTCCATCTTCATGCCGTCGCAGATAAAGGGTCGGCAATAGAAAATCCGCTTTCATCTAGCTCATACGTGAGTACGTTAGGTTCAAGTATCAAGTTTATATGAAAAAACGATATAAGCTTGTGATTTAAACATTAAAATAATGTGTTGTTGTAAAAGCTAATAACTAAATAATTTGGTCTAGTAAAAGCTAATAGCTATATAGTAAAGTGAAAATTTAAATATGTCTATTTGTTGGTGAGATACGGTTTGTTGTCTATGTTATACAGCCAATCATTAGCAAGTTTTAGTAATGCAAGTAATTTATTAGGGCCTACTACTGAGGGAAACAATAGTTGGACAGCAAGTGATGACAACTAATGTTGATACTGTATTTGACTGAGAAAAGTTTTTGTCGGTTGCACTTGAAACTGCGCTGATTTGATGATACGCATTTGTTATGTTATTTTAAAAGACATAAAATGTTTATTATTTTTATTGCCAAAAACATTTAATTACTTTTTATTTAAAAAATAAATGTATTTCACCAACAAATTTCCATATTTAAATTAATCCAAAAATAAGATGTTCAATATATTTGTTCTCTGACAATTTTTATTTCAGTTAATACCAGATGGTTTGGCTATCTGTGATGTAGTTCACTGGTTGAGTTATAACCAAAACAAATAATACTCAACTTATTATTTTTCTCTTTGTAAAAGGTAACTTAGATTTTGTGTTGATCAAAATGGAAGCAACATTGTAAATATTACACGCTGGCTTTCTTTGACTTCTTTTGTCATATGAAATTGTCACGCAATATGGCTCCCACCAAAATGGCTCCCAACAAAAAGGCTCCCACCAAAATGGTGTTCTAATTTAGTTAAAGGTCCTGGTGTTTTAACCACCTTATCACGTGACGAAACGGTCTTTGTGTACGGCTAATCGGTTTAAAATATGAAAACTACGTAGATCTATGCTCGCGAGTAGGAAAACATTGAAATTATGCTAATGAGCTCTCTTTGAACTCCCTCACGCCAGCTCAACCTTGACCGCAGTATCGACATTTGCGCAGAGGGAGGAGGGTCAAAGGGCGCTGGTACAAGCTGTGACCACACTAGGAGGACGCCAGACAGGTGTTTGGGCCGGTCATTAGAGGTGTGATGGCGGCGGTCATTAATGGTGGGATGGCGGTGGTCATTAATGGTGTGTTGGGGGCGCTAATAGAGGTGGAAATGTTAATTAGGGTATTAATAAACAGTTGAACTTTGAGTGTGTGTATTACACAGGACTTGCGGGCACAACGAATGGACGGTCACGGTAAGTGGACGGCCACAATAAGTGGACGGCCAGGGTAAGTGGACGGCCACGAGAAGTGGGCAGACGTCCACGACGTGGCTTGCAGCAGACAAGTGTCTGCGCGTGACGTCAAGGTCAAGACGAGCAGAACGCGTTCAATAAATGCTCGGCAGAATGTAGACACCCTCCCCGCCGTCTCCACCCCTTCCCAACACCCTCCCCTCCCCACCCCTCAGCACATCCTCCCACCCCCCACCACCACCAGCAGACAGACCATCGAGACAAAACTTCACGTGTACAACTGTTTGTCTACAACAACTGTTTGTTGCTGGTCCGAACATAAAAACAAATATTTGACAACTCAGACAGGTAAAACTAGCTTTGATCTACACGTGTGAGGACTGAACAGACAGGCGTTACCTGCACTCACCAGCCAAGACGGGGTGGGGGGGGGCGTGGGGGGTGGGGGGCTGGGGTTTGATTGTCGTTAATTAAAGGTTTGGACGTGTTTCATTGTAATGGTTAAATCAAGTCATTTATATCCTGGGTTTGATGGGGGAGGGAACGGGTTGGATGAGAAGGCGGGGTGTCTTATTTTTCATTAGATGTGACATTCGATGGTCATATTTTTGTATGGTACAATGGGGGGGGGGGGGGGGGAGGTGAGTGGTGTAGGGGAGGTGAGTGGTGTAGGGGTGATCAAGTGCTGGCATTCAGCCCCAGCATCCCCGGCACCTGGCCGTACAACTGACCAACAGCAACAAGGTCAGGGGGTGAGCCGTGTCGGGACGACACTGACCACTTGACCTGATGCTCGTGCAGGCAACGACTGGACTCTGTCCGCTGGCCACGCGCAGTACCGCCTAGTCACGCCGAGCAGCGGAATGACCAGTCCATCTGACCAGAGAAATCAACAGTGAAACTGACCATTTGCTCGCACTTGGACCCAGGCATTCACCGCGGTGACCTTATCTCGTCTGCTGTCTGTCCAGCTAATGGTGGTCTATCCTAGCTTGGTCAAGCGGTCTATTGTCTGCTCGTTAGGGGCGGGCTCGGGGCAGATGCATCCCCCCCCCCCCCCACACTGTTGGTACGCTGCTTTATGATGGATGTTACCTGGTAAATTAAGTTCACAGGCATTCAAAGACTTGTCATCAGTGAGGCGCATCCATACGGCGACCCGATCAAAGTGAGACCCAATCAAAAGTGAGACACAACCAATCAAAAGTGAGACCCAACCAATCGAAAGTGAGACCCAATATTAGTGAGACCCATCACCCTTTTCCGATGAGCCACCTGACCCTCCCCTAAATGGTAAGTGTCCGGGTACGTTGACCAGGCAAAGACTAGACAAAAAGGGTGGTCAAATGTTTTCAAACTTCACTTCAGTAAATCGTTTACTCAGTAATTTCAGGAACAGACAATGTGAGATCACGCAAAAAGTTGTGTGAACGGGACTTGAAAGCAGCTTCACACATGTCATTTTTTTTTTTTTTTTTTTTTTTTGGGTTTTCAGAATTTTTTAAAGTTCTAGAAGGAAAATGTGTTTGATGTAAAAGATGACTGGTTTTTCTAGAAACGTCTGCTTGAATCCTAGCTTGATGGTCGAATTCCAGGGGATTCTAGCCCTGGGCTCTATTATGTCTCATGTATCGCAGATAACGATACCACCGGTATTGAAGGTAACGATACTACCGGTATTGAAGGTAACGATACCATTAATATAGAAGAAAACGATACTGCAATCGTTTAATTTGGAGTCAGTCTGCGAGTTTAACGTTAGGGTTACTTGTTCGGTAGAAAAATTGTTTGGTAACATCCCAGCGAGGTCCACGTTAATGCTAATAGGAAAGTACAAAAATAACACTATTTGTTTTAAAGTAGCTTTAACGCGAAAGTCAGATGAATCAGAATACATTGTAATGGAATTAGTCAGCCACGTAATTAATTAACTTAATTAATCATGGCATCGCGTGGGATTAGTCAAGTTAGCAGAGTTGAAATAAAGTTTCTTAAAGAAGATGCCAGGCTATGATTGGTCAGCTACACCACGTGACGGAGAAAAGCGCAAACACCCAACCGCGTCTATTTTAAAGGTCAGATCTCTTAGAATCCTATTTTTAGAAACTTATCAAACCGCGGAACTAGGTCACAGACGATCTGGGGGTGAGATCAATCAGACGATGACCTACATTCCTCGGCTGGCACAAGGTGAGTTCACCTTTCACAAGATCGCGCAACACGTCCTCACATAGCTGGTGCCGGATCACGTGACTTTTCTTAACGAATTGGGGGGGGGGGGATTGACCCCAAACAGGACTTCGTTGGGCTTCAGTGGCGGCTTGGGTAAAGTTATCTGGTGGGGTCGGGCTAGGGATAGGTCGGTCCCTACAGAGAATTCCCCTGTACATACAAATATATACATATGGCTGAAACTGCGAGTGTTTGTTTTTTAGTTGAAAGGTCAGCGTTGAAAGGTATGTTGCATCCCTCTTGCGTATTTGGTTAGCATGTGTAGAGATGACCTTGACTTTGATCGGTTGAACCAACTCCCTAAACATCCTGTTGTTAGCTGATAACGCTGGTTTTGTAGGTGATAATTAATTAGGTTAATGGGTCAGTAGGGAGCCTATGGTCCAGATAGTTTTGGGACAAGAAAAGGCCATTTTAAAACAGTGACTTACACGTATGTGCTGATTTATCTCTTCAAATCTGGGCAACATGTAAAATTATAATGTAAACTGTAAACCTACCTGTAGTCCATCTCTCGTGTAAACCTAGTCCAGCTCTAGTGTAAACTTACCTGTAGTCCAGCTCTCGTGTAAACCTACCAGTAGTCCATCTCTCGTGTAAACCTAGTCCAGCTCTAGTGTAAACTTACCTGTAGTCCAGCTCTCGTGTAAACTTACCTGTAGTCCAGCTCTCGTGTAAACCTACCTGTAGTCCAGCTCTCGTGTAAACCTACCTGTAGTCCATCTCTCGTGTAAACCTATCTGTAGTCCAGCTTAATTAAAACCGTATGTCAGTAACGACTACATTATAATTAAGGTCAGTGACCTCTCAGCTACTGGATCCAGCGGCGGTAATTGGTTGATGTAAGATATGGGGGGGGGGGGGGACACCATTAGTCAGCTAAATAAACTGATCTTATAGGCCTAACAAATGCAGCCACGGGTCAGCTAAAACTGATATAACAAATGGTGTGATTGGTTAACTAAATAAACTGATGTACACCGTGCTCTACGATAGGTCAATATAACGGGCCTGTAGTATCGATGTTTACACTATTGCTTTTTGTTGGTTGACATGTCAAGGGTCAGAGGTCGCCTGGTCATTTGCTCAACATTGTTGGTCACGTGACCATTAGCAAACAACTCAACTCTACCTCTCGCGACCGTGGCTCTCTTGGACGTTGGCTCGGCTTACGGATGTCACATTCGCTCGTTTGTCGTCTGCTGCTCTGTGACTTCTCGTCGTGATCTTTGACCCCTGACAGGTAGCCGCCGCCGTCTGCTCCCCGTCAGGCCTGAAATGTCCCCAAAACTGTTTGCCGCACACCCTCTTGTTAAACTTCACACGGACTGGGCACAGCGGGAGGGTGGGGAACTCCCCTACGTAGGGTGGGGGGGGGGGGGGGGACGACGACAGCCGAAGTCAAGTTTAAAAACGTAGCAGACGACAACAGTTGAGCAGACGACAATGTTTTATTGCCTTTTGGTCTTACAGGTGGATCTGTCCTGCCCCGAACGGCCAACTTTTAGGATGGGTTACAGACACGAAGAAAAACTGGAATTTGTTCATGTTGCCATAGTAACCGGGAGACTGCTCTCAATTATCTAAAACATAGGGGTGTCACCAAAGGTTCGGGGTGCTATCACAGGCTAGGGGTGTTATGAAGGGTGTTGGTGACCTGCCCTGGCTAGAGTCATGGTGTGAGCACTCACTGGAAATGCTCACACTATTTGCTGTGATGTCTTGTGTAACCTCCTGCCTACAGGCCTATAACCTCCTGCCTACAGGTCTATAACCTGTCTACAGGCCTATAACTTCCGGCCTATAAACCTGTGTAACCTCCTGCCTACAGGCCTGTAACTTCCTGTCTATAAACCTGTGTAACCTCCTGTGAAAGACCAACGAATACGTCAGACCAGCCTAGCAGATCGTGCTGTATTGGTCCCGTTCACGCCCCAGTAAGTCCCCATTCATAAAGTGAATCAACCAATTTCTCTTTCACTTGGCTGGCCAAGCCATCTCCTACATACCGGGATATGTTGAGCCGAGAAAACTTTGGTGCATTAGGAGCCGTACCTAGCAGGTAACTGGTTCAAAGTTCTGCAGAGGTTGGGTTATATTAGGAGCCGTACCTAGCAGGTAACTGGTTCAAAGTTCTGCAGAGGTTGGGTTATATAGGGCATGCAGCAGGACAAAGGTGTCGCTAGGGAGTCTTGCGCTGGGAGTCATGCGCTGGGAGTCATGCGCTGGGTCTGTTTTAGCACACGACGCCGGTATGGGAGGTAAGGAGGAGGGGGGGGGGGTTGGGGAAGATAAGAACTGAATTAACCTTTGCTTGCAAGTCAAAGATGGTTTGTTTGTGACATGATGGAGGGGGGGGGGGGGGGTGGCGGCTGGGTTTTACCAGGGGCAGTAACTTCGTGAAACACGGTCACAAAACAGTAGGTCTATGCTAATGAGAGAGGAGCCAGACAGAAAAAGTCGATGAATACAAACTAGACTTATGGAAGGAAGATATAAATTTGTTTTTCTAGTTCAACCTAGTAGTTGTGGTCAATGTTCTTTGTGCTCGAATTAACATTATTAGATCATGGGAGAAAAGTTGGTGGGCTGGGGCTACAAGAATTGTTGGTGGGCTGGGCTACAAGAATTGTTGGTGGGCTGGGCTACAAGAATTGTAGGTGGGCTGGGCTACAAGAATTGTTGGTGGGCTGGGGCTACAAGAATTGTTGGTGGGCTGGGCTACAAGAATTGTTGGTGGGCTGGGCTACAAGAATTGTTGGTGGGCTGGGCTACAAGAATTGTTGGTGGGCTGGGGCTACAAGAATTGTTGGTGGGCTGGGCTACAAGAATTGTTGGTGGGCTGGGCTACAAGAATTGTTGGTGGGCTGGGGCTACAAGAATTGTTGGTGGGCTGGGGCTACAAGAATTGTTGGTGGGCTGGGCTACAAGAATTGTTGGTGGGCTGGGCTACAAGAATTGTTGGTGGTCTGGGCTACAAGAATTGTTGGTGGGCTGGGGCTACAAGAATTGTTGGTGGGCTGGGCTACAAGAATTGTTGGTGGGCTGGGCTATAAGAATTGTTGGTTGGCTGGGTTATACAAATTTTGTTGGTGGGCTGGGCTACAAGAATTGTTGGTGGGCTGGGTTATACAAATTTTGTTGGTGGGCTGGGCTACAAGAATTGTTGGTGGGCTGGGCTACAAGAATTGTTGGTGGGCTGGGCTACAAGAATTGTTGGTGGGCTGGGCTACAAGAATTGTTGGTGGGCTGGGCTACAAGAATTGTTGGTGGGCTGGGCTACAAGAATTGTAGGTGGGCTGGGCTACAAGAATTGTTGGTGGGCTGGGGCTACAAGAATTGTTGGTGGGCTGGGCTACAAGAATTGTTGGTGGGCTGGGGCTACAAGAATTGTTGGTGGGCTGGGTTATACAAATTTTGTTGGTGGGCTGGGCTACAAGAATTGTTGGTGGGCTGGGGCTACAAGAATTGTTGGTGGGCTGGGCTACAAGAATTGTTGGTGGGCTGGGCTACAAGAATTGTTGGTGGGCTGGGGCTACAAGAATTGTTGGTGGGCTGGGGCTAAAGAGCCTGCGTTGGACCTGGGGCTACAAGAAATGTTAGTCATCCATCCATGAATTGTCCATAAGAAACTTGTGTTAAAATTGTCCATCTGATATGTGTGATCGCCCCGCAAGTTCATGTGCTGGGGTGGGGACACAGACAACATACTGGGAGAACCGCTATGGGGACATTTCTTATCTTACTCTTTACCAAAGGTTGTCGACCCCGTAAAGGGTCAAGGTTACCAAACAACTAGGTCAACGGAAATTGTAATATTTTAACATTAAGAAAAACCAATCATCAATAAATGTCATTTCGGTAAATGTCATGTCAGATGACCCCCCCCCCCCCGGGGCTACAAATGCCACGTTGACGATGTAAACACCCTGTCAGAAAATGTGAGTGAGCATGTACGCGCGGTAACATCCTGCTCAACATATCTGTGTGACAGGTCACGCCGACCTGACTATCGTGGCCAGATATCCAATCAGTGGCCGATACATCGGGAATCCCCACACAGATGGCCGGCCTGACGGGTCGATGCTGCACACGGCTTCTTCTGTCCGGTGTCTTGTCGTGCAGGCAACAAGCCGGACTTTTACTGACAGCACCCTAACCCCCCCCCCCCCCCACACACACACACACACCATCCCACAATCCACCCCACATGCTTAAATCAGTGAATCATTACATCAAACACATAGGCCTGTCTGAAGAAGGGGAAAATCTTAGATAAATAATTTCGTCTATCTTTGAATAGGGAGGATGTGTGAGAAATGGTCTAGTCTAGCTTTGCTGGTCAAGTTTTGGTCTAGTCTAGGTCTGCTGGTCAAGTTTTGGTCTAGGTTAGGTCTACTGGTCAAGTCTTGGTCTAGTCTAGGTTTGCTGGTCTTGTCTTGATCTAGTCTAAGTCTATTGGTCAAGTTTTGGTCTAGTCTAGGTCTACTGGTCTACACAGAGTTATCGAACATGGCGGGAGGTATGTTTCCTATATTTTATCAGAGTTATCGAACATGACGGGAGGTATGTTTCCTATATTTTATCGGAGTTATCGAACATGGCGGGCGATATGTTTCCTATATTTCGCTATGGCCCTGGCTGATGCAAGTGTAATGCGAGTTTTCATCAACCGTGACCTTTTGAACTCACCAGTTTTTAGCGCGCTGCAAAGGTCAAGGTCAACTTTGTTAGGTCCACGGACAGTGTGACGTACGCAAACGTGCTGGTGTCTTGTATAATAATTCCCCGTGTCTTGTATATCAGGTGAAGTAGAGTCCTTCTGTTCATGTGAAAGTACCATCAGCGAGACAAGTACACCTTGTTGACCTAGATGTGTGATAATTCACGAGTTTTATTGCTCGTCTGACGCCCTTTGGTTGTTGAACATCACACTCTCAACATCCTTGACATCTTGTCGACCGGCTTCCCTACCCAGCCGGCGCCGGCAAAACAAATCAGCCGTATGGTGAAGTACGTCAAAATATATGCCCGTTAGTCGGTTTGGATTTGGTTTAGTTTTATGGCTGGAGTTTGTTTAGTTACTGTAAAAGCATTATGATTTATACTATTAATTCGATTTTCATCTTGTTAATAAGTAGAGATACTATAAGATAATTTACTCTGCAACCAATGTTCCCTCTAAGGACCAAGAGTGTGTGTGCAAAAAATATGTAGTGTGCGCGGTGCTAAAAATGACTTGGGCAAAATAATACGTATTTTTAGTCTTGCAATTAAGCATAATAATGAAGGCATGCATTTTGATAAATTAATAGTATAATGTGTGTGACTAATGAAACGTATGCAATTAAATGGAGACACGAATACCATCAAAATAAATAAAAAACTTATAAAAATTTTCAGATTTATACTTAGACAACAAGTTATATGGTAGACTTACTATGTTAAAGTAAGACAGTCATATGGTAATAATGCTAATACCATAACGGTAATACAAACACAATAGTTTAACATATGCAACATTTAATAAAGCTGACTTAAAAACAAATATTAGCTAACCTTTCAGGGGCATTTATTGCAATTTCTCGCGTCTAACCTTGCATTGCTTCCACACCTTATATGCTTTGTTTAAATCCACATCCTCTCCAGCATTTAGATATAACTTAATTTGCTTTAGCTTCTCCAAATGTGTGGCTTCAAGTATATTTCGTGCTTGCACTTTTATTATGTTAATAAGGCTAAAACCTTGTTCGTAATCAGCACTGCATGCTTGGAAGGTACAATAATGTCACTTAACTTTGCCAGTGAGCTAAATTGTTCTTTGTTTTGACAAATCTTGCATATTCAGACATATAATTTACAGACACAGATCTGAGTTTTTCACTTTATCGAAATTTGAAGTCATTGTATTGGATGGTAATTAACTGATCATTTGTTGTACGTAACCCGTCTTTGTACTTTACGCACAGTTCTTTGATATCTTTGACGCCAAACTCAAATGCACATTTTTTTTTAAACCTGTAGAATAAAAAAAGATGACCAAAACTGCAGTTCATCTCCTGGAAACCAAACATTTAAATGGTCGCAGACTGATTGTATGTTCTTTCGTTTAACTCACACTTTTCTTGACTTTAATGTTCAGTGTAGTGATGTGTTACGGCTGTCTCCAGAGCTAAGGCATCACTTACAGCAGGCTGAGTTATTCCACTAAAAACGGTTTTGTAGAATACAGAATTGACTGGACGAAATTTAAAATAAAGGATTAGCATTTTATGTACTGTTATGCCATCTACTATAAGCGTGTGGAATGATGCTGCTCGCAAGTTCTGTCAGTATGTTCTTTACAACAACATCGTTGATTACTTGAACAAACTCAAAGGCGTACTTCTTACTTCGCCAACTGTCTGGTATAGAAACATACTTCCCCATGTGGTTATGAATCAGTTGTACCGACAGCATCGAGGCGTTCATCCTTATGGTAAGAAGAACATTATCCGTTAGGATTCGAACTTGATCCTTGTTTGACGGCTGGCGCTCGTTTTGCTCAATTAGTTTTCCTCGCTCAATGTAAGTTTCAACCAGCAGACGTTTAAGACCAGTCCCATTTGAGCGGTTGTACGAAATCGCAACATTTCCTACATAAACACGAGACAATAAATGACGTTTTCAGTAGTCAAGCGCCCATGATTCCCAGAGCTTTCCTGTGACCAATTCGTTGCTCTTGTTGGTTTTGTTACAAGTAGTAGCAGCACAGAACTTACACTTGTCCAATCTCATCTGAGTATTCTAAGGTGCTTTCTAATTCAACCGAAACATTCTTAGATCTGGCATATTGGTTGTTACTTTAACTTTGAGTCATTCCAGTTTAAACGAATCTATCCCTTTTTTGTGTGCCACGTTGTTGTACTGCTTTTTACACACACTTTTTTCTCAACATTTTCAAATAGCACACAATAGTGGACATTTATTCCTGATTTACCTAAGCAGTGTGTGCATACTAAAACATTTCGATCCACATGCACGTAATAATCCCAAGAATCAGATATATAATATATAAATCTTTAAACCAAACAGAGCAAAAACATCCACCTTAAGTAACGTAAAACTTGCATCTGACTTGGCTTAATCGTCAAAGTTTCAAGATGGGGTGGAGGGGGAGAGGGGGCGGGGTCAAGCGACGATTTAAAAAACTTGCAGGGTCAGCTTCAATTCACAATACAATGCAGGTATTAGATGTCAGCTCCGGTCAGTTTTCAGGGTAAACCATTAAATCAAGCAATGGGAGTGTCACACAGCCCCGCTCAGGTGAGAGTTAAGTCATAAACTAGACCTGTGCTATGACAACCGAGGTCACCCCCTCCCCCCCCCCCCCCCGTCAGTGATAACCGTAGTTTCTGTTTATACCCCAAAACACAAAGACTGTTCGTTTAACAAAATAGGAACTAAAAATGTCGCTTAATTCAAATCACTGGCCACAATTTTCCTTGTGAATCAGGCTCGCCCGACGTTCTGGTAATCTGTGCGCGGGGTCAGAAAATGTCTGCGCGGCACATTTGAAAGTACTGCGCGGCCGCGCAGCCGCGCAGCTTAGAGGGAACACTGTCTGCAACCTCAAATTTTGTTAAATATTTATTTAAATAAATGTACTTATAAATAAATTTCGGCACATTACTGTGTTATGTAAGGTTTTTATCGTAACCCTTGAATCCGTCAGTCTTGTCGGTACACAATGTTTATTGTTGACGATTGCGTCAATGACAGCCTTTGTACTGTGTCGGCTTTTTGTCTTGATCCTATGCTTTGTTATGTAATGAGCTTGATAAATTGGGGAAGTACAGATTTCACGCTAATTCAGTTAGTAGTGAGAAAAAAAGATACAAACTGAGCACGCTGGAACACTCCATTAAATTCTACTTAATATAATTATATTAATTGTTATATGTATAACAGAATAAAACCCACATACTTGAGACAAATATTTTTAGGTGTTCTAAATATTACCATACGAATTCAAATATCTAAAATGTTAACATTGTATTGAATTAACATCTTGAACTGTGTGATTACTTAATACATACAAGTATTAACAAACTCCACGCAAATATAGACTTAACATTTGTGACTTTTTTCCTTGTGAATTTATTTCATGAAACTTTTTCCAGTGACTTTTCCCCCTACAATCTGAATATCACCAGATAACCACATACAGCCACACACCACATACTCCCACACACCATATACACCCACACACCACATACACCCACACACCCACACACCACATACACTCACACACCACATACACCCACACACCACATACACCCACACACCACATACACCCACACCACATACACTCACCACCACATACACTCACCACCACATACACCCACACACCACATACACTCACCACCACATACACCCACACCCACACACCACATACACTCACCACCACATACACCCACACACCACATACACCCACACACCACATACACCCACACACCACATACACCCACACACCACATACACCCACACACCACATACACCCACACACCACATACACCCACACACCACATACACCCACACACCACATACACCCACACACCACATACACCCACACACCACATACACCCACACACCACAGACACCCACACACCACATACATCCATAGACCACATACACCCACCCACCACATACACTCACCACCACACACACCACATACATCCACACACCACATACACCCACACACCACATACACCCACACACCACATACATCCACACACCACATACACCCACCAACCACATACACCCACACACCACATACACCACATACACCCACACACCACATACACCCACACACCACATACACCCACACACCACATACACCCACACACCACATACACCCATACACCACTCTGAGCCATATGAGAAAGTTAACCACGCCGTATAGGTTAACCATGCGGTATTAATTAACCCATAGCCACCAAACTTTTTATGAGCGGTCAAGGACAATGTCAAGGTCAAGACGTGAAAAGTTGATCCCGCATTAAGTCCGTCGTTTTATAGCAGGTATATGTCGCGGTGGTCATTACACGCGGGGACAAGGGCCAGCGGGGTGTCCGACCACATTAGTCACGGCTCAACGGGAATATAAATCTTCATACCTAGTCACACACACACACACACACCTCTCACATTTCCATACCTAGACACACACACTCTCACATCTCCATACCTAGTCACACACACACACACACACACTCTCACATCTCCATACCTAGTCACACACACACACACACAACCCTCTCACATCTCCATACCTAGTCACACACACACACACCCTCACATCTCCATACCTAGTCACACACACACACCCCTCTCACATCTCCATACCTAGTCGATTGTAGGGAAAAAAAGTCACAGGAAAAAAAATGCAGAAAAAAGTCACAGGAAAAAAAGTCACAAATATACATATTATTTAATAGAATTAAATAAAATGTTTCAACCTTCACTTTTTCACTGTGTTAGCTAAATACTAATTTTAAATTAGCAAACATCAAGTTACCGACACTCTTCATTCAATGTGGTCACTCTACATCCCAGAGTGGTCATTCCCCAATGTAGACACTCTACACCCCAATGTGGGCTGTAGACACTCTACACCCCAATGTGGTCACTCTACATCCCAGAGTGGTCATTGCCCAATGTAGACACTCTACACCCCAATGTGGGCTGTAGACACTCTACACCCCAAGATGTGTGAGGTACCACAAAAACCCCTCAAATATTCGCTAAGTCTCGACCAAAGGTCTCCGTCAGCACAGATATGGCAGCCAATGAGCCGGCATTAAAATCTGATAAACGGGGAGATAAACACGGTACACCCCAGATAGCCAAATGTAGCCACAGGTAGCCAAATGTAGCCACAGGTAGCCAAATGTAGCCACAGGTAGCAGGGTATCAAGGGGCGGGCGGCGACAATACGACCATCCAAATAATGACATTCCTAGCCCTGAGAGAAGTCTTCAACTCTGACAGTTGCGGAGATTTTAACTACTTCATTTTTCTTCATCTTTTGGGAGAGATTTCTGCACAAGATATTGTGTATTTATAAAGTCTCTCCGTCAGTCAGTGTGTGTGTGGGGGGGGGGGGGGGGGGGAGGAGGGAAGAAAAGGGGGGGTCCATGGCTAAGGTAGTTGGTTGAGGCATCGGCCTACACTATCAGCTCTACATCAAACATTAATTGGGTTGGAGTTTGACCGAATCCTGGAACAGCGATGTGCACCTTTGTTCGTACATTAAAACCTGCGGTGAGAGTATTCGGTCGCCAACTTTCCAGGTAAAGAGTATATCGTGGTATAACGGAGTATAGCGTGGTGTAACGGAGTATAGCGTGGTATAACGGAGTATAGCGTGGTATAACGGAGTATAGCGTGGTATAACGGAGTATATCGTGGTATAACGGAGTATAGCGTAGTAAAACAGTATTGATATTTAAAAGCACAATGGATGTGAGGCCCAAGTTATCTACTGCATACAAACATGATGTGGGTTTTTGTTGTAGCCGAAACTCGTGTGTGCTGACGATGGTCGTGACGTCCAGTGGCCTAGTTGATATTGTGTGGGAGTTTCCTGACTGTATTTATATGTTATATAGTGGCTTGCAGGCCAGCAGATTTGACGAATGTCTTATCTTATATAGAGTGGATAATGAGGATAATCAATGTGTGGGAGAAATGTGTGGAGCCTTTGGGTGAGTTGTGTGAGTGAGACATTTTTGGAGTCTTTGGGTGAGTTGTGTGAGTGAGACATTTTTGGAGTCTTTGGGTGAGTTGTGTGAGTGAGACATTTCTGGAGTCTTTGAGTGACTCGGCGTCACCGGCATTGTTTGTGTCATGCCCTAGCTTGTTCTGTAACAAAGATGGCGCGTCTATCTGCCAATCATGACTCACAATTAGATGTCAGTGTTAAACATGTGGTTGACGTCACGACTTATTGCGTAGGGAAAAATATTGAGGGGGAGGGGGGGGGGGTGGCACCACGAAATGACCAGCAGGAATGTCGTTTAGTCTTTAACTGCAAAAAAATGTATCCAGCCTAGAGGATCAAACCCGATCTCTGCTCAAGTTTGACACGTAATTATTATTATATTAATTGTGTTGGAGGATATACCGTCCTACATTACAAGTAAGGTCGAAGAAAATGACGAAAATCTCGTCTAGAAGAATTAATCTCAGAAAAATATGTTGATCAAACTACACACGCGCACACACACGCACGCACACACACACACGTGTACACGGAGAGACAGCTGTTACACCCACTAATATCTGGGTGGAAGAAGATGACGCACCCCACTCCCACCCCCACTCCACCCCTACCCCACCCTATCCTTGAAACGAAAATGTTAACCCAGCCAAGACTAGGTCACAAGGATTTGTCGGGTCGCACAAGGAATCGTGTGGGGTGAAGGATTTCTGGTGTATATGGTGACAGTGGCGTCGCTAGGGGGTGACAGTGGCGTCGCTAGGGGGTGCAGGGAATCGTGTGGGGTGAAGGACCTCTGGTGTATATGGTGACAGTGGCGTCGCTAGGGGGTGCTGGGAATCGTGTGGGGTGAAGGACCTCTGGTGTATATGGTGACAGTGGCGTCACTAGGGGGTGACAGTGGCGTCACTAGGGGGTGCTGGGAATCGTGTGGGGTGAAGGACCTCTGGTGTATATGGTGAAAGTGGCGTAACTAGGGGGGGGGAATCGTGTAGGGTGAAGGACCTCTGGTGTATATGGTGACAGTGGCGTCACTAGGGGGGGGAATCGTGTAGGGTGAAGGACCTCTGGTGTATATGGTGACAGTGGCGTCACTAGGGGGGGGTGCTGGGAATCGTGTGGGGTGAAGGACCTCTGGTGTATATGGTGACAGTGGCGTCACTAGGGGGTGCTGGGAATCGTGTGGGGTGAAGGACCTCTTGTGTATATGGTGACAGTGGCGTCACTAGGGGGTGCTGGGAATCGTGTAGGGTGAAGGACCTCTGGTGTATATGGTATATGTATATGTTTACAGTTGCGTCACTAGGGGGGGGGGGGGGCTGGAAATCGCGTGGGTGGCTAGCTGGGTGTGGTGAGACAGAAAATGACGGCCAACAGAGGGTCAAACATTCTGTGTCCCCGGGGCTGAGCCAGTCTCACACAGAGGAATGCCAGATTTTTTAAACAAACCTTCACAATTTAAATTTAAAACATTTCGGCCTGACGCTTTGTAATGCTTGAATTAAGATAAAGGGTGTCGAGGTTATGGTGTGTAGGGGTGGGGGAGAGAGGAATCCTTGGATTATGACGTCGTCTGGTCCGGTGCCAGAGACCGGAAGTCAGCGGGAACAGTGGTCAAGGTCAAGGTCTGGTCAGGATGTGGTGAGTTCTAGAGAAATTTAGGGAAGGGTGGGGCGGGTGGTAATCAGGTGGGGGGGGGGGGGCTTCTAAACAGAGAGAAAAGAAATGTTTACAGTGGTGTAGTAGTCTGCTGAATCAAAGGAAGTATACAAATCTGACATCAGGAAAGTCTACCAATTTGACCTCAGGAAAGAATACCAATCTTACCTCAGGAAAGTATACCAATCTGACCTCAGGAAAGTATACCAATCTTACCTCAGGAAAGTATACCAATCTGACACCAGGAAAGTATACCAATCTATCCTCAGGAAAGTATACCAATCTGACCTCAGGAAAGTATACCAATCTTACCTCAGGAAAGTATACCAATCTGACACCAGGAAAGTATACCAATCTATCCTCAGGAAAGTATACCAATCTGACCTCAAGAAAGTACATAATTTTACCAGGTCAAAGACAGACAAAATTGACTAACTCGTTCTTTAATGAACACCAGCTGAACAGCCTTGACCTAAATTACACCAGTGGAGCAGACATAGAAAGTCGGCTGCCTAAAGTACGAGAAAAAGTCGGGGAATGGATTCACACTTAAATAGTGCACATCATAATTAGAGAAGAAAAGATATTCTACACCCTACTAACAAACACAGAGACCGAAACTCCACACAGCTATATTTGTTTTAAAATACATTTAAAAACTGGGGAAGTTGAAAGAGGTGAAAAGTGCATTTTAATATGTAGGCCGGGTTGGACAAGGACGTAGACAGATTATATAGGTTAATCTTTGTAGCAAACTTATTTCGATTAACTTAGATGTGTATAGTGATGTTTATGTGGCATACATTTAATGCACGTTGTGATGTTTATGTGACATACATTTAATGCACATTGTAATGTTTATGTGACATACATTTAATGCACATTGTAATGTTTATGTGGCATACATTTAATGCACATTGTAATTTTTATGTGGCATACATTTAATGCACATTGTGATGTTTGTGTGACATACATTTAATGCACATTGTGATGTTATGTGTTATATATTTAATGCACATTGTGATGGTATGGAAAAAGACATTTAATGCACATTGTGATGATTTAGGCTTGATTGCTACGATGTTAGTGTGACGTGAATTGTGTGTGATGTGTTTTCGTGAATTAAATGTGTGTGATGTGTTTTCGTGAATTAAATGAGTGACCGAACTCAACACTCGATGACACCTGTGTTTAGTTTCTCCATCAAATATCAACAAATGAAATTCTACCAATTATTTAGTTTCTCCATCAAATATCAACAAATGAAATTCTACCAATTATTTAGTTTCTCCATCAAATATCAACAAATGAAATTCTACCAATTATTTAGTTTCTCCATCAAATATCAACAAATGAAATTCTACCAATTATTTAGTTTCTCCATCAAATATCAACAAATGAAATTCTACCAATTATTTAGTTTCTCCATCAAATATCAACAAATGAAATTCTACCAATTATTTAGTTTCTCCACATCAAATGTCAACAATTAAAAGCCGCGCAATTAACGCACTATTAAATAACAGGTAAAACACAGAATAGCCATAAAAGCCATCAAGACATTGTAGGTCAAGGCCAACAAATGACGTCTCTGTCAATAGTTCTAATGTCAGTAATCCAATGGCGTAAGCTGATATTCAACAATTTTTACACATTAAAATCTAATCTCGTGTGGACTTTTCAAATACAAAATTTGTCTTAATTAGCAGGAGAGTATGAACCAATTAATTAGATTTTGAGGATTTTGACATTCTCCATCAAATAACCTCCCTTTGTTTCACTAGTCTCCCCTGACGCCCACACGCGGTGCCGCCCATCATAACCAAATGTGACGCCCATCCCAGCCCTGACGAGACGCAGTAGTCTCCCGTTGCCAGTTGGTGTTTGGATGTTCTTCTATACAAACTTTCGTGTGTGGATGTCAGCAGGGGTCGTTACTCCAGCTCTGCCGGAGTTACTCCCCCTGCCGGAGTTACTCCCCCTGCCAGCGTCACTCCCCGGGTACAGAACTAAATGTGCGACGCTTTCATTTTTTTAGAGGCGTTGTAGTTTTTGTTCTCCGTGGCTGGGTTTGGTGTGCACGGGGTGACCCCGTCAGTTTCTTGGGTAACTTGGGATCATCCCGACAACTGACATAATAGCAGGGGTGGGAGCGGTGTAGGGGGGGGGGGATGGAGGGTAGGTCGCGGAGTTAAAAACACAAATTTTCAATTGAACTTAATGTCGTCCAGACACAAAATGTGAATGTCATCTGAAGAAAGTTCTTTATGTATGGTGCCACCAGACTCGTACACAAGTAGCATTAGGTTACACAAGGGAAGGGTTAGGTCATACAAGGGGCACGATAGGTCATACAAGGGACACGTTAGGTCATACAGGGGACAAGTTAGGTCATACAGGGGACAAGTTAGGTCATACAGGGGACACGTTAGGTCATACAGGGGACAAGTTAGGTCATACAGGGGACACGTTAGGTCATACAGGGGACACGTTAGGTCACACAAGGCACGCGTTAGGTCACACAGGGACGGGTTAGGTCACTCAAGGGACACGTTAGGTCATACCAGGGAAACGTTATGTCATACAGGGGATACGTTAGGTCATACAAGGGAAGGGTTAGGTCATACAAGGGAAGGGTTAGGTCATACAGGGGACACGTTAGGTCATACAAGGGACACGTTAGGTCATACAGGGACACGTTAGGTTATACAAGTGGACACGTTAGGTCATACAAGGGAAGGGTTAGGTCATACAGGGGACACGTTAGGTCATACAGGGGACACGTTAGGTCATACAGGGGACACGTTAAGTCATACAAGGGAAGGGTTAGGTCATACAGGGGACACGTTAGGTCATACAAGGGACACGTTAGGTCATACAAGGGAAGGGTTAGGTCATACAGGGGACACGTTAGGTCATACAGGGGACACGTTAGGTCATACAAGGGACGAGTTAGGTCATACAGGGGATACGTTAGGTCATACAAGGGAAGGGTTAGGTCATAGAGGGGACACGTTAAGTCATACAAGGGAAGGGTTAGGTCATACAGGGGGCACGTTAGGTCATACAAGGGACACGTTAGGTCATACAAGGGACGGGTAGGTCATACAAGGGACGGGTTAGGTCATACAGGGGACGTATTTACGTTGAATTCCGAGTCTTTTGTGAGAGCTTTTAAACGGTTAAATGTGAGTGCCTTCTGTAAGTTGAATACCTCACGCAACATCCATAAGTTAAGTCATTCAATGTGCTCTTCTTTCAATGTATTCTAAAAGCTGAGTACGTCAATGAACTGTTTGAGTTGATTACCCCTATGTATTCTGTAAGCTGATTACACCAGTGTACATCTGTAAGTTGAGTACCCCAGTGCAATCTGTAAGTTGAGTGCCACAGTGTAATCTGTAAGTTGAGTACCACAGTGTAATCTGTAAGTTAAGTACCACAGTGTAATCTGTAAGTTGAGTACCACAGTGTAATCTGTAAGTTGAGTACCACAGTGTAATCTGTAAGTTGAGTACCCCAGTGTAATCTGTAAGTTGAGTGCCACAGTGTAATCTGTAAGTTGAGTACCACAGTGTAATCTGTAAGTTAAGTACCACAGTGTAATCTGTAAGTTGAGTACCACAGTGTAATATGTAAGTTAAGTACCACAGTGTAATCTGTAAGTTGAGTACCACAGTGTAATCTGTAAGTTGAGTACCACAGTGTAATCTGTAAGTTGAGTACCACAGTGTAATCTGTAATCGGATTACCTCCCCAAAGATCACCAAGACTCTACAAGACACCTCTGGTTTCTCTCTGTGTACTCTGACACGCTCACTTACCTCCCCTATCTAAAATGGCGGGGTTCGCGTGCAGATTAAAATATCAAGCTAAACGTGCGGGTGGGGGTGGGGGAGGGGTTATAGGCTAACTTAATCCCACGCTGACAAAATACCCCTGATATCTGAAAAACCAAATCATAATTTATACACTTTTTATTTGTTACAAGCTATTTTAGCCTGCGTGTCTGTATGTCTGTCTTTTGTCTGTCGGTTGTATGTCAGTTTGCACCCAAGAAATATATTTGTGTTAATTTAATTACTAGATATTAATTGAATGTTTAAAAACGATTAAAAAGATTGTTGTACCCAAAAACAAAAACTCGTGAGATGTTGTGGACGAACGTTGACTAATGCAACAGCCGAGGGGGGGGGGGGGGGAGGGGGGGGGAGAGATCCTTGTGAAATAAAACTGTTTTGTTTCGTTAGCTCTAGATCTGATAGTATCAACTCATTTAACGACCCGCGCTTGTTCTAAATGACTGATTTATGTATGCTATTTTTTATTTATATTGTATCCATCAGATTTTAGAAAACAATGTTATACTGGTGTTATAATAAACATATCGATAAAGATGTCGAATACTGGCCATCGTATAGTATTTTAGTAGGGCCTATTTTTGTTGAAAAACGTGTTAACATATTCGTATATATGCATATTATATGTGTTTAGGTATATATATATATATATATATATATATATATATATATATATATATATATATATATATATATATATATATATATATATATATGGCTGGTTGTATGACTAAGAAGTTGGCCTGTAAATGTGCATATATCTGAAGAAACCGACCTTGAAGTGCAACAGACGACAGGGGATGTTTTCCGGCCGCTCCCCGTGGGGTGATGGAATGTGTGTACACTGGCGGGGAAAATAAAATGTTGATGTGGTTGGTGGGCTAGGGAAGCCTGGGGTGGGGGTGGGGATATAAATCATACATGGCCACCACGGCGGCTTACAACTGGGGGTGGGGGGATACAAATGTCTGGGGTTTGTTTCACGCCCCGGTAAGTTTTTTTAGCGAGCTGAGTCGGCTCGGGAGTTTAGTGGAGATGTCCGCTGTGTTGTGTGGTGTGTTTTGTGATGTCTTATGTGATGTGTTTTGTTGTGTGATGTCATATGTTGTGTGGTTTGTTTGGTTGAGTGAGTAACTGCCTTTTATGTGTGATGTGTTGTGTTTTGTGGTGTGTTTTGTGATGTCATGTGTTGTGTTGTGTGGTGTGTTTTGTTGTGAGAGTGACAGAGGTTGCTGTATGATGTGATTTGCTGTGTGAGTGACGGCCTTTAATGTGCGATGTATTTTGTTAATTAAAACGTAGTCTGCTAACAAGTGGCAG
The DNA here is from genome assembly GCF_028476545.2 of Physella acuta. NCBI lineage: Eukaryota > Metazoa > Mollusca > Gastropoda > Physidae > Physella > Physella acuta. The sequence goes on along the minus strand of NW_026731841.1, from coordinate 178,822 downwards.
CATTAAGGCATATGCCCTATATCAAAACACAATGTCACACATTAACACATAGAAAAGCTTCCTGTTCTCAGCTGTAAGATAACATCAACTCGGATGTTGTTATAAAATGTTTTGAGAACATTTTCTCCACTTTCTATTTCTAGTCAAAGTTTATGTTTGCGAGAAAGTTATTTTACTGCTGTTGATTGCCGTTTAACTGCTGGTTTAACTGTTTGTTTAACTGCTGGTTTAACGGCTGTTGATGCGTGTTCGACCACCGAGTTACCATGATGAAACCGACCACTGAACCGGCGCATGCGCCGTCTGATAGTTATGAATGGAAGTTTTTAAACTCGAGGATCCCACTCACCGAGTGACCTTGAAAACGAGGATAAATCGTGAGTTCACGCATGACCCAGTTTCATCTCAGCTGGCTTCTCACGTTTGTAAAGTTTCATCAAATTCCCACCGCGCACGTCCCCTCCCCCACAGGAAGCTGACACAAACAGGAACCACATGTAGGTCCGTCGACGGCCTCAGCTTTTTATTTCAAGTGTACTTGTGTCTCGAACATTCCATCCCAGGCCTGTATTGGGGGAGGGGGGGGGGGGAGGGGGGAGTCAAGTCGGTCAGTCATGAAAAACGCAATATGCATCACTTTGTGTAGGAGATAATGTTCCAACTCTGTTGTATCATCGCTAGCGTCCTTGTTTTAACGCTAACGTCGTTGCTTCAACTCTAGCGTCGTTGTCTCAAACCTAGCGTCGTTGTCTCAAACCTAGCGTCGTTGCTTCAACTCTAGCGTCGTAGGTTCGACCCTTGCGCCGTTGTTTCAGCAATAGCGTCGTTGAATCTAATTTGTCTAAGCTCGACGTAGATTGCCGAGAAAATCGGATTTTCCCCCAGCTTTTGAATTACGTCCCAGGTTCAGACACGGTCCAACAAAGTTATCTACGTCACGATTGTCTGTCTGACAAGCCAGCAGCCCTGTCGTCGGATGATGGGCGTGCTTTATACGACATCAGTCATGCATGCTGGTGCGTGTTAGCTACGAATGAGCACAAATTGCACACTTGAAATCAATAGAGAGACGGCCGTGGTGGGTGGGGCGTTATCTGGGAGGGGTCGACTGGTCGGGTGACTCCTAGCTTAAGCTACAACAACTGAGAGGTTAGGGTTCGGGTCCTGTTGGTTAGAAGGGTCGACCTGATATTGTAAGTCTAGACTTAAACAACTTTATATGTCATCTTTAATCAGCTCTAACAGGACATTGTAAGACAGGGCGTTGCATGACAGGGCATTGTATGGGTGAGGTTGGATGGGTGGGGTTGGATGGGTGAGGTTGGATGGGTGGGGTTGGATGGGTGACGGGTTGGATGTGTGGGGTTGGATGGGTGAGGGGTTGGATGGGTGAGGGGTTGGATGGGTGAGGGATTGGATGGGTGAGGGGTTGGGTGGATGAGGGGTTGGATGGGTGAGGGGTTGGATGTGTGAGGTTGGATATATGGGGTGAGATTGGTGAGGGGTTGGATGGGTGAGGGGTTGGATGGGTGAGGGGTTGGATGGGTGAGGGGTTGGATGTATGGGGTGAGATTGGTGAGGGGTTGGATGGGTGGGGTTGGATGGGTGAGGGGTTGGATGGGTGAGGGGTTGGATGGGTGAGGGGTTGGATGGGTGAGGGGTTGGATGTATGGGGTGAGATTGGTGAGGGTTTGGATGGGTGGGGTTGGATGGGTGAGGGGTTGGATGGGTGAGGGGTTGGATGGGTGAGGAATTAGATGGGTGGGGTTGGATGGGTGAGGGGTTGGATGGGTAGGGTTGGATGGGTGAGGGGTTGGATGGGTGAGGGGTTGGATGGGTGAGGGGTTGGATGGGTGAGGGGTTGGATGGGTGAGGGGTTGGATGGGTGAGGGGTTGGATGTATGGGGTGAGATTGGTGAGGGGTTGGATGGGTGGGGTTGGATGGGTGAGGGGTTGGATGGGTGAGGGGTTGGATGGGTGAGGAATTAGATGGGTGGGGTTGGATGGGTGAGGGGTTGGATGGGTGGGGTTAGATGGGTGAGGGGTTGGATGGGTGAGGAATTAGATGGGTGAGGGGTTGGATGGGTGAGGGGTTGGATGGGTGAGGAATTAGATGGGTGGGGTTGGATGGGTGAGGGGTTGGATGGGTGAGGGGTTGGATGGGTGAGGGGTTGGATGGGTGAGGGGTTGGATGGGTGAGGGATTGGATGGGGGTGAGGGGTTGGATGGGTGGGGTTGGATGGGTGAGGGGTTGGATGGGTGGGGTTGGATGGGTGAGGGGTTGGATGGGTGGGGTTGGATGGGTGAGGGGTTGGATGGGTGGGGTTGGATGTGTGAGGGGTTGGATGGGTGAGGGGTTGACGTGACGGATGGGACCCAAGTTCGTGACTAGGTCAATGATTGAATGAGTAAGGGGATGGGCGTCTGATCGCATATCGAGTTGGTCATGGGCGGATCATGTTTCTACATTAATCGCGATGGGCTGGTACTCTGATGGTTTTCTGTCTGATGGCTTGTCTCATTGTCTGCAAGTCTGTCTGTGTGATGGTTTGTCTGTGTGATGGTTTGTCTGTCTGATGGTTTGTCTGTCTGATGGTTTGTCTGTCTAATGGTTTGTCTGTCTCATTGTCTTATAGTCCCTAAGTCTTCTAACATCTAACAGTGAAGACCAGTGGCTCTATATTTAGCCATGATTGCAACATACAAGTTTGTCGTCCGCCTTTTATTAATGTCTTTGGGCTGTTTATTTGCTTTTATTTGTTGGCCGTCTTTGTGAAGATAATTTTTTATCCGAGTTAAAAAAAAAATCACCCAAGCATCCCCAGCCAATCAGAAAACAATAAACAAAAGTAGGCCTAACCGCCCTTGTTTGTGTGAGTAATGTCCCCATGAGCCACCCATCTGATCAGGTTACTCCCCCTGGTGTCGCCATGAACAAGTGACTGTCGCGTGGCGAGCGAACAAGACCGGAAGTCCGAGAAACAAAATGGTGGGTCAGTTGTTTCCTAGAAAGGATTTTTTAACCGTCGAAAGGGCAAAGGTTAATGGGACTACGATTCAGCGAACGAGATAAAATTTAAGTCGGATGGTGTCGTGTTTCGCGTGGTTTTCACAGATTAAAATAATAGCCGGCTAAAAGTGGTTTAGCCGCGCTTTGTTTAACCGAGGAACTGTGTTGTAATAAAACGGGGTTGAAGAAAGGGGGTCGTTTAGGGAAGGGAGGGGGGGGATATTATTGGGAGGGGGTTGCACACATACAGTTGAAAGTGTTATAAAAAAAACAGTACAATAAAAGAAGACTACCAACTCACAGAAAACATGCACAGCACGAGTAGGAAACTTGGTGGACCAAATATTGGCTGAGTACATAGTTGGACATGTGGACAAATACATTCATTAACACCAGCAACATTTTCCCTCGATATTTGTTGACCACATAGATGGGATCACGCGAAAATAGGTTACTCGGACCACGCTAGATCTGTTGTTGTTGTTGTTGGATCACGCTAGATCTGTTGTTGTTGGATCACGCTAGATCTGTTGTTGTTGTTGTTGGATCACGCTAGATCTGTTGTTGTTGGATCACGCTAGATCTGTTGTTGTTGGATCACGCTAGATCTGTTGTTGTTGGATCACGCTAGATCTGTTGTTGTTGGATCACGCTAGATCTGACAGAATAACCAAACAAAAAATCATTTGACTGGAAATAAAAATTTCAGGAGAGGGCCATCAAGTTTACGCTTCCGCCAAAAACCAAATCAGTCAGGTGAGCTAATGTTGAGTACAAATCTAAAAGCCAAGAGTGTCTTTACATAACAAGGGGATGATAACTATCGGTTAGCCTTTACAATGGGCAGATAACGGTCTATTAGAGTTCATATTTCCCAATCTGCTGACCGGGTTTTATAACAAACTTTTGGAGTCGCGGGTGGGGGAGGGGAGATCGACTCCATTCATAACAATCGGAATGAAAAGAACAATCGTGGTGCTGTTTTTGAAAACTCGGTTTCGAGTTATATTTTACAATAGCTACAAAAACCTAATTGTTATATTAACAAGCTTTTAAATTACTGAAGTAAGCAAAAACGTTTTCCTGTATATGAAACATTACAAGCGTTGTTTACGTGTTGTGTTTTTTTTTTATTTTTGTATGCGCATAGACGTTTTAGCGCATTGTTAATCAGTTATCATTAGGAACTAGTAATTTAAAGTGACTTTATTTCTGTGACTTGTTTTCCTGGTAAGTTTTTTGTTACGATTTTGTGACTTAATTTTCTGACATACATCTGTGACTTTATTTCCATGACTTTTATTCCTGTGCCTTTTTATACCGCTGACCATCAATACCCCAAAAGATTCTGATACAAAAATGGGCCTGTAAGACTTGTCGAGACCTCGAACATCTCTAGCGTCGGTGGTCATAACGGGACTCAAACCACATGTGGTTTATGGCCCAATGGCCGGACGTTATGGCCCAATGGCCGGACGATTACGGCCACTCTTGGAACCTATGGCCCGGACACGCCCGACCACTTAAACTACCTTCAAAGAGGTCAGATAATAAACAGGCCAGCGCGAATGGACATTACACGAGACGCTGACCGATCTACCAGATGCTGACGCTGTTGTAGCCTTGACCCAATTTCGCTAAGTTGTATATAAAAATGGCGTAATCAACAATTCGTGGCGGGAAAATCGTGACCTTGAAAACGGTTAACGCTTCCTAGTAAGTTGAGCACTGAGGCGGAAATAATAAAGATTGTTTTCACATGAGAGATGAAGCAGACCCCCCCCCCCCCCACCCCACCTCACCACTCGGCTTCCTTGTGTTCTGTAAAGCTTTATTTTCTTTTCATTCAGCGCGGGCGGCCATTTTGGTCTAAATTTAGTACGTGACGCAACAGGTAAGCTGGAAACACTTGTAGGATGTGGTGGAAAAAACCGCTGACCCCTGCACAGATGACCACTGGCCTGCCCTAGTTTTGATGGCGCGAACGGATTGGGAGGCCCAGTATGATTGGTTGGCCCAGTATGATTGGTAGGCCCAGTATGATTGGTAGGCCCAGTATGATTGGTAGGCCCAGTATGATTGGTTGGTAGGCCCAGTATGATTGTTAGGCCCAGTATGATTGGTTGGCCCAGTATGATTGGTAGGCCAAGTATGATTGGTAGGCCAAGTATGATTGGTTGGTAGGCCCCGTATGATTGGTTGGCCCTGTATGATTGGTAGGCCCAGTATGATTGTTAGGCCCAGTATGATTGGTAGGCCAAGTATGATTGGTTGGCCCAGTATGATTGGTTGGCCAAGTATGATTGGTTGGTAGGCCCAGTATGATTGGTTATATCGTAAACAACCAGAAGCTTTAATGCGCTCTCTGTCGAAATGGCAGGATACACTTACATTGGATGAGCTAAAACCGTGGGGGGTGGGGGGGGGGGGAAGGGGGGAGTCTTTATTTGCATGAACACGATAGTAGATGTATGTGCATATTGAAAGAAGTTCGAAGATTTATGCCACTAATGTAGGATGTGCAGATGAGTGTGTAAGACTGACAACTTGAGCACAAAAGTTTGGGAGGGGAAAGTGTAGCAAGGGTTGTATGACGTCACAGTGCTGATGTTCAACCAAGTCCCACACACCATGTCTCCCTCGCAATAAGTCTCCTACACATAACACGTCTTCCACACAACACGTCTCCCACACAACACGTCTCCCACACAACACACAACACGTCTCCCACACAACACGACTCCCACACAACACGTCTCCCACACAACACGTCTCCCACACAACACGTCTCCTACACAACACGTCTCCCACACAACACGTCTCCTACACAACACGTCTCCCACACAACACGTCTCCCACACAACACGTCTCCCACACAACACGTCTCCCACACAACACGTCTCCTACACAACACGTCTCCCACACAACACGTCTCCCACACAACACGTCTCCCACACAACACGTCTCCTACACAACACGTCTCCCACACAACACGTCTCCCACACAACACGTCTCCCACACAACACGTCTCCTACACAACACGTCTCCCACACAACACGTCTCCCACACAACACGTCTCCCACACAACACGTCTCCCACACAACACACAACACGTCTCCCACACAACCGTCTCCCACACAAAACGTCTCCCACACAACACGTCTCCCACACAACACGTCTCCCACACAACACACAACACGTCTCCCACACAACCGTCTCCCACACAAAACGTCTCCCACACAAAACGTCTGCCACATAACACGTCTTCCACACAACACGTCTCCCACACAACACACAACACGTCTCCCACACAACCGTCTCCCACACAAAACGTCTCCCACACAACACGTCTCCCACACAACACGTCTCCCACACAACACGTCTCCCACACAACACGTCTCCCACAACACAAATCTCCGCGCATGTCTTCCTCACAACACGAATCTCCACACAAATCTACACACTAAAGGTCTCCCACACACCACGAATCTCACACACACCAAGACTCCTGTTGTAGTTCCCAAACATGGACTTACATGGACTTACAGACATTACAGATATGACAGCACAAGCTCTATGGGGTGGGGGGGGGCTACAAAGGGAATGTACTGTGAGGCTACAAGGGAATGGCTATTAGGGAATGCACTATAGGGCTACAGGGCAATGTACTGTAAGAGGCTACAATGGCATGAGGGAAGACAGCACAAGATGTGTAAAGAGCGTAACCTGATGCCTTATTGCGCATGCCCCAAGAGAAAGAGAAACCTACCGCAAGTTCCACAATTGCTCCCCCCTCCCACCCCAGGCTTCCTATATACCACGACCCCGCACCTCAATGTCGTCGTGTCGTGACGTCAGGCCTGCCGGGGGTTTTCCACTCCCCCATTCCACGCCCCCATTCCAGCGCCCGCCACGCTTGTGAGTAGATCTCGGCCGACCGAGATGGCACGAGAGAGCACGAGATTAGATTATGGGAGTCACGTGTGGTCGTCAGATGTGGTCTAGCTTTCGGACACGTCTCATATGCCCCATATATCAAAAGGTTTCATCATAAACTATGTTAAGTATTGAGCTGACCTTGGGGCTTTGGATTGCAGATGGACTGCTAATCTGTTATTGGATTATAAATAGAGCGATTATGTTAGGTCAGATGTTTGTGTGGTCAGATGTTTGTGTGGTCAGATGTGTGTGGTCAGATGTGTGTGGTCTGTTGTGTGTGTGTGGTCAGATGTTTATGTGGTGAGATGTTGTTATTGAAACGTAGGTGTTAATTACTACCAGTGAAACCCCTAACCCACACTGAGCCAGTCCTAAACCCAGACTAATCCTAAATAAACTTACACACTTGTCACCCCTGCTATACTAAGTCACACAGTTGTCCCCCTGCTATACTAAGTCACACAGTTGTCCCCCTGCTATACTAAGTCAAAAAGTTGTTGCCCCTGCTATACTAAGTCACACAGTTGTCCCCCTGCTATACTAAGTCACACAGTTGTCCCCCTGCTATACTAAGTCACACAGTTTTCCCCCCTGCTATACTAAGTCACACAGTTGTTGTCCCCCTGCTAAGTCACACAGTTGTCCCCCTGCTAAGTCACACAGTTGTCCCCCTGCTATACTAAGTCACACAGTTGTCCCCCTGCTATACTAAGCCACACAGTTGTCCCCCTGCTATACTGTCACACAGTTTCCGCCCCTGCGCTATCTAGTGGGTCAGTAGAGCAAGACAAATCGTGGTGCAAAAAACTTCTCATCAACACATATCTTAATTAGGTTTCAAGGTCTGTTTTAGTCAGTATTCAGACACTGTGTGTGATGGTGTATGTATGTCTGTATCTCTGTATGTCTATATCAATAATATCTTTATGTATGTAGCGTATTATATACGCATGGTTGTATGTCTATGTATATATATCTGTATTCTGGTATCTCTGTCTATATGTAAGTTTATATATATATATATATATATATATATATATATATATATATATATATATATATATATATATATATATATATATATATATATATATATATATATATATATATATATATATGCCATATTTAATATGTGTATGTCTGTATCGTATATCTAAACATCTGTCGTCAATTAAGTCTGTATATCTCTATGTCTGTATATCACAGTCTATTTCTATGTCTGTATGTCTCTATGTTTGTATGTCTGTATATCTCTGTCTATATGTATGTATGTATGTATGTCTCTATGTTTGTATGTCTGTATATCTCTGTCTATATGTATGTATGTATGTTTCTATGTTTGTATGTCTGTATATCTATGTCTGTATGTATGTATGTATGTATGTCTCTCTGTATGTCTGTATATCTCTGTCTATATGTATGTATGTATGTCTCTCTGTATGTCTGTATATTCCCATGAGTGGGTGAGGACAAGCTTATAATTCGGTCGAAATTTCATTACTCCTCTCACGACGGGTGGGTAAAGGTGTGGGTGTGGGGTGGGGGTGGCTGATTGTGTGTGGGGGAGATCCACATGTGGGTCACGGCTTAGGTCACAGCTGGTTAGACTGCCACAGCTTGTGGAGGCCGTTTGAATAATGCCAGTCATTTTTCACGCCGGTCTTTCTTGCATGAGCCGGTCTTGTACTATAAGTGCCGGTCCTGTCTGTGCCGGTTTTATCTTACATGAGCCGGTTTAGCCACCTTATAAATCCCGGTCTGGTCGAATGCTTGTCGGTTGTTTTACATAATGCCCATCGACCGGTCCTTTTTTTTAAAAATATAATATCGTTTGAGTGTAATACATGCAGTTCTTGTATGTGCCGGCTGTGGAAAAAAAAAGTGCCGGCTACTTCACTTGCCCCATAGACCGTCAGGTTTGAAAGGGAAACTTTTTTACTTTACGTTAAAGATGTGCCGGTTAAGGCAAAGAAGTGCCGGGTATGGCAAAGATGTGCCGGTTATGGCAAAGAAGTGCCGGCTATGGCAAAGAAGTGCCGGCTATGGCAAAGAAGTGCCGGCTATGGGAAAGAAATACCGGCTGTTTCCCTTCTTTTCTCCCTTATATCATGGCCACCAACAACGATTGAATAGTTTGTCATTGTATAGCTATCATGGTTAGCAAATCTGACAAAGTCCAATCGATCTAATGCTAAAAATAAAAAAGTCAATAGAAATGATCAGGCAACTTTATCCCTATCAGCACAACTGTGTATCTGTAACAAAGCCAAAGTCCTCGACAAGAGCCGAGTACTGAATTAAGCTGACTGGGCCTCAGACGATCAGCCTAATCAATGAAGTTTGATTACACCTAACATACTACTACGTGTCAGCGTGGCCTGCTAGAGGTCAGCCCACCGGTTACAACGTCACAGGGCCCGCGACCTGTGTCGGGCACGCCGGGCCCCGGATGTGTGTTACGCAACGACACGGCAACTGATTCACTCGGCACGCCTGTACGGGCGCGAGTCACCGATTTTTTAGCCAGTCGCGGCGCGGCACGAGGTGTGTGGCGAGGGGGAACCCCGCGAGTGCGGTACCTGCTGTTACGTCATACGGCCGAGGCCGATCAACTTTCCGAACGTTGTAACCGAGCAGTCCTTCGCTGTGTAAGGGTAACGGCACAGTTTCTATTTCCGTACCTACACTTGACGTGACCTCTGACCTAACGGTTAGGTCATCTAGCGCCCCCTATCTTAACCCCCAGTAGAACAGTGTACTGACTAGCTGTAAACTGTCCCCACTTAACTGTAAAGCCAATAAAACTTAAACCTACTTCAACCTACCAGTGTAAAGAAGTAAGGGTTCAAAGAAACTGTGCTCTGTTATTTTCTTGTCGTACACACTTTGTCAGGAAGTAATTGATAAGGGTTAGGGTTAAAGTTAATGTTTGTATTTGGTGTGTCTTCAAATGGTAAAATATATTAACATGGACAATTGATAAGGGTTAGGGTTAAAGTTTGTATTTGGTGTGTCTTCAAATAGTAAAACATATTAACATGGACAATTGATAAGGGTTAGGGTTAAAGTTTGTATTTGGTGTATCTTCAAATAGTAAAATATATTAAAATAGACAATTGATAAGACGTGACGTGAGTGTAACGTCGTCAGGTGTTCATTCACCTACATCAGAATGTTGGCGACAGAAACTGGCCACCAGAGTGTAGGCCATCAGTGTTGGCCATCACAGTGTAGGCCATCTTAGTGTAGGCCATCACCGTTGGCCATCACAGTGTTGGCCATCACGGTGTAGGCCTCCAGTGAGTGGATCTGAACGATCTAGTGGGGACTATAGATGTTTATAGGGAACTATACTGGCTGTTTTGATGAGCGGAAAAGTCACATAGAAAAGTAACACTGGAAAAAAGTTAACGGAAAACTCACAAACACAGTCACAAAAATGGTCTAAGAAATATTTCCATTTGATGAGAATCGTAAATTATTACGCTTTTACGATATCTATAAACTTTAAAGGCATTGTGGCTTTACAATTGTAATCCGACTTCCATCTTATCAATGAAGAAAACTGACATTTTGTTATATAATTATGTGAATATCTGTTAGAAAAATTAATTGTGGGCACATCATTGTGTCTTATATATCTTTTGCTGTAGGCCTTCTTCAACACTGTGTGTTGTTGGCGTTCTGCGGGAATGGCGATAGCCTTTGTACCGTGTCGGTTTTTTGCCATGATTTTGTTATATTATGTAAACAGCATGATAAACGTGGGCAGTGAACGTGGTTCAACTATTGTTACCCTGATATGGGGACAGCAAATCTTATTGGCTATGCCTTCTTCTCATTTCAAGAAAACTCATTTCACGAAAGTTCAAAACTAGTATTTAAAAAAAAAACAACGAAAACAAACTAAAAGGTTGGAAACGCTGTTAATTTTTTAATTCACAGCCTACATCAACTATAAAGGCCGGTGAGGAACTAAACAGAGGCTGCTAGATGTGAAATGTATGTTTGGTGCGACCCTAGTTTTCTCCATACTATGCTAAAGGTGCACTTGTAACCAACTCATCACACGACGTGGTACTGATGCACTACTATCGTGCAGCTAAAAAAACGTTCAAGGTCGAGCGAGTTAACACGTGGCTATTTTAAGACCAGTGACGTCAGCGGTGAGCTGAGCGAGGTCAACGACCAGGCCTCTCTCCCCCCGCCCCTGTGTGCCGGGTGTGTGAGCGGTTGATCGTCTGCTCCGTCTGACCAGAACCAGAAAATGTCATCCCAGCGACCCGTCCAGTAGAACTCACACACTCCCTCCCTCACACACTCCCTCCCTCACACACTCACTCCCTCACACATTTACACACTTAACTCCCTCTACACGTTCCATTTCACTTTATTCACGACCGAGTTACTGTCCTGTCCTGAAACCAGTTCAGCCCCCCCCCCTTACACACACAGTCGCGTGTTTCCGTCGATAAAAACGAATAAATTAGAAATAATTTCCTCACATAAAACAGCTCACCGGTCAAGGATTTGTGAAAGAAGAATTGAGCCATGTTTAGGACCTAAACTAGCCAGGAATGTAGCACTGATCGGCTGTAAAAAAAAAAATGTAACAATCGGCTAGAGGCGGTACAGGACCAGTCAGGAGCTTGAACCCCGGCAGCCGCTCAGTGTGTCAGTAGGTCAGCCCGCGCTTGTGACGTAATCGTTCGCTTTTTTTTCCTCCTCCAATGCAAAGCCACGATCGTGTAGACCTTGGGTTTTTGGTCGCTGACTTCTGGGTTAACGGGCTGGGTGGGTGTGGGGAGGGGGTGTATCTGTGGCGACAGAACAACTTGTCCAATACTTACTATGATTAGCATAGCGTAAACCGCGAAGAGTTGCAGGCTATAAAAAATATCAATGAAAGTAGCAGTAGAATCAGAGTTTTGTCGTTTGGCATGTACACAAGCAGGGGACATGAATGGGGTCGCGGCTGTGCTAGAAGACTACACTTAAAATGTTGGTTGCCTGCTACTACTCAGCTTTTTAAACATACATTTAAAAACACAAGTATATATATTTAGGAATAGGATAAGGTTTAGAGTTAGGGTTAGTTTCTGGTCTAAGGAAGTTAAATTCGTGACGGATGTCAGAACATGTATCAATGTACGGGAAGCAATTTTGTTATAGCTTCTCGATTACATTTTAAGTTATTTTTTTGGATTAAAACATGACAGAAATATTTCACGGGTATAAAAAGTAGGAGCACCCCCCCCCCCCCCCTCAACCAACACACACCACCCTGACCATATTTATTTTAGGTTTCTACAAGATATACCAGTTACATCTACCAGAACTACACAGTGGTCAGCCAAAGATAGTATAGCTGCAGTATAGCATGTACGAGTCTGTTTTTGATCCTACGATGAAGTCTGCCCAGAGGTTTGACCAGGGCTAAAGTTTGTCCGAAGGTTTGACCAGCCTGCCACAAAATGCACACGACGGCTGACAGCTTCAAGCAGACAACTGCGCCCTTTGTACTGTCTGTGTGGACTGAGGTTTAATTAGGTTAAGTCTGATCAGTCTGTGGGGCGAGATGACCTACATGTCACCATTAAAAACACCCCCCCCCCCCTATATCTAATTAAAAATATACACTAAAACGTCGTCCAGACTTTATAAATTAATTTATTTTTTGCCACTTTAATTAATAGGATGTTGAACTTTGCGCCTTCCCTCCTTGCCCCTCCCCCCCACCACACACGTACTACAACATACATGTACAAGCCCCAATTATCAACCCCAATCCACCAGCATCCAAAGGGTTTTGATCCCTTGTCCACCCCGCCCCACCCCGCCCTACACAAACTGAACCAACAGTAAAAAGACACCGCCAATAAAGACGGATCCCCCCAGATCATGTCAAGAAAAACCTTGTATTGTCTGAAATAATTGCCGTGTTTCTTGTTGGGAGGGGCGGGGAAGCTCCATAAAAATATGTGCATGCTGTTATGTGGCCCAAACGTTTGAATAATTACTCCTGTGGGGGGCGGGGGTGGGGGTGGTTGATTGACACGACATGGAGGAGACGGATCCTGGAGATGTGGGGTGGGGAACTTGTCTGCATATTAATTAGTCCTCATCTCACACAGACACGGGGATACGGGTGTGTCTGCGGCTGGATTAGGGGGGCTGGATTAACTGGGATTGGATTAATCCAGCCGTGTGCAACCCACGACGCAAATATCCAGGTTGATAATCCACGTCTGGATTGGTCACGCTCAGCAGACAACAAGGTCATCGTACGTAGTGGGGGGGGGGGAGGTCATCGTACGTAGGGAGGGGGGGGGTCATCGTACATGGCCGGTTGGGGGGGGGGGGGTCATCGTACTTGTCGGACATGTATGACCTCTGACCTAGAGAACATGATCTCTGACCTAGGGATCATGTATGACCTCTCACCTATGTAACGGACAAGAACTTACAGCAGCCAGTGTAGCAGACAACACAATAAACTTCACGTCTCCATGGATACGACGCCATTTTGTCTAGACAAGTGTTGCACCCCTCCCTCCCCTCCTCTGTGGGGCCTGGTCGATATTTCGGACCTAAGACAGAATGGTTTGACATTTTTTACGTGGTTCACTTAAAATTGGCTGGGTCCGAGTGGGTTTGGCGGGTGGGGTGAGGATTTTGGCAGCGGAAGAAATGCACGTGAAGTCTGGGGCGTGAGGGCACAAGACGATGGCCGTACGAGACTGGCGGGCCGATGTTTTAGTGGGGCCCGATGTTTTAGTGGGGCCCGATGAATTGGTTTTATTGTTTCGATATGAATAGAAGGAGGGGGGAGGGGGGTTGTCTAAGACGTGGCCAGTCATCTTGTTTTAAGTTAGGCCAGTGGGGAGGGGGGGTATTAAACTTGACACGTTCATCTGATGTCTGACCCCATCGGTAGATAAAATATTGACTATATCTGTAGATACAAAAGTGACCACATCTGAAGACCAGCTATTGACCGCATGTGACCAACTCTAGCATGACGCCAGAGTGACGCCACTACTCCCCCACAAACTGCCGCATCTACAACAAACACTGTAGCCCCACCCCACCTCTACAAGAAATGTTGTAGGTCCCCCACCTCTACAACAAACTTGTAGCCCCACCCCACCCCCCACCTCTACAACAAATGTTGTAGGTCGATGCCCGTCAATTTAACACATCTTTTCATCATGGGATATTTTATATTTGATTTTAAAAATTGATAAAATTCTAATTGCATTCTAATTACAAAAAAAATAAAATTGTCGGCATTCAGCGGGCCGCCTTATTGAGGTGGCTCACACTATGCAGGCCCCGGCGACTCACCTACCCCATTCACACCCTCGGTCACGAGACGCTAGTCACGTGACCTGGGCCTAGACCTTTCAGCCAATCAGAATCGCCGTAGCTGCCACCACGGCAGCAAACAGAACAAACCAATCATCCCCATCGCCAGGTGACACCTCAATTTTCCAGCACCTCCATCCTTTCACGCCCGCGCCCCTGCTCCCCTATCAAGTTTATCTGGCCACAATCTTGATGTATTCAAATAGTCACAGCTGCGGCGACCGGCAAATGTGAGCAACACAACAACACCAAATACAAATTTCACCCCGCCCCCCCCCCCCCCCCCTTTCTATGTGCGTGAGTTCTGGGCAGAAGTTGAACCCTATATTCGTTAGACAAAACATTATGGTTAACATAACACAACAATACAGAATGTCATAAATTTATGGTCACAGAATGTCATCAATTAATCATAACAAAAAAAAGCTAGATGTAAAGATATCTCTCTATTTGTGAAGCATTCTTAGGCATTATTTGCATATTTGAAAAAGTCATATTGAAAACATCATGGCAACCAAGCATAAGTATTTTATCAGCCGCGAGCGGTTCGTTAATACGCGATGGGTGGTTGTTAATCAGACGACACCGGATTGGCTCAGTAAGTTTCGAACACACGACAATATTGGTAGGAGGGAGACTTTTCTGAAATGTTTTGAGAGGTCGGTGTTGTCTGCTTTTGTGTGGGAGCTAATGTGAGATGCGGACGAGAGTGTGTGTGGGGGAGTGTGTGTGGTGTTTGTGTGTGGGAGAGATATGGAGTGTGGAGGAATGTGTGTGAGAGAGAGAGGAATTGCGAGTAAGTGAGGGAGAATGATTCTGGCAAAGCTTTAGTAGGACCCACTTCTGAAGGACCGACATGACCAACTTTAGCAGGACCGACAGGACACGCAGGACCAACAGCATCAACATGAGCAGGTTCCATCAACAACAGCTGTTTGAGAACCACCGTGCATCCCAAGACGACGTAATAAAACAAATAGGCCGGCTTACATCCGGGTCGGGACGACCGGATGTGCCTGTTCTATCTCAGTGGGCTCCAAGTGTACCGGCTCACCAGGGGCGGAGAACCCAGTCTCAGTGGGCTCCAAGTGTACCGGGTCACCAGGGGCGGAGAACCCAGTCTCAGTGGGCCCCAAGTGTACCGGGTCACCAGGGGCGGAGAACCCAGTCTCAGTGGGCTCCAAGTGTACCGGGTCACCAGGGGCGGAGAACCCAGTCTCAGTGGGCCCCAAGTGTATCGGGTCACCAGGGGCGGAGAACCCAGTCTCAGTGGGCTCCAAGTGTACTGGGTCACAGGGGCGGAGAACCTAGTCTCAGTGGGCCCCAAGTGTACCGGGTCACCAGGGGCGGAGAACCAAGTCTCAGTGGGCTCCAAGTGTACCGGCTCACCAGGGGCGGAGAACCCAGTCTCAGTGGGCTCCAAGTGTACCGGGTCACCAGGGGCGGAGAACCCAGTCTCAGTGGGCCCCAAGTGTACCGGGTCACCAGGGGCGGAGAACCCAGTCTCAGTGGGCTCCAAGTGTACCGGGTCACCAGGGGCGGAGAACCCAGTCTCAGTGGGCCCCAAGTGTATCGGGTCACCAGGGGCGGAGAACCCAGTCTCAGTGGGCTCCAAGTGTACCGGGTCATCAGGGGCGGAGAACCCAGTCTCAGTGGGCCCCAAGTGTATCGGGTCACCAGGGGCGGAGAACCCAGTCTCAGTGGGCTCCAAGTGTACCGGGTCACCAGGGGCGGAGAACCCAGTCTCAGTGGGCTCCAAGTGTACCGGGTCACCAGGGGCGGAGAACCAAGTCTCAGTGGGCACCAAGTGTACCGGGTCACCAGGGGCGGAGAACCCAGTCTCAGTGGGCTCCAAGTGTACCGGGTCACCAGGGGCGGAGAACCCAGTCTCAGTGGGCTCCAAGTGTACCGGGTCACCAGGGGCGGAGAACCCAGTCTCAGTGGACTCCAAGTGTACCGGGTCACCAGGGGCGGAGAACCCAGTCTCAGTGGGCTCCAAGTGTACCGGGTCACCAGGGGCGGAGAACCCAGTCTCAGTGGGCTCCAAGTGTACCGGGTCACCAGGGGCGGAGAACCCAGTCTCACCTCACTCAAACACCTACCATTGGCGTTGTTTGACTCTAAGGGTGTCTAGAATATTCTGTAGACCACGCCACTGAGGCTGTGCACCTTTGTCCAGTAACGTTATGCCTCAATGGACAAACAAGCGCGAGCCTGGTGATGACCTTGTTGTTTTAGAAGCGAGTACTGACAATAGGTTCAAGGACGTTGACGTGTTAGACGGCCAGTTAGTTCCACAGCTGTAGAAACTGGCCGTCCAGATGGTAGCAGATTCGTAGTGGCCGTCTTGATGATATCACACTCACAATGGCCGTCTAGATAGTACCACACATACTGGCCGTCCGGAAGATTCCAGATACTGACTGGCCGTCCAGCTGGTACCTAACTGATGGCTGTACGATACAGCAAGTGACAGCATCCTGTACAGCATCCTGTAGCGTGTAGCCAGTACAAAGTGGTGACAGCCCTACACAAGACGCGCCACACGGAAGTAAATCCCAGGTACCACTAGCGTGCTCACACCAAACATCATCACGACCCCCCCCCCCCACCCCACACTTGAGACACACAGTATAATTTGCTTAGACAGCCCTACCACTTGAAAATGCCCCCCCCCCCCCCCAACAACATCACTTGACACGACAGAAAACAACAACCCCAGCATTATTTAACCATCAACATGGCGTGTGAATAATTTCCTATTGAACAAAAACAAGCGTCTGAAGATCCACAGGCTGGTTTAGAGTGGCGCCCCCCCCCCCCCCCACACACACCCTCTCCCCACCCCCACCTAATCACTGGTTGTGTAAACAAATTAAATTACAGCAATTAACAAGTTCCCAGCGCTGGCGGCCTAAACACCAGACCTGGACCAAACGTAAACAACAAACCTACCTACGGCCCCCGCCTCTCCCGCCTTCTCCTCCAGTCAGGTAGCGAACACTCGACTTGGTCCACTTCCGCTTCAGAGTTATGACTGAGCTGAAATCATAAGTCACATTTATGACTGAGGTGAAATCATGAGTCATGGTTATGGTGACTGAACTGAAATCATAAGTCACATTTATGACTGAACTGAAATCAGAAGTCACATTTATGACTGAGCTGAAATCATGAGTCACAGTTATGATGACTGAACTGAAATCAGAAGTCACATTTATGACTGAAATGAAATCCTAAGTCCTATTTATGGCTAAGGTGAAATTTAGCCTGAAAAATTAGACTACCATATATTTAATCCTTTAAGAAATAAAACTGCCTTTACACTCAGTATACATGACTTCAGTTATACTGAATGTGACTGTTAGAAAAATGTATCATATCAGACATTTGGTTACAGAAGACATTTGGTTACACCAGACATTTGGTTACGCCAGACATTTGGTTACACCAGACATTTGGTTACACCAGACATTTGGTTACACCAGACATTTGGTTACAGAAGACATTTGGTTACACCAGACATTTGGTTACAGAAGACATTTGGTTACAGAAGACATTTGGTTACACCAGACATTTGGTTACACCAGACATTTGGTTACACCAGACATTTGGTTACACCAGACATTTGGTTACAGAAGACATTTGGTTACAGAAGACATTTGGTTACACCAGACATTTGGTTACACCAGACATTTGGTTACAGAAGACATTTGGTTACAGAAGACATTTGGTTACACCAGACATTTGGTTACACCAGACATTTGGTTACACCAGACATTTGGTTACACCAGACATTTGGTTACAGAAGACATTTGGTTACAGAAGACATTTGGTTACACCAGACATTTGGTTACACCAGACATTTGGTTACAGAAGACATTTGGTTACAGAAGACATTTGGTTACACCAGACATTTGGTTACACCAGACATTTGGTTACACCAGACATTTGGTTACAGAAGACATTTGGTTACAAAAGACATTTGGTTACAGAAGACATTTGGTTACACCAGACAATTGGTTACACCAGACATTTGGTTACACCAGACATTTGGTTACAGAAGACATTTAGTTACAGAAGACATTTGGTTACAGAAGACATTTGGTTACACCAGACATTTGGTTACACCAGACATTTGGTTACACCAGACATTTGGTTACACCAGACATTTGGTTACAGAAGACATTTGGTTACAGAAGACATTTGGTTACACCAGACATTTGGTTACAGAAGACATTTGGTTACACCAGACATTTGGTTACACCAATCATTTGGTTACACCAGACATTTGGTTACAGAAGACATTTGGTTACAGAAGACATTTGGTTACAGAAGACATTTGGTTACAGAAGACATTTGATTACACCAGACATTTGGTTACACCAGACATTTGGTTACACCAGACATTTGGTTACACCAGACATTTGGTTACAGAAGACATTTGGTTACAGAAGACATTTGGTTACAGAAGACATTTGGTTACACCAGACATTTGGTTACAGAAGACATTTGGTTACTCCAGACATTTGGTTACACCAGTCATTTGGTTACAGAAGACATTTGGTTACAGAAGACATTTGGTTACACCAGACATTTGGTTACACCAGTCATTTGGTTACAGAAGACATTTGGTTACACCAGACATTTGGTTACAGAAGACATTTGGTTACACCAGACATTTGGTTACACCAGACATTTGGTTACACCAGACATTTGGTTACAGAAGACATTTGGTTACACCAGACATTTGGTTACACCAGACATTTGGTTACACCAGACATTTGGTTACACCAGACATTTGGTTACAGAAGACATTTGGTTACAGAAGAGATTTGGTTACACCAGACATTTGGTTACAGAAGACATTTGGTTACACCAGACATTTGGTTACACCAGACATTTGGTTACACCAGACATTTGGTTACAGAAGACATTTGGTTACACCAGACATTTGGTTACAGAAGACATTTGGTTACACCAGACATTTGGTTACAGAAGACATTTGGTTACAGAAGACATTTGGTTACACCAGACATTTGGTTACACCAGACATTTGGTTACAGAAGACATTTGGTTACAGAAGACATTTGGTTACAGAAGAGATTTGGTTACACCAGACATTTGGTTACAGAAGACATTTGGTTACACCAGACATTTGGTTACAGAAGACATTTGGTTACAGAAGACATTTGGTTACACCAGACATTTGGTTACACCAGACATTTGGTTACAGAAGACATTTGGTTACAGAAGACATTTGGTTACACCAGACATTTGGTTACACCAGACATTTGGTTACAGAAGACATTTGGTTACAGAAGACATTTGGTTACAGAAGAGATTTGGTTACACCAGACATTTGGTTACAGAAGACATTTGGTTACACCAGACATTTGGTTACAGAAGACATTTGGTTACAGAAGACATTTGGTTACACCAGACATTTGGTTACACCAGACATTTGGTTACACCAGACATTTGGTTACACCAGACATTTGGTTACAGAAGACATTTGGTTACAGAAGACATTTGGTTACACCAGACATTTGGTTACACCAGACATTTGGTTACAGAAGACATTTGGTTACACCAGACATTTGGTTACAGAAGACATTTGGTTACAGAAGACATTTGGTTACACCAGACATTTGGTTACACCAGACATTTGGTTACAGAAGACATTTGGTTACACCAGACATTTGGTTACACCAGACATTTGGTTACAGAAGACATTTGGTTACAGAAGACATTTGGTTACACCAGACATTTGGTTACACCAGACATTTGGTTACAGAAGACATTTGGTTACACCAGACATTTAGCTGAACTATAAAATGTAGATTTGAATCTACCCCTGCAACCGTTGCTAGAAAAAAAAAGTTCCGATATATTTAAATGAGCTCGTGTCACTCACTCCTGGCAAAGACCCCAGAAATGGATGACCTACTTGAGAAATCTGGCCTCCAAAAGTTCACGGCGTCCGATGCCCAGGTCGCAGTGACCGGGAGACTCGGAATGTTACATGGCCAGTAATCGCGACGGAGGTGGTAGGATAGGTGAGCTGAGTTGTAGCACTCACACTGGTGGGGGGGGGGGGGGAGAGAGGGGTTAAACGGGGAGTTGGGGGGAGGAGTTGGTAAAGGTAGGGGTGGAGGGTGCACAGGTAGACGGAAAAGTAAGCTATTTAAACTTAAAGAATGCTCGAGTTAACCAAGGTGAAGTCATGTGATTAGACAGGTGCTCGATACTGCAGCTCGTGCAGGTACATAATTGTTTGTGTGGCGGGGGGGGGGGGGAAGAAAGAGTGAGACGCATGGTAGAGCGCGTGCCACATTGTAGGGTAACAGCAGGATAGTGACAAGATCTGGTTAGATAGACACACGATAATGGAGTTACTAGAGACGTAAGGTAGCCAGACACAGTGTAGCATGATAGTAGCCACACTAGACACAGTGTAGCACGATAGTAGCCACACTAGACAGACTGTAGCACGATAGTAGCCACACTAGACAGACTGTAGCACGATAGTAGCCACACTAGACAGACTGTAGCACGATAGTAGCCACACTAGACACAGTGTAGCACGATAGGGTAGCCACACTAGACACAGTGTAGCACGATAGTAGCCACACTAGACACAGTGTAGCACGATAGTAGCCACACTAGACACAGTGTAGAACGATAGGGTAGCCACACTAGACACAGTGTAGCACGATAGTAGCCACACTAGACAGACTGTAGCACGATAGTAGCCACACTAGACACAGTGTAGCACGATAGTAGCCACACTAGACACAGTGTAGCACGATAGTAGCCACACTAGACACAGTGTAGCACGATAGTAGCCACACTAGACACAGTGTAGCACGATAGTAGCCACACTAGACACAGTGTAGCACGATAGTAGCCACACTAGACACAGTGTAGCACGATAGTAGCCACACTAGACACAGTGTAGAACGATAGGGTAGCCACACTAGACACAGTGTAGCACGATAGTAGCCACACTAGACACAGTGTAGCACGATAGTAGCCACACTAGACACAGTGTAGCACGATAGTAGCCACACTAGACACAGTGTAGCACGATAGTAGCCACACTAGACACAGTGTAGCACGATAGTAGCCACACTAGACACAGTGTAGCAATCAAAATAGTAATTAAGCTGAACTTAACTGTTACCACAACTTTGGACAAGACACGTGTAGCCATGATGTAGGCAGACAAACGTGAGATGTAATCAAATACTATCAGTATAGCCACAGATGTAGCCAAAATCTCAATTTAGCCACCGATGTAGCCAAAATCTCAATTTAGCCACCGATGTAGCCAAAACGAACCAGTTTAGCCACCGATGTAGCCAAAACGAACCAGTTTAGCCACCGATGTAGCGAAATGCTACCCACGACGACAGCTAACGTGAGTGGCTAGAACAAGTATCATAACAATCATACCTAGTGCTCACTTTACAAAGCACGCGCGAGGATTAATGATATGTGAGTGAGTGACACCCAAATGTACGTAGCGAATATAGTAAGGCGCACACGGTTTCAATTATAGGAGAGGGGGGAGGGGGGGAAAGAGAGGGTAAACTATGAGCTACAGAAGAATCCAAGGGCAAGTAACCCACCAATCCATTGTAGTTACCAAGGTCATCCATCTTGGTCATATTTTTCGTTGCTTCAATTCAACCTGTCTAAAGTACAGAATGTGACTTACCTACAAAAACTCGACTTAGACCTACCTACAAAAACTTGACTAACCTACAAAAACTTGAATATAAACTTCTACATCCAGGTCAGCATACGCGAATGTTAATCAGAAATTACGCAACGAAAGAACTAACCCATGATAAAATAACTACTAGATCTACATCTATTTTAACGTCATACTCTTCGACAAAATAGGTCTATTGGGAGTTTCTTTCGGGTATCTCTTTGGATGGGGGGGGGGGGGGGGGGGGTCACTGCTGAAACCCACCCGAAAGAAAAAAAGAAAATAAATGGGCCTAATTTATATGAAAATTGTATACTTTAATAACAAGAGTCCGCCCCCCCCCCCTCATGCCTTCCGACAGAACGAGGAATATTCTAGAAGATCTTCCTAAATCTCCTTTATCACAGCTAGGTATACTGTAGAAGATCTTTTCCCTACCAAACAGCACGAAGATGGCTGATGATGAAAACAGCAACAATTACCTGCTCATTCCTACCCCTTTACCCCCGCGCGAAAAGAATTAACCTCGTATTTAATTAAGTCACCCCTGACATCCCCCCACCACCCCTAACCACCCCCTAACCACCCCAAAGTAGCCCCCCCCCCCCCCCGACATTCTGATACCATCCATCCTGCGACTCGGGGAAATATTAGACGGGACTCATGCTATAAATAACTCAAGGGAAACTACTCGCGAAGACAAAGAACCAGAAACAAAGATATAACGAGTTTCTGAGCATCTTGATAAATCCAGACCAAGATTTGCGTTCTTTCCTGTGCCAGACTTAAAGGGGGGTGGGGGGGGGGGGGCAACTGCGTCAGCTTATACAGCGGGTAGGGGAAGGGGAAGAAGATTTGGAAACTTCTAAAAAAAATCGAAGTTCTTGTCAAGTCGGTTTCCTTGCGCCTACTTCCCAGAAAGTGAAATTCATTTTGACGTCATTTAAAGTCTATAAATAGATTAGGCCGACAGGAGTGGGCGTAGCACAACGCTCACATTTACATGGACCCAGTGGCCGCACCCCATGTGCGGTTTGGTGCACGCTGCAGTTGCCGCACCACTTATCGAGAACATTCCCAGATTAGTTACCAATACCGTAAACGTTTGAAAATAGTTTTACTGTTTGAGATAGTACTCATCTATAATGAACGTGTTTTCTAATCAAGGTTTTTAAAACAATCCAGTTCACCTACCGATGTCATAGAAGGGAGGGCGTATTCGATACTATTTTGGCATCGATAATTCTAATCTTGATCTAATCCGAAATCCTGCCACTAACCACCAAAACAGACGCATACGATATTATTACGTTGTGTCCAGATCTACAGCATCACCAACCAAAGGGTCAAACAGCATCACCAACCAAAGGTCAAACAGCATCACCAACCAAAGGTTCAAACAGCATCACCAACCAAAGGGTGAAACAGTCAAACAGCATCACCAACCAAAGGTCAAACAGCATCACCAACCAAAGGTTCAAACAGCATCACCAACCAAAGGGTCAAACAGCATCACCAACCAAAAGGTCAAACAGCACCAACCAAAGGGTCAAACAGCATCACCAACCAAAGGGTCAAACAGCACCAACCAAAGGGTCAAACAGCATCACCAACCAAAGGGTCAAACAAACAGCATCACCACAAAAGGGTCAAACAGCATCACCAACCAAAGGTTCAAACAGCATCACCAACCAAAGGTTCAAACAGCATCACCAACCAAAGGGTCAAACAGCATCACCAACCAAAGGGTCAAACAACATCACCAACCAAAAGGTCAAACAACATCACCAACCAAAGGGTCAAACAGCATCACCAACCAAAGGTTCAAACAGCATCACCAACCAAAGGTTCAAACAGCATCACCAACCAAAGGTTCAAACAGCATCACCAACCAAAGGGTCAAACAAACAGCATCACCAACCAAAGGGTCAAACAGCATCACCAACCAAAGGGTCAAACAAACAGCATCACCAACCAAAGGGTCAAACAGCATCACCAACCAAAGAGTCAAACAGTCAAACAGCACCACCAACCAAAGGGTCAAACAGCATCACCAACCAAAATGTCAAACAGCATCACCAACCAAAGGGTCAAACAGCATCACCAACCAAAGGGTCAAACAGCATCACCAACCAAAGGGTCAAACAGCATCACCAACCAAAGGGTCAAACAAACAGCATCACCAACCAAAGGGTCAAACAGCATCACCAACCAAAGGGTCAAACAACATCACCAACCAAAAGGTCAAACAACATCACCACAAAAGGGTCAAACAGCATCACCAACCAAAGGTTCAAACAGCATCACCAACCAAAGGTTCAAACAGCATCACCAACCAAAGGTTCAAACAGCATCACCAACCAAAGGGTCAAACAAACAGCATCACCAACCAAAGGGTCAAACAGCATCACCAACCAAAGGTTCAAACAGCATCACCAACCAAAGGGTCAAACAACATCACCAACCAAAAGGTCAAACAACATCACCACAAAAGGGTCAAACAGCATCACCAACCAAAGGTTCAAACAGCATCACCAACCAAAGGTTCAAACAGCATCACCAACCAAAGGTTCAAACAGCATCACCAACCAAAGGGTCAAACAAACAGCATCACCAACCAAAGGGTCAAACAGCATCACCAACCAAAGGTTCAAACAGCATCACCAACCAAAGGTTCAAACAGCATCACCAACCAAAGGGTCAAACAAACAGCATCACCAACCAAAGGGTCAAACAGCATCACCAACCAAAGGGTCAAACAACATCACCAACCAAAAGGTCAAACAACATCACCACAAAAGGGTCAAACAGCATCACCAACCAAAGGTTCAAACAGCATCACCAACCAAAGGTTCAAACAGCATCACCAACCAAAGGTTCAAACAGCATCACCAACCAAAGGGTCAAACAAACAGCATCACCAACCAAAGGGTCAAACAGCATCACCAACCAAAGGGTCAAACAAACAGCATCACCAACCAAAGGGTCAAACAGCATCACCAACCAAAGGTTCAAACAGCATCACCAACCAAAGGGTCAAACAAACAGCATCACCAACCAAAGGGTCAAACAGCATCACCAACCAAAGGGTCAACAGCATCACCAACCAAAGGGTCAAACAGCATCACCAACCAAAGGGTCAAACAAACAGCATCACCAACCAAAGGGTCAACAGCATCACCAACCAAAGGGTCAAACAAACAGCATCACCAACCAAAGGGTCAACAACATCACCAACCAAAGGGTCAAACGGCAGCTAACAACATCAGTTTCTGGTTAGTTTAGTCGTCTTGTCCTTGATTACACCTGACAGCAAGTACCATCGAGAAAACAATGCCCTACCATCTACCACCCTGCCCCCATCCCCAACACGATAAAAAACATGCCCCCCCCCCCCCACACGATAAAAAACATGTTCCCCATCCCCCCTCCCCCACACGATAAAAAACATGTTCCCCCATCCTTGGAATGACGGCAATACACAGACGTGTGCCGGTTTTTTTATCCGGGAATTCCCAACAGAAAGCGGTATGGGACATGGAAAACATGAAACAAAGAGGATTACAAATGGGAAAAAATCTTCCCATTAAAGAATTCATCTAGATCAGTTTGGTGGGGTAGATCGAGTGGTAATTAAACATATTTTCTCTACCACATCGCCCATCCTTTTGTACATTCTTCATTAGCTCACCCCCCCCCCCCCCAGCCCCGCCCCTCCCGTTATCTAACAGGGATCTTCCTGAGACCTGCTAATAAATCTTCTTATGCGCATGCCTTTTCTGACGCGCCCCCCAGCTTCGAAGGTCAGTGACCTATTAAAAAACTCGGATAAACTCGTTTTTGTTTGTCAAACTGTTTTCTCCCAGCATTTAAACAGTGACACATATCAGTGACCCGGTCAACTAGGTCAGCTCTTGACTGTCAGGTCAATTAGGTCACCTCTTGACTGTACTGTCCAAAACTAGCCATGTTTCGTTACAGTGTGGCCATGTTTCATTATAATGTGGCCATGGTTCATTATGACGTGCAGATGTGGCCATGTTTCATTATAATGTGGCCATGTTACATGACGTGTAGATGTGGCCATGTTTCATTATAATGTGACCATGTTTCATTGTGATGTTTCGTTGTATGTGGTCATGTTTCATTGTTATGTTTCGTTGTATGTGGTCATGTTTCATTATGATGTGGCCATGTTTCATTGTAATGTGGCCATGTTTCATTATGATGTGGCCATGTTTCATTGTGATGTTTCGTTGTATGGGGTCATATTTCAATGCGCCATCTCATTGTGAAGATCGTGATTGGCACCTGACATGACCAAAGGTCAGTGTGGCACGTGCGTGACACGCCCTACGGTTGTCCAGCCAGGAGGTTGTAGTCCCTCTAGACTGGTGGCGAACCTGCTACCTACAGGTTAACTGGCGCGGCGCATCGAATGGCACATCTTCCCTGGCCACGAGTACAACGGTGAGTGGTCAGCTATCAACACGGTTGGTCAGACCTTGATTGTGTGCGTGTATGGGGGGACGGGACGATCCGTCAACGTCGTGGCCAGAAATCAAGTGTGAGTCAAACTTGGTTGGAGGAAGATGGTCAAACTTTGACCATCATGTTGGAGGAAGATGGTCAAACTTTGACCATCAGGTTGGAGGAATATAGTCAGAGACTTCATAAAGACAGTTGTTAAATGAATGAGAGGAGGGTCACTCACAGAGGCAAACATGTTTGAAAGTTTGTATTGATACACACGAAAACAGCCAGATGACCAACTACAAAAGTAAACAGCCAGATGACCAACTACAAAAGTAAACAGCTGGATGACCAACTACAAAAGTAAACAGCTGGATGACCAACTGCAAAAGACAGCCCACTAAACAGCCAGATGACCAACTACAACAAAGCGGCCCGGCCACATAACGAGATGGACATGATCAGAAGTCAAATCTTCCATTTAGTCAGATCCCGGATACCTGGTCAGCTCCACGTCCAGCATACAGTGGACAAGGATGACCAACAGTCCAGGTAACGAGCTGCTAATGAAATCTATCAACACCGGCCCCGCCCCGGGCTTCCGTGCTTCAATCAAACGATCGGAAGGTGTTGAGGCTGCCCCATTGCGAGGTGTTTAAAGGTGACACTACGGGGGTGGGGGGTGTTTGCTACCAGGGGTTCTTTGTCGTGTGAGTGGAAACAAGGAATGGCTGATGTACGTGTGGACAAAGACTGGCCAGGTTTCTGGTAGTCTGACGTCACAGGGGAATCCACGCAGTTTATTTTTTCATCTGATTGCGGCATTCCCCGTGACCTTTGAACTACGTAATAAAATGGCGGCTGTTTGTATGAACACATATTTCAACCATAACACAATCTCCGCCTCTCTCGACAAAAATTTCTCGACCTGAGTCCATGTAGGTGTAGAGCTGGAAGCCTTGGATGGGTGGTTTAATGGGTTGAGCTCTGGCTAACCTGGATGGGTGGTTTAATGAGTTGAGCTCTGGCTAACCTGGATGGGTGGTTTAATGAGTTGAGCTCTGGCTAACCTGGATGGGTGGTTTAATGAGTTGAGCTCTGGCTAACTTGGATGGGTGGTTTAATGAGTTGAGCTCTGGCTAACCTGGATGGGTGGTTTAATGAGTTGAGCTCTGGCTAGCCTGGATGGGTGGTTTAATGAGTTTAGCTCTGGCTAACCTGGATGGGTGGTTTAATGAGTTGAGCTCTGGCTAACCTGGATGGGTGGTTTAATGAGTTGAGCTCTGGCTAACTTGGATGGGTGGTTTAATGAGTTGAGCTCTGGCTAACCTGGATGGGTGGTTTAATGGGTTGAGTTCTGGCTAGCCTGGATGGGTGGTTTAATGAGTTGAGCTCTGGCTAACCTGGATGGGTGGTTTAATGCTCTGGCTAACCTGGATGGGTGGTTTAATGAGTTGAGCTATGGCTAACCTGGATGGGTGGTTTAATGAGTTGAGCTCTGGCTAACCTGGATGGGTGGTTTAATGCTCTGGCTAACCTGGATGGGTGGTTTAATGAGTTGAGCTCTGGCTAACCTGGATGGGTGGTTTAATGGGTTGAGATCTGGCTAACCTGGATGGGTGGTTTAATGAGTTGAGCTCTGGCTAACCTGGATGGGTGGTTTAATGCTCTGGCTAACTTGGATGGGTGGTTTAATGAGTTGAGCTCTGGCTAGCCTGGATGGGTGGTTTAATGGGTTGAGCTCTGGCTAACCTGGATGGGTGGTTTAATGCTCTGGCTAACCTGGATGGGTGGTTTAATGCTCTGGCTAACCTGGATGGGTGGTTTAATGCTCTGGCTAACCTGGATGGGTGGTTTAATGAGTTGAGCTCTGGCTAACTTGGATGGGTGGTTTAATGAGTTGAGCTCTGGCTAACTTGGATGGGTGGTTTAATGAGTTGAGCTCTGGCTAACCTGGATGGTTGGTTTAATGAGTTGAGCTCTGGCTAGCCTGGATGGGTGGTTTAATGAGTTGAGCTCTGGCTAGCCTGGATGGGTGGTTTAATGCTCTGGCTAACCTGGATGGGTGGTTTAATGAGTTGAGCTCTGGCTAACCTGGATGGGTGGTTTAATGCTCTGGCTAACTTGGATGGGTGGTTTAATGAGTTGAGCTCTGGCTAACCTGGATGGGTGGTTTAATGAGTTGAGCTCTGGCTAGCCTGGATGGGTGGTTTAATGCTCTGGCTAGCCTGGATGGGTGGTTTAATGAGTTGAGCTCTGGCTAACCTGGATGGGTGGTTTAATGCTCTGGCTAACTTGGATGGGTGGTTTAATGAGTTGAGCTCTGGCTAACCTGGATGGGTGGTTTAATGAGTTGAGCTCTGGCTAACCTGGATGGGTGGTTTAATGAGTTTAGCTCTGGCTAACTTGGATGGGTGGTTTAATGAGTTGAGCTCTGGCTAACCTGGATGGGTGGTTTAATGAGTTGAGCTCTGGCTAACCTGGATGGGTGGTTTAATGAGTTGAGCTCTGGCTAACCTGGATGGGTCGTTTAATGAGTTGAGCTCTGGCTAACCTGGATGGGTGGTTTAATGAGTTGAGCTATTCAGGCTAAGTTAGCGGGTCGAGTGAAGGTAGGTGTCGTTTGGTGATCAGAAGTCACTCGATGCGGGCCTGCTGTTACACTTCTCACACGGGCGTATCTCTGTTGGGGGACCACGTGACACATATTGACGTGGCAGCTGTCACGTGATGCCCCACAACTGGTGGCAGCTGTAGGTATTGATGTATCGACGGCTCCCACACGGCTCTCGGCAAGCCTCGGGAGCCGTAAAGCTGTCTTTGTTCGATCTTAGATGATAGGAAATTTGTTGACTGGCCTCAAGATGGCCGTAACAGGATGTTGCTGGTGTGTTGTCGGGTTACTGCAGGATGTTGCTGGTGTGTTGTTGGGTTACTGCAGGATGTTGCTGGTGTGTTGTCGGTTACTGCAGGATGTTGTTTGAGATATGTTGATACAGGTAAATTTGGGGTATGACAAATTGTTATAGGACCGAGAAGTAAAATACATAAATCATTTCCTGAACTATTTGTCTGTCCTTTTGTCTTGTCACTTACGTGAAGATGTTGTTGATGAGAGATAAAACACCAGCAGTGACAACTGTATGATAAGACATGGATCTGCAGGACAGCCCAACCTGTTTTAGCGTACAGAGGACACACAACCCAACCTGTATTGCTGTACCAACCATCAAATGAGACAACCCAACCAGTCTGGTTGTACCAACCTGGTTGTACCAACCATCGGATGAGACCCAGGGCAACCCAACCAGTCTTGCTGTACCATGACGATGTTGACCCTCTCAAGTTTTGATGGAAATCTCAAGAGGAGGAACATCTTCCGTGTTCTCGGTCAGGAGAACAAGGACGTTTTTAATCTACAATACACATATCTTTGTTTTACATCTATTGTGGACATTTTAAACAACGGTACACACATATCTTTGTTTTACATCTATTGTGGACATTTAAACATTGACAGCTAGCTAGGACATGACAGCTAGCTAGAACATGACAGCTGGCTAGAACAGGACAGCTAGCTAGGACATGACAGCTAGCTAGAACATGACAGCTAGCTAGATCATGACAGCTAGCTAGTACATGACAGCTAGCTAGAACATGACAGCTGGCTAGGACATGACAGCTGGTACACAAGTCCCTCTGATGGTCAGCATATAGCTGGGACAGCAAGGCAAGGACACACCACGACCACCCCTCCCTTCTTGTTATATCGCCCTCAGCCCAGTTCAGCCTGCCCAACAACCGACTCGCCAACAAAGTTTGATCTACCGACTCGCCAACAAAGTTTGATGTACCAACTCGCCAACAACCAACTCGCCAACAAAGTTTGATAACCGACTCGCCAACAAAGTTTGATCTACCGACTCGCCAACAAAGTTTGATCTACCGACTCGCCAACAAAGTTTGATCTACCGACTCGCCAACAAAGTTTGATCTACCGACTCGCCAACAAAGTTTGATCTACCGACTCGCCAACAAAGTTTGATCTACCGACTCGCCAACAAAGTTTGATCTACCGACTCGCCAACAAAGTTTGATCTACCGACTCGCCAACAAAGTTTGATCTACCGACTCGCCAACAAAGTTTGATCTACCGACTCGCCAACAAAGTTTGATCTACCGACTCGCCAACAAAGTTTGATCTACCGACTCGCCAACAAAGTTTGATCTACCGACTCGCCAACAAAGTTTGATCTACTGACTCGCCAACAAAGTTTGATCTACCGACTCGCCAACAAACTTTGATCTACCAACTCGCCAACAACCAACTCGCCAACAAAGTTTGATCTACCAACAAACAAAACAATACATTTTACTTTTCAGTCCGTAACCCGAAACCGGAACTCGTTGTCGTGAGTTGGCCGAACCTGAATGAGAACCACGTGACCACAGTGTTTGCCCACATTCTCGTATATCTTATACACTCCGACATTCTCATATTTACTTTCCTCCGGGCTAACATAGACAAAAGGCTCGGGTGTTAGCCCAGAGTTCGCGTCCCTGTAGTAACTCGCTGGTACCCGCAGTAAGCCACAGGTACCTGAAGTAAGTCATTAGTACCTGCAGTAAGTCACAGGTACCCGCAGTAAGTCACAGGTACCCGCAGTAAGTCACTGGTACCTGCACTAAGTCACTGAAGTAAGTTTGATATCTGGTCCCTGAAGGTAAACCTACCAGGTCGTATGTAGTAGGTCTTTGATCGTCTGCTTCTAGCATAAGGTGAGAGGCGTGACAGACGCAGGGAATGAATGAAACGGCAGACGAGGGAAATGCGTGTACCACCTCAATATGTCCTACGTACCACGTCACGATTGGGGGGGGGGGGTGGACACTAAGTAAGGTCACGTGACTAACAGTTGTGCGCGGCAAGTTTTTGTTTCACCGTGACCTCTGAGACGTAAAAATGTTCACCGTGAAATTCATGTCATCAGACGTGAATAAGTGTCTTGTTCGTGAACATAAAAAATGCTAAGTGATTTTTTTAAATGGTTTTAGAAAGTAAACAGCTTTAGAGGTCAAATTATGCTGGATCTTTTTATCTTTTCACAGAGCGGGGACAGAGGTAGGTTTAGATCCTCCGTCCCTTGTCTCATGGGCTGAAGGGACTCTCTCCCTCTCCACGGTAGCACTGACCATCACAGCGTCATAGCATTCACACATCAGTGTCCAAGCATTCACACACCATTCAGCGTCGTAGGATTCACACACCACACAACGTCATTGCATTCACACATCACAGTATCCTAGCATTCACACATCACACAGCGTCATAGCATTCTTATATCACTAGCTAGCTCAGCTAGTGACGTAATCGTATCGTGAGTTTTACGCCAAAAGTTTCCACATAGATCACTATGCCAAAAATTTCCCTACAATCAAGGTGAAGAACATTCTAGACGTGAACTCATCGTCAGAACTTCAAGGAAAAAAAAATTGGCTCCACTAGACAATTCATAGAGGTTTTCAAAGTGTTCTTACACCTAGATGTACGATGTTACTTGCGATATTTTTCTACCAACAGTCACACCAAACACTCAACACACAAAACAGCTGTTTGATCAAAGCCCTTAAACATGACATTGGAGCAGACGATGGGACCAACGAGTGGCTGAGAGGCGGTACACTTGCTCTTACAACTGGCGCATCGCAGGACAGACAGTGTCGGAGGGTGCCCCAAGTCAAACGTTACATCAGAATTTATATATTAGTAGATCCCCGACTTACCGTATTATGTACATTCTTGTGCTGCGCCCTTCCCCACCCCCACCCTTTTGTATTGTGCCACTGTCTGCCTGTCCGGGCGTCTCGACTCCTCTCTCGTCTGCTAACGATTAAGCCGACCCGCTCCTGTGTAGCGGCCTACAAGAAGGCGTGTTAGCCTGTTGCATACCGGCAGTTTGACCTAAATTTCAAGCAGACGTATTCCCATGAAAGTACACGACTTAAAACCGTTTAAATTGTACAGTTAAACTGAACAAGATACTTATTTTTACCGTTGAAGTTGTTTGTGAGCCCAAACTTGTGATGGTGATGGTAGCGTGTCGAACAATGGCCATGTCATACACGCTGGCTTACGACACGTGTAATTCTCTTATCGAGGCTATTTTTACACCGCGATCAATGGCCTCGCAGACAGAAAAAGTAGTCCCGTGACATAAATTATGTTAATAAGCCGGTAAATGGATGCGTGGCAAAAGGTCGGGGACGTTGCTGTGTCACTGTTAGTCAGTCTGCAGAAATAGCATGTAGGGCATTGCACAACCAAGTGTATTTCTCTCCCCACTACATTTTTTAGCCCCTCTCTGTTTAATATACATGCTCTTTATTCTAAATTACATTTTTGCGCATTCGGACGTTAGTTTCTGTTAATTGATCGGCTATTCTTGTACAAAACATGCATCAAGCTACTTAACAGGATATCAATTTTAAATCAGTCGACAACATATGTTATCGGTCGGATTGTCCGGCCGGATAATATCAGACTACAGGCTTTCAACTTGAACAAAGTAGTCTTATTATGTGATAAGGTAGAGTTGTTTAGATCCTGTGTTATGTAACTTCTACTTCCTTGTGAAATTAATGGGGAACATGATTTTTAAGACAGGACAACATATTGTTGAGGGCTGGCTAGGAGAAAATTTGACAGCGAATTATCTAGTTGTTCTTTTACTGGGGATTGTCTAGTTGTTTTTTACATAACAAAAAACTGACTAGTTGTTTACATGACAAGACATTGTGTTTGTAATTAGCGCATAATGTTATTAAAGTTAAAGGGATAATTAAAAACATTTTACCACCATCCTCACAAATTAAAATTACCGTCCTCGTCTATTCCATCACCCACAAATACTTTCATCAACTCTTTCATCAACTCTTTCATCAACTCTTTTATCAACTCTTTCATCAGATTTTCCCTATGTAGGTTACCAGTATCAGGTACTTACAGAATGACCTTCAGTAACTTGGTTAAATGCTACGCTGTCATCTTCTTCACTGGATTTACCTGCAAGGGTGTCACCTGCCTTTGTTACTGAAACTACCTGTATGTGTGACAGTTACTGGAACTACCTGTATGTGTGACAGTCGCAGAAACTACCTGTATGTGTGATTGTTACTGAAACTACCTGTATGTGTGACAGTTACTGAAACTACCTGTATGTGTGACAGTTACTGAAACTACCTGTATGTGTGACAGTTACTATACCTGTATGTGTGACGGTTACTTACTAACCTGTATGTGTGACAGTTACTGAAACTATGTGTGACAGTTACTGAAACTACCTGTATGTGTGACAGTTACTGAAACTACATGTATGTGTGACAGTTACTGAAACTACCTGTATGTGTGACAGTTACTATACCTGTATGTGTGACGGTTACTACACCTGTATGTGTGACAGTTACTGAAACTACCTGTATGTGTGACAGTCGCTAGAACTACCTGTATGTGTGACAGTCGCTAGAACTACCTGTATGTGTGACAGGTACTGGAACTACCTGTATGTGTGACAGTCACAGAAACTACCTGTATGTGTGACTGTTACTGAAACTACCTGTATGTGTGACAGTTACTGAAACTACCTGTATGTGTGACAGTTACTGAAACTACCTGTATGTGTGACAGTCGCTAGAACTACCTGTATGTGTGACGGTTACATATACCTGTATGTGTGACAGTTACTGAAACTACCTGTATGTGTGACAGTTACTGAAACTACCTGTATGTGTGACAGTTACTGAAACTACCTGTATGTGTGACAGTTACTGAAACTATCTGTATGTGTGACAGTTACTGAAACTACCTGTATGTGTGACAGTTACTGAAACTACCTGTATGCATAAAAAATGTGTACTTCTGTATCACGTCCAGTAGAAATGAGCAGTAAACAATATTAAACTATTGATTAGGACACATATAGACACACAAAGACCCACATAGACCCACATAGACACACCTATAAGAAATGCGAGGACACCATAACTGCAATATTTTAAACTAATTTTTCTTGAATTTACGTTTTTCCCCCATATTAATCATTACAGATTATGAAATAATTAGCACGTTAAAAACGGCCATCCATACACCCTCCCCATTTTAAAAAATGTACCGCTCCACTAAATCGCCAAGATTTACATAGCATCAAAAGGTATCGGGGGCCCACACCAAACGGAGAAACTACGACCTCACATACCCCCCCCCCCCCCACCCACCACCTTTAATAATTTCATTCATACACTGTTGTTTGCATGACCTACCAGTAAATTCTAATGCTGACTTGGGGAAAAATCTTTTTAAAAATCGTAAGGCGACCCATCCTTAATAGATAAGTCCCATTTCTTCCCCTCCCCCCTCCTGTGGTACGGACCTCTACACTAGACGTGGCGACGTATTACAGCGACGTAGTCCCCTGGTACATCCGGCCACTTTTCACACCGTAGCGTGTAGGTGCGGCACCACATCCACAATCTGATTGTCATGTCAGGTGGGGGGAGGGGGGGGGGGGTCGATCATGGAAGTGCACTGATTGAATGGTGCAGTGCAGAAACGTCTCATCAAGGTCTACACCCGCTTAAGTCATCCGGCGAAAGTCAGACGGCGAAAGTCAGACGGCGAGAGTCAAGATGACTGCAAGTTCTGTATATTTATGTTGTCTCATATTTATGTTGTCTCATATTTGTGATGGCCCTATTTATGATGGCTCTTATATATAATGCCTCATGATGGCTCTAGTGATCTGATAATCCTGGTATTCAATAAAACACAGTAGTCTGTGTTGAGACATATAGCAAACAGGTTTAAGGGGTGGGGGAGGCGTGACTTTATCTAAATGTGTGTGAGTGGGATTTATTTGTCATTTAAAAACTTCGAAAACAGTCCATTCTTGATTAGAGCAGTAAATGGACAATGTACAGCCTACGGGTACAGCAAGCTGTTTGTTTTTCTAATCATGGGACTGGGCTGTCATCTAACAAAAATCTCCCATTTGCCAGACACAGCTTAGAGAATATGCATGTGGACAATTTAAAAACACAAGAGTATGTATAGAAATAACACGCAGGTTAATTAAAAACACGTTAATAAACATTCAGGTTAATTAAAAAAACACGTACATTTAACCAAAGTAAACCTCAAGATCCGGTTGCGACAAAAATTTGGCATGACGTCATACGACAGCGCTGGTTTATGTTTGGTCGTTAATTATGGTTGGGTAATTAAATGTTGCAGTTAAGTGTAGCATGTTCTAACTGTAGTTGTACCTGCTTCTCAAGTCTGTTGATTCAAAGTTCACGTCGTCTAAGTTCAAAGTTCACGAGTTCACAGTTCACGTTGTCTGATTTCACAGTTCACGAGTTCGCAGTTCACGTTGTCTTGAGTTCACAGTTCTGAGTTGACAGTTCACCTTGTCTGAGTTCACGAGTTCAAATCTCACGTTGTCTTGAGTTCACAGTTCAC
Source organism: Physella acuta (assembly GCF_028476545.2). Classification (NCBI taxonomy): domain Eukaryota; kingdom Metazoa; phylum Mollusca; class Gastropoda; family Physidae; genus Physella; species Physella acuta. The sequence continues at coordinate 142,798 of NW_026731841.1, read as the reverse complement.
GAGTTCAAAGTTCACGTTGTTCGAGTTCACAGTTCTGAGTTCACAGTTCACAGTTCACGTTGTCTGAGTTCATAGTTCACGTTGTCTGAGTGCATAGTTCACGTCTGAGTTCATAGTTCGCGTCTGAGTTGACAGTTCACGTTGTCTGAGTTCACAGTTCACGTTGTCTGAGTTCAAAGTTCACGTTGTCCGAATTCACAGTTCACACTTCGTTCAAGTGAAGCTGAGTAATACTTTTAAATGCGGTCCTCAAAGTTTTTTTGTATAATCTTGACCTTGCGGATGGGGCAAGAGACGTCACTAACCAACCTTGATGGTCGACGGGTGTTGTCTGTTGGTCAAGGTCAAATAAAATGTCAACATGCACGTAGGTCAAGATCAAATGATGATCTAAATCAAACCCATTCATGGATGAAAGCCCATCCAACATTCCATACAGGTCAGTAACTTGATCAATCGTCTGCTAACTCACTACACAATCGTCTGCTAAACACTCACGACACACAGACAATCGTCTGTCAACACTCACACACACACATGTTTGCTCGAATTTCTTTCTGGTGGTGTGCTGGGGTGGGGTGGGGGGGGGGGGGGTATCAATTGGCGACAACAGTTACAGCGTGATGCTAAAATGTCAAATTATGACTAATTTAACACCAAACGGACTGTTGGATGATTTTTGTGCGGGGGGGGGGGTAGAGAGGCTGGAATTAACAGATTTGGGAGTGGTTGATAATGTAGGGCACGGTCGCGGGCGGGAGGGGGGGGGGATCAAGTATAATTTGTGTATGTCTAGCCATGTAATCCGATTTTAATTTCAAGCCTATTTGGTGCGATCAATCATGCGTGAAAAATTATTACAATTAAGTACAAACTGAACGTCATTTATTCAAATTAATTTTTCTCTGGGTGTATTCAACGTCGGATTTATTAAATTGTGGGTGGAGGTGGGGGCTGATTCCAGCGACCGTTAGGGCCTGGTCTAGTTCCCCACACCACGACCAACGTCTATACACGTCACAGCAACATCTGCTGCTGGTGACGTCATGTTACGGTTTGGCCTGCCTCAGGTCCAGGCTCCTAACTTTGTGAGTAGAATATCTCTTTCACGACCAAATGGGCAATTTTTTTAAAGGATATCGTTTTACTCACACATTTATAATTTGTTTCTTTTTTTATCGCGATGCTCCACATTTTATTTTTCTGTAGCTTTTTGTTTCGTCCTTCAGACTTTTTGATACCGGCTAATGCTGGAAGGTGTTTCTTTAAATTAACCGGCTAATGTTTGCAGACGGAGCGCGAAACAAAAGATGATTTAGTTATCTCTTGATGAAAGTTTTGAAGCTTAGATCAAGGCGGGTCCTGCCACGGTCACGCGCGCTGCCTTTGTATCCATCCACTCATATTAATCTGTGTGTACGCTACGTGACAGTGTCACGTGATAACGTGATCGTTCCGGGGATCACGTGGTCCCCCGGGGAGGGGGAAAACGTCACCCGGCACGAGCGTTTAAAAAACTGAATCTTCTCGCCCAGAAGATGACCGTTGTGTTCTGGTCATTAATTAATCAAATTAGGGCACCGTCTGGACCTGCCCCCCCCCCCCTGTTGGACGATACCACAGACAGACGATTATGTTAATCAGACCCGGCTGTATTTCAATGGTACGTTAAACCGTTTTGGTTTACGCTACACTTAGTCCTAACCTGGATCTCATTTGAAAACCTCAGGGGGTCAGAATCACGCGGTTCTCATTAATATATGTTAATTATGTCGTTATGCAAATGACCAAGTGTATGGCTTGATTCTTAGTTGCTTCACTACCCAAATTAGCCACGTTCATTTGGTTTCTTTTCTTTCCACATATTTTCTCGTTTGACATTTTAATCTGTTAAGATATTTAAATAATGTCTTGTTTCCATGCTTATGTTCCTAGCTCTGGCCGCTCTAGGCTTAATGCCACCGAGCCAAATGTAATGCGTTACACTAGCAAGATGTAATTGCCGTACCACACATTCTCTCTGAGGTCGTGTGTGAACTTTGTCAGTGTGTGTGTCTGTCTGTGTGTGTGTGTGTGCATGTGTAACAGTTGTGAATGTACTCCTCGTGTGTGCTCACGGTCCTGCCCGTGTGACGCGTGACTCACACCTACATCAGTTAACTGCTCACAGCCAATACTTTGGTTAATGAGCCGTGGCCTTCAGCCTGTGAGGTGTGGGAGGCGGGGGTGTTAATTAGACGTGGGAGGTGGTATTGGTGTGGTGGTGTTGGTGTGGTGGTATTGGTGTGGTGGTGTTGGCGTGGTGGTGTTGGTGTGGTGGTATTGGTGTGGTGGTGTTGGTGTGGGTGTTATTTGAATTGTGAAGCTATAGTAAAAATGTGGATAGTGTATGTATGTAGATGTTATGTTGGTATGTGGGTGTCGTGTGGTGGTGTTGGCGGGGGTGTCATTTAGAGGTGGGAGGTACAGACGAGCCTCGACATACAAGCCATGACAGACAAGCTATGACAGACGAACCATGACAGACAAGCCATGAAAGACAAGCTATGACAGACAAGCTATGACAGACAAGCTATGACAGACAAGCTATGACAGACGACAGACAAGCTATGACAGACAAGCTATGACAGACAAGCTATGACAGACAAGCTATGACAGACAAGCTATGACAGACAAGCTATGACAGACAAGCTATGACAGACGACAGACAAGCTATGACAGACAAGTGATGACATACGAACCATGACATACGAACTATGACAGACAAGCTATGACAGACAAGCCATGACAGACGAGCTATGACAGACAAGCTATGACATACAAGCTATGACAGACGAACTATGACAGACAAGCTATGACATACAAGCTATGACAGACAAGCTATGACAGACGACAGACAAGCTATGACACACGAGCCATGACACATGACATACAAGCCATGACTGACAAGCTATGACAGACAAGCTATGACAGACGAACTATGACAGACAAGCTATGACATACAAGCTATGACATACAAGCTATGACAGACGAACTATGACAGACAAGCTATGACATACAAGCTATGACAGACGAACTATGACATACAAGCTATGACATACAAGCTATGACAGACGAACTATGACAGACAAGCTATGACATACAAGCTATGACAGACGAACTATGACACACGAGCCGTGACATACAAGCCATGACTGACAAGCTATGACAGACAAGCTATGACATGCAGCCATGACAGATGACAGACAGACAGACGTTGATACACTCCAACAAATCTGCATCCTGCTGCCAGTCAAGCGTTACGTAACGTGTCAAGACGGACTGGTTGCGCCATATGGAACTACGTCACGCTAGTTACATTCAGTGTAGCGTAACTCGGTCGAGCGTAGCAACGCGGGTCATTGTAAGTAGGTGGGTGGGGAATGTGCGTGTGTGTGCGTGTGTGGGGGGAGGGTATTTCTAAAATAAAATACTTAAAAAAAACTTTTTAAAAAACCACGTTTTTCTTGTGGACTAAAAAGTAGAAAATAACTATTTACATACATTTGATGACAAAAAACGTGGGTACGTTCACCATCACATTTCCCGACCCATCTGCCCGACCCACGTTTTTTGTCATCAAATGTATGTAAATAGTTATTTTCTACTTTTTAGTCCACAAGAAAAACGTGGTTTTTTAAAAAGTTTTTTTTAAGTATTTTATTTTCTCCTTTTTAGTCCGTTGCTACACATGAAACACGTGGTTTTTAAAAAAGTGTTTATAAATACACGGACTAAAAAAAAATCTTGAGCGACCAGGATTTGAACCTGGGTTGTCGCGGCCACAACGCGAAGTACTAACCACTATACGATCACGGCCAGCGCGCTCACATCGATTGGGGCCGAAGTAACTGTGTCAATAGGTCTTCAGTCTTGTCGGTATCTTTAGAAATCATGTCCTCAATTTTATGGTCCTTGGGGCGTAATTAAATTAAGCTAATTACGGTCTCTAATTGCTAGTTTTTATGATTGCATCTGAAATTGTTAGGCGAAAGTAGCATGCATGCCAAATTTCAGGTCTCTAGAGCAATCAGAAGTGGGCTAATTTTCGATGTCAATTTTAACAACAAACAAATCCACACATCCACAAACGCGAAGCTGAGTTAAGAAAAACGTGTTAAAAATGTGAGTGGGAATGTTAATGTATTGTTAGCCTAATGTTGTTCTAAATCTGACCCAATGTTGGTATAATAATGTTGGCCTAATGTTAGTATAATGTTGGCCTAATGTTGGTATAATGTTGGTATAATGTTGGCCTAATGTTGGTATAATGTTGGCCCAATGTTGGTATAATGTTGGCCCAGTGTTGGTATAATGTTAGCCCAGTGTTGGTATAATGTTAGCCCAGTGTTGGTATAATGTTAGCCCAATGTTGGTATAATGTTGGCCTAATGTTGGTATAATGTTGGCCTAATGTTGTTCTAAATCTGGCCCAATGTTGGTATAATAATGTTGGCCTAATGTTGTTCTAAATCTGGCCCAATGTTAGTATAATAATGTTGGCCTAATGTTAGTATAATGTTGGCCTAATGTTGGTATAATGTTGGCCCAATGTTGGTATAATGTTGGCCCAGTGTTGGTATAATGTTAGCCCAGTGTTGGTATAATGTTAGCCCAGTGTTGGTATAATGTTAGCCCAATGTTGGTATAATGTTGGCCTAATGTTGGTATAATGTTGGCCCAATGTTGGTATAATGTTGGCCCAGTGTTGGTATAATGTTAGCCCAGTGTTGGTATAATGTTAGCCCAATGTTGGTATAATGTTAGCCCAGTGTTGGTATAATGTTAGCCCAATGTTGGTATAATGTTGGCCCAATGTTGGTATAATGTTGGCCTAATGTTGTTCTAAATCTGGCCCAATGTTGGTATAATAATGTTGGCCTAATGTTAGTATAATGTTGGCCTAATGTTGGTATAATGTTGGCCTAATGTTGGTATAATGTTGGCCCAATGTTGGTATAATGTTGGCCCAGTGTTGGTATAATGTTAGCCCAGTGTTGGTATAATAATGTTGGCCTAATGTTGATATAATGTTGGCCCAGTGTTGGTATAATGTTAGCCCAGTGTTGGTATAATAATGTTGGCCTAATGTTGATATAATGTTGGCCCAGCGTTGGTATAATGTTGACCCAGTGTTGGTATAATAATGTTGGCCTAATGTTGGTATAATGTTGGCCCAATGTTGGTATAATGTTGGCCTAATGTTGGTATAACGATGGCCCACTACGACAAAACGTGTTGACTATGGACAATTTTTGTTGGAAATAATTTAACGGTGTGCTGACGTCAACACTAGAATATGACATCCACCAACACAGCAGCACATGACATCCACCAACACACTAACAAATGACATCCACCAACACACTAACAAATGACATCCGCCAACACACTAACACATGACATCCACCAACACACTAACAAATAACATCCACCAACACTAACACATGACATCCACCAACACTAACACATGACATCCACCAACACAGTAGCACTTGACATCCACCAACACACCAACACATGACATCCACCAACACACTAGTACATGAAACCAACACAGCGGTCAGAAGACAGTGCGTTTGTTTTGAAACTTGAATCTAGCAGCGATGACGACAGTTTACAAACACACTGAGATTGTGCGAAAGTTTACAAACACACAGAGATTGTGCGAAAGTTTACAAAACACAGTGAGATTGTGCGAAAGTTTACAAAACATACTGAGATTGTGCGAAAGTTTACAAAACATACTGAGATTGTGCGAAAGTTTACAAAACATACTGAGAATGTGCGAAAGTTTACAAAACACACAGAGATTGTGCGAAAGTTTACAAAACACACTTGGATTGTGGGTCGGGGATGTTGCGTGGAGTAAACCCCACCCACGTAACGAACCCGCCAGTGTACTCACGGCTATCACGTGACTAACTCACAACAAAGATACATCGTCAAGCATCATTTTTAACCCGTGTTTGAGGATTTCCACTGCGTCATGAGGCGGCTGAGTAAGTTTCTAAAAATAGACGTCCTAATTAGGTCAGGACGAATCGTCTCCGCTGTTGGTTGGTCGTTAGGTGCTACAAGCCATCGATTTCTAACATGCCCTCCGCGTGTGCGATTGATAACTTGCATCATTGTTAGCTATGTTGTTAACATTCCTGCGTGTTCAGGTTTTAATCGCTGGTTTCCCGCCTGCAACTACAAGCAGACGATAAACAAGGCTATCAGACGTTCTCGGGAAATCAATAGTCGATACTGCCAACAGTCGGCCTTGACCTAGATTTTTCAAGTTCAAGTTGACCTGAAATTCACGACCGCTACCCAGCTAGTCTTGCGATGATGACGGAGAAATTTGTGTGTGGTTGACTGATTGTGGTGCAGATGTGGTTGGTGGTGCAGATGTGGTTGGTGGTGCAGATGTGGTTGGTGGTGCCAGGTGGGTGGTCGTAGGGTTTTGCTAGGGTGCTAGGAGGTGCTGGGTGGTGCAGGTGAAGTAGGTAGTGCCGGGTGGTCAGGGGTGGTGATGGGGTTGTGTTGGGGTGCTAGGTGGTGCCGGGTGGTGATGGGGTTGTGTTGGGGTGCTAGGTGGTGCCGGGTGGTGATGGGGTTGTGTTGGGGTGCTAGGTGGTGCTGGATGTTCATGAGGTTGTGTTGGGTCATGGGGTGGTGCTGTACGATGCTGATGTAATACTGGTAGTCTGATTGCATCATAGATCGACATAACATTTTTTTAAATTTTCACTGAATGTGGTTGTACATCGGTATGCAACGACAGATAGTGCGAGTTAGTTTGAGGTAGTGATATTACTAACTAACGGTACAGAGATATAGTTAAAGCTAGAGAGAGATATAGGGTGAAGTGCTGTGAAATATAATCACCAAATAGTGACAGTGAGATGTAGTGATTGCATTTAGTCTTAACGTGGCAATAGCAAGTAGATCAAACTATTCTGGGTGGGGGAGGGGGGGGGGGGAAATCTATTAACGACGTCATTAGAATGTTGCTACATCTTAATTACTACCACGCCCCCTCCCCCCCCCCCCCTCATTCACCCCGGCCCTAATTGATCTGCTCACATGTCAACACCACCACGGTAGTGACCCGTGTCGTTTGGTGCAGCGTTCTGGAATCTTCTGCTGTCTTCCTCACTTGCCGAACCAGACCCCAGACTTGACTGGAACGATTGGTGGGGGGGGGGGGGGGGGGGTATGAGATATTGGGGAAGGGGGAGGTTAGGAGGTTTTTATGGAAGGGATGAAGATCATGATGATTTAATTCCTCAGATAATTTACAATTGTTTTCTAGCACCAAAGCGCGTTAATCAACAGTCAAATGTTTACCTACCTCCCCCCCCCCATCCACTCTATTTCAACAGTCAATGCTTAGCTACCTTCTTACACCTTTCCCCCCCCCCCCCTTCTCCATTTCAACAGTCAATGTTTACCTACCTTCCACCTACACACCCCCCCCCCACCACCCTACTGCAGATCAATAAAAAATTGTTTTAGCCGACAGTACCAGATGCCGCCTGTCAAGGCCATTCACCCCATCAGCCGCACCAAGCCACTCCAAGCCACACCAAGCCACACCAAGCCACACCAAGCCACACCAAGCCACACCCACACCAAGCCACACCCACACCAAGCCACACCAAGCCACACCAAGCCACACCAAGCCACACCCACACCAAGCCACACCAAGCCACACCAAGCCACACAAAGCCACACCAAGCCACACCAAGCCACACCAAGCCACACCAAGCCACACCCACACCAAGCCACACCCACACCAAGCCACACCAAGCCACACCCACACCAAGCCACACCCACACCAAGCAACTCCAAGCCACACCAAGCCACACCAAGCCACACCCACACCAAGCCACACCCACACCAAGCCACACCAAGCCACACCAAGCCACACAAAGCCACACCAAGCCACACCAAGCCACACCTAGCCACACCAAGCCACACCAAGCCACACCAAGCCACACCAAGCCACACCCACACCAAGCCACACCAAGCCACACCAAGCCACACCAAGCCACACCAAGCCACACCCACACCAAGTCACACCAAGCCACACCCACACCTAGCCACACCCACACCAAGCCACACCAAGCCACATCAAGCCACATCAAGCCACACCAAGCCACACCAAGCCACACCCACACCAAGCCACACCAAGCCACACCAAGCCACACCAAGCCACACCAAGCCACACCAAGCCACACCTAGCCACACCTAGCCACACCAAGCCACACCAAGCCACACCAAGCCACACCCACACCAAGCCACACCAAGCCACACCAAGCCACACCAAGCCACACCAAGCCACACCAAGCCACACCCACACCAAGCCACACCAAGCCACAACAAGCCACACCAAGCCACACCAAGCCACACCCACACCAAGCCACACCAAGCCACACCAAGCCACACCAAGCCACATCAAGCCACACCCACACCAAGCCACACCAAGCCACACCAAGCCACACCAAGCCACACCAAGCCACACCAAGCCACACCAAGCCACACCAAGCCACACCCACACCAAGCCACACCCACACCAAGCCACACCAAGCCACACCAAGCCACACCAAGCCACACCAAGCCACTCCAAGCCACTCCAAGCCACATCAAGCCACACCATCCACACCAAGCCACACCAAGCCACACCAAGCCACACCAAGCCACACCCACACCAAGCCACACCCACACCAAGCAACTCCAAGCCACACCAAGCCACACCAAGCCACACCCACACCAAGCCACACCCACACCAAGCCACACCCACACCAAGCCACACCCACACCAAGCCACACCCACACCAAGCCACACCCACACCAAGCCACACCCACACCAAGCCACACCAAGCCACACCAAGCCACACCCACACCAAGCCACACCCACACCAAGCCACACCAAGCCACACCTAGCCACACCAAGCCACACCAAGCCACACCAAGCCACACCAAGCCACACCCACACCAAGCCACACCAAGCCACACCCACACCAAGCCACACCCACACCAAGCCACACCAAGCCACACCAAGCCACACCAAGCCACACCAAGCCACACCCACACCAAGCCACACCAAGCCACACCAAGCCACACCTAGCCACACTAAGCCACTCCAAGCCACACCAAGCCACACCAAGCCACACCAAGCCACTCCAAGCCACTCCAAGCCACACCAAGCCACACCAAGCCACACCAAGCCACACCTAGCCACACCAAGCCACTCCAAGCCACACCAAGCCACACCAAGCCACTCCAAGCCACACCAAGCCACACCAAGCCACACCAAGCCACACCCACACCAAGCCACACCCACACCAAGCCACACCCACACCAAGCCACACCCACACCAAGCCACACCCACACCAAGCCACACCCACACCAAGCCACACCCACACCAAGCCACACCCACACCAAGCCACACCCACACCAAGCCACACCCACACCAAGCCACACCAAGCCACACCAAGCCACACCAAGCCACACCCACACCAAGCCACACCCACACCAAGCCACACCAAGCCACACCAAGCCACACCAAGCCACACCAAGCCACACCCACACCAAGCCACACCCACACCAAGCCACACCAAGCCACACCAAGCCACACCCACACCAAGCCAGACCCACAGCAAGCCACACCCACACCAAGCCACACCAAGCCACACCAAGCCACTCCAAGCCACTCCAAGCCACACCAAGCCATACCAAGCCACACCAAGCCAACCCACACCAAGCCACACCAAGCCACACTAAGCCACACCCACACCAAGCCACACCAAGCCACACCCACACCAAGCCACACCCACACCAAGCCACACCAAGCCACACCAAGCCACACCAAGCCACACCAAGCCACACCAAGCCACTCCAAGCCACTCCAAGCCACACCAAGCCACACCAAGCCACACTAAGCCACTCCAAGCTACACCAAGCCACATCAAGCCACACCAAGCCACACCAAGCCACTCCAAGCCACTCCAAGCCACACCAAGCCACACCCACACCAAGCCACTCCAAGCCACACCAAGCCACACTAAGCCACTCCAAGCCACACCAAGCCACACCAAGCCACACCAAGCCACACCAAGCCACTCCAAGCCACTCCAAGCCACATCAAGCCACACCCACACCAAGCCACACCCACACCAAGCCACACCAAGCCACAACCACACCAAGCCACACCAAGCCACACCAAGCCACACCAAGCCACACCAAGCCACAACCACACCAAGCCACACCAAGCCACACCAAGCCACACCAAGCCACACCAAGCCACACCAAGCCACACCAAGCCACTCCAAGCCACTCCAAGCCACATCAAGCCACACCCACACCAAGCCACACCCACTCCAAGCCACTCCAAGCCACATCAAGCCACACCCACACCAAGCCACTCCAAGCCACTCCAAGCCACATCAAGCCACACCCACACCAAGCCACACCAAGCCACTCCAAGCCACATCAAGCCACACCCACACCAAGCCACACAAAGCCACACCAAGCCACACCAAGCCACACAAAGCCACACAAAGCCACACCAAGCCACCACCCACAGCCCCGCCACTTCTCGAGCTTTCATCAACTGTTCGATCACCCAACAAAGTCCAATCTCCCAAGCCTGTCAGTATAGTTCGATATCATTTAGTTATTGACCTATTGATCGTATCGTGTGGTGTGGAAGGTTTGACAGCGAGAATCTCGTTCCATACGGGAACTTGGTCAAACTGGGCGGTGTGGGTTTATTTATCGACCCCCCCCCCCCCCCATAGTCCAGCCGGGGATCAACTCCCTGACCCCTCACTACAGGTCCGTCCACTCCCTGACCCCTCCACTCGCTGACCCTCCACTCCCTGACCCCTCCACTCCCTGACCCCTCCTCTCTCTGATCCTCCACTCCCCTGACCCCTCACTACAGGTCCGTCCACTCCCTGACCCCTCACTAGAGGTCCCTCCACTCCCTGACCCCTCTACTCCCTGACCCCTCCACTCCCTGACCCCTCCACTCCCTGACCCCTCCACTCCCTGACCCCTACACTCTCTGACCCCTCTACTCCCTGACCCCTCCACTCCCTGACCCCTCCACTCCCTGACCCCTACACTCTCTGACCCCTCTACTCCCTGACCCCTCTACTCCCTGACCCCTCCACTCCCTGACCCCTCTACTCCCTGACCCCTCCACTCCCTGACCCCTCCACTCCCTGACCCCTCCTCTCTCTGATCCTCCACTCCCCTGACCCCTCACTACAGGTCCGTCCACTCCCTGACCCCTCACTAGAGGTCCCTCCACTCCCTGACCCCTCCACTCCCTGACCCCTCCACTCCCTGACCCCTCCACTCCCTGACCCCTCCACTCCCTGACCCCTCCACTCCCTGACCCCTACACTCCCTGACCCCTCCACTCCCTGACCCCTCCTCTCTCTGATTCTCCATTCCCTGACCCCTCCACTCCCTGACCCCTCACTAGAGGTTCGTCCACTCCCTGACCCCTCCTCTCTCTGATTCTCCACTCCCTGACCCCTCCACTCCCTGACCCCTCCTCTCTCTGATTCTCCATTCCCTGACCCCTCCACTCCCTGACCCCTCACTAGAGGTTCGTCCACTCCCTGACCCCTCCTCTCTCTGATTCTCCATTCCCTGACCCCTCCACTCCCTGACCCCTCACTAGAGGTTCGTCCACTCCCTGACCCCTCCTCTCTCTGATTCTCCATTCCCTGACCCCTCCACTCCCTGACCCCTCACTACATGTCCGTCCACTCCCCGACGTTGAAACCAAAGGGTGCAGTGTAAACTATCTTATAATATTTTTTTTATTTTAAACATTATAAATATGCCACCAAAACAAACAAAAAACAACCCCCACCACGCGCATTAATAAACTTTTTCAGTTCTCAACAATTACATCAAAGTAGGCTAGTTCCTATGATTTTGGTGACTTTTCTATGACTTTTTTTTTCCTATAAAATTTCCTTTATGACTTTTTCACCTGTACTGAAACTTCTAGAATTTTGACTCGTCTTTGATATCCTGTTTATATTAATAATTAATTGTGAAGGAGGGCATTGTCTTGACAGTCAGAGATAACGCAGCTAAAGTTAATTAAACAGTTACATCATTAAAATGTCACAAAGAATTCAATATAGACCATATAAAAGTGCCATCGACAAATGAGCCGCGGGATCACATAATGTGACGTGTCACCTCGGTATAACCATCTGACGTGTCACCTCGGTATAACCATCTGACGTGTCACCTCGGTATAACCATCTGACGTGTCACCTCGGTATAACCATCTGACGTGTCACCTCGGTATAACCATCTGACAATTAGCCCCAGTGGTCTCGATTGGTCCATGAGACAGTCCAATATAAATAGATTGCCAAACTTGCCACAAATGAGCTGCTCAACACTAGTCGATCAGTCCAATTCAAACACCAAAAGTTCTTAATTACGTCATCAACTCTAAGCTCTACATCTACCCTCGTTGATATGTTGTATACTCTGTCTTGTGCTAAATGGTGTAACAACCCCCTCCTTCTCCCCCCCCCCCCCATATACTTTAAACTGTCTTGTGCTAAATGGTGTAACAACCCCCTCCTTCTCCCCCCCCCCCCCCCCCCCCCCCCAATTCCCCCATCCAGGCCCTAGGGCAGACACTATTATGTATAATTTTCTTTGTTTTAGATCCACGAGCCGGCTGCCTTTGTCCCCGCGTGCAATATCGTATAGCTTCGAACCCAGGGCGTCACCTGCACATTGTCATTGCGCTAGTGACCTTTCCATGTTGGGCAGACAGACGGCGATGTGGTGTTCAGTGTTTCTTTCAGACATTTTACATTTTACTCCGGGAGAGGGGGGGGGGCACTTGAAAATTTGGGATAGGGGGGACACTGGTAAAAGTAAATATTTTAAATATAATTCTATTTCTTTCGGAGGGGGGGGGGGGCGGTAGACGTGTTTTGGAGGGGGGTGGGGTGGTCCGCCTGAAAAAAACTCTGGTTGTATTGGTGAGCGAAAAAAAAAGTCACAGAAATAAGTCACAGTAATAGTCACAGAAATATGTGACAATAATAGTTTAAATAGTTTTTTAATAAAATAGACTTACTGATAAACTTAGAAGCTTAGAAGCACTTACAATAATCTGTCTTTCATCTTCTTATTCATGAAAGCTACTTTAAGAGAATTTACATAGTTGCCTAAAAATGTGTTACACATTTATTTGAATACCCGGTAGAAAAAATAATAATAAAATAAATGTAGGCACATCATTGTGAATCGTATGTTGTTTTTTGTTTTTTTTTACCTTAGGCCTTTCCTCGGTTGGCATTGTCCGTCAACATTGTGTATTGTTGACGTTTTGCGTCGATGACAGCCTTTGTACCGTGTCGGCATTTTGTCTTGATTCTTAGCTTTGTAATGTAATTAGCGTGGTAAATGTGGGCAGCAAACAAGGGGACAGCAAATTTTCTTTGTTTTTCATTAACTAGGTCTTTTTATTTCTCGTTGACATTCAAATTCTATAGCTTTTTTCGGTGACTTTTTTCGCTCACTGAAATAGTCGGAAAATTAATACTGACATTCTTACGTATACTTTGCGCAATAATGACTAGAGGGGAAAAATAGTTTCATCCTAAAAGTGAAGGTCACTCCATCCAACCTTATTCCACCCAGTCCTTGTTCCACCCACCTTTGCTCCACCCTACCTTATTCCACCCTACCTTATTCCACCCAGCCCCCCCCCCCCCAACTAGTGTAACCCGCCTCCAATTGTGACGGACATTGACCAAGTGCTAGGGGACTTTCAAATCCCATTTAAAAACAAACTAAACTCCCCAGAGACAAAGTCTACCAAATGTCAAACTTTGAGTCTCCCTAGCTAAACACTGGCGTCTCCCTCAGTGTGGCTGGAGGGGGGGGGGGGGGGAGAAGGGGGAGTTGGGTCCATCTGAACCGGGCTCAAGAGTCGGACAAATCCAATTAAGGATGGAGAGCAGGGGTCAGTTGATCTAAGCCGGGAGATAACTTATCCTATTGTTGACCGACTCAAGATTACGCTGGTGTCCAAGTTCAAGGACGGAGCTGGAGTGGCCGCTCGTTTGGTCGTAACTTTGATGGCGGTCATATGTTTCTGGGGGAGGGGGGGGAGAGGATCATATATTTCATGGAGGAGGGGGGTTGCGACGATACGTTTCATGGGGTAATGATACATTTCAGGTTGGGGTGGGGGAAAGGGGTGGGGGTAGTGACACGCACACATCTGTGACTATAAAAGATCCCCCCCCCCCCCATCAAGTGTTTAAAGCCCGGGGCTGAGAACTCGAACAATTCTTAGCCTGTCAACGCTCCAGAAATATTTTCCCTCCCCCTAGACTAATTGTTTCCAGATATCCACAATACAAGCGTCGCTCCGACGTCAAAACGTTGGGGCATTACGTCACTGGAGCGATTAGATACCACTGTTGATTCGTATAAACATCGTATGCTATAGATAAACTTTTAAGACCTGGTGGATGGGGGGGGGGGGGGGCATTCAAGGAAACTTTTCAAGGCCGCCAGATCAAGCCACACACAAGATCTACGTAATGCGTGGTTATAAATATAATTACGTCATCGATTTGTGTGTACTTTTAATGACGCTTTCTAAGTTTTTTTCTGAAGAAAGTCAGTATTTAGCGCACTATGAGATCAATATGGTGAAAGAGAAATGTTTTCGGCTTCAACTTGAAACTGTGGAGTTGAAAGCAGTCGGGTGAACTGCCCATGGGCTAAGCGACCTTGACACTTCCCCTGACGCTAGAGGGCGCTCAGCGTGTTTATGCCTGGTGTTACTCTACGTTACTCAATCCTCACCCAGCCCCCCCCCCCCCCTTCCTGCCCAACTGACCATAAAACAGCGAGGGGTCTGTTTCACATCCTTGTTCCTGTTTCGCCAACTAGACTTCATCCGCGTGCATGGGAAATTTGGGCTGATTTTCTGGTGTCATTTGACACACTGAAGGTCGAATGACATGTCACCACATGTCACGTGACTGACATGTCTAGCCCAGTGTTACAAAACCGCTGAGTCAGCACTAGTTTTAATCTCCTGATGTAATCGTTTAATCACACACAAATGTCGGGCTAATCTGAAGTGTTATGAAATAAATAATCCGCGCCTAGCCGGAGTTGGAGATTAGGAAATTGACTTAGTAGCCAGCCTATCGTACAATGTTTAATTCTACTTTCTCCTAATAGGTGGGGGGGGGGGGGGGGTTCATTATCTTCCCAAGGGCGGGGAGGGGAGTGAGAAAGTGGTTATCTTTTTACTAAGGTGTGAGCGGGGGTGAAAAAAGTCGTTCATTTTTTTAACTTAGGTGGGTGGGGGGCGGGGGGGGGGGGGCTGAGAGAGTGGTCCACCTTTTGACGACGTGTTTATATGTGTGTGAGACGTTCGCTTTAATGTTTGCCATCGTTGGATCCCATGTTTGATAGGAATATGTAGGATATTTGTGGGATTAAAGATGTAGGATATTTGTAGGATTTAAGATATAGGATATTTGTGGGATTAAAAATGTAGGACATTTGTAGGATTTAAGATATAGGATATTTGTGGGATTAAAAATGTAGGGTATTTGTAGGATTAAAGATGTAGGACAGTAGAGAGATTAATGGTGTAAGAAATTTGTATTTCTTGAAGTTCGAGGACATTAATATGTATCGCAAAATTTTTGTTTAGTTATGTAAAATGCAACTGTAGGTTTTTTTTTGTAGAATTGGTGAAAATCTGCAAGCCATTCAAGTATTATCTGTCTCCTACCTAGGGTATCTTGGTTGTATCTGTCTAGCATGACCTTAATATCTGGCTGGCATAAGTGAAAGATTCATCTTATCCGACGGCATCAACGGCACCAGGATGTACCAGACTGGCACCTGGGTGTAGATGAAACGTAAGCCGGATCGAAGAGGTTTAGAGCGATTCAAGTCTGAAACCCTTCAAGCGTGACTGCCAAAAATCAAGAGTGGGGGGTGGGGGTGGAGTTAATTGCCGACATCATAATTGAAGAGGATTCGTCGCTCCGGGCATCCTGAGGGGCGGAAGGAAATAGATTAGTAAATTGGATAACACTCGTGGGTCAAGGTCGCCCAGTTAGGTGGTTGTAAGTGGCGGGAAAATTCATCGTCCGTTTAGCTCTTTATGGCGGGAAGTTGAATCAGATTTGCTGGGCTGTAGAATAGCTTGGTGGAAAGAAATGACATTTATTCATGTTTTGAAAAACTACTGGATTAAATGGTCATGAAATAATGGCTAAAGATTATAAATTCTCCTACTGCTATTTTCCCGTTACCACAAATTTTCTCTTTGTGTCACCCCTCAATGGCCAATCTTCAAAGTTCTTCAAATTTTACTCCACTCAATTGAATCAAGTGGACGTGTGTTCCTTCCTTTCTGTTTCTGTTATATCAATGAGGGGGGGGGGGGGGAGCTCGAAATACTCATACTAATTTAGTCACATCATCCCCCCCCCCTCCCGCCTTACCTGTAGTCAAATTTCCTTTTGTCTTCCAATATAAACATCAAGTTAGCAGCTTTCCTCAAACTTGCGATACGAGTGGATACACATAAGAAAATACGTCTGTGCAAAACGACCCCCCCCCCCCACCACACACACACATTTGATTGAAGGGGAAAAGAAAAAAATAGGGAGGAAAAAAGACAAAAAGTTACAGGCAAAAGTCACAAATGTGTATTTGTATGGAATTCAATACTTTTATGTATTAAATATTCAGATAGTGCAAATCAATTTACGATTCAAATGTAATGTAAATATTTTAGATATATGTGCGTAGGTGGTATAGGTATTATAGTAATATGTATGGTGAACGGGAAATAAAGCAAGGAAAAAAAACAAGGAAAAAGTCACAGAAATAAAGTCACAAAAAAGTCACAAAAATCGTTGAGAAATATTTTAACTTAATGATTGAGAATTGTAACATTTTGTATGTTTAATATTGTGTACTGTGGTTTTAGATAGATTATTCATAAACGTTAAAACCATTATGGTTTATAGCCATTGTAAGTAAAAATACTATAACATAATTCACACAGCGGTCTCAACTTTGTTACGTATTTAGTTTTGTCGTAGGCCATTTCCTTGTCGGCCTCTCCTCGGTCAGACTTGTCCGGCCATATTGTGTGTTGTTGACGTTTTGCGTCAGTGACGCTCACTACATAACAAAGCATAGGATCTAAACATAAAGCCGACACGGTACAAAGGCTGTCATTGACCGAAACGTCAACCACACAAATACGGACCGACAAGGCCAACATTGAGAAGCCGACCAAGAAATAAAAGGCCTACGGCAAAAACAAGTGTTATACATTATGATACACTAATATTTTTTATAATAGGTTTTTCAACCGCGTACACAACTAAATACCTAAAAAATGGAGATTGCTGTGTACATTGTCGTATAGTATTTCTATTTATTTATAATATGAACCATAATGCTTTTAAAGTTTATAAATATGCTACCAAAAAATATAAACACCCACTAATAAACACCAAAATTTTACAATTCTCAACAATTAAATATTTCTTAGAAGATTTTTGTAACAAAAATGTCTGTGACTTTATTTCTGTGACTTTTTCACGATAAAATGTTTCTTTTGTGACTTTGTTTCTGTGACTTTTTTCCTGTGACGTTTTTTCCACACAATAGCCTATTGTTCACACACTTGCCCATTGACCGTGCGCTGTGTGTGTGTTTATATCTCACCATTATCACTGTTAAAATACATCACAGTAAAATGTTAAAATAGCAAACCAATGACAGAGTACGTGTTGTGGTGGAGGGTTTGAGCTACAATAGAGCCGTACCGACACATCCGCTTCTAGTCCATTCCCCGTGTTAATTATCTTGTCCGTGTGTTGATGATCTTATGCGCCTGTTAACGATGGGCTGACATGGAATCTTGTATGATTGAATTATCCCAACAATATGCCTCTAATTTACCGTGGCTGCCTCATCAACACAAACATTGGCCCTGGGACCGTGTGATCAACACAAACATTGGGACCGTGTGATCAACTGATCAACACAAACATTGGCCCAACACCGTGTGATCAACACAAACATTGGCCCTGGGACCGTGTGATCAACTGATCAACACAAACATTGGCCCTGGGACCGTGTGATCAACACAAACATTGGCCCTGGGACCGTGTGATCATTAGACATCGGGAACTGAGCTGTTCCCACGTCGTGTCAGTCAGGTTGTGTCAGTGTTTGTCATGTCATATCAGTCATGCATGTCAGTGTTTTGTCAGCCTACAAGTTGTGATGTATCTCATGTGCTGCCGAGTGAAATGTTTGTTGACATAACAACCTGGCAGTGAAGTCAGTGACATCAGGCCTTTGGTGATCTCCGAACATTTTGACAAACTTAGAATTTATTTTCTCACTCAGTGTTTTGTCAGCTAGCTTAATTGTGTCAAGTTTTTATACCTTTCATGTTCTATACAAAACTAGTTTTTATACCTTTCAACACATTCTATGTAAATCCACTTTTCATATCTTTCAACATGTTTTATGTAAATCCAGTTTTCATATCTTTCAACATGTTTTATGTAAATCCAGTTTTATACCTTTCAACACATTCTATGTAAATCCAGTTTTCATATCTTTCAACATGTTTTATGTAAATCCAGTTTTCATATCTTTTACTGACAGAGTAAGCAGTCTCGGAGAAGCGAAGAATGTATAATTTATAGCTTATGTCAAGTTCCATTTTCGAACCTGACGGTCCATGATATAAGTAGAGTTCACATGTTTCTGTGACCTCCACATATGAAGGGACAGTGTGGTCAGCACTATGTCCGTTGAACGAAAAAAAAGTCACAGGAAAAAAAACACAGAAGAAAAGTCAGTTTTTGTTAGGAAAAAAGTCACAGAAAAAAAAGTCACCAAGGAAAAATTTTATCGGAAAAAAGTCACAGAAATATTTTAATTTAATCGTAGAGAATTGTAAAAATTTGGGTATTTATTACTGTGGGTGTTGTTGTTGTTATTTGGTAGCATAATCATAAAACTTTCTAAGTATTATGGTTTATAACAATAAGTAAAAATACTATAAAATATTTTGCACAACAATCTCGACTTTTGTTACGTATTTTGTTGAATACGTGGTATAAAAATGTATTATAAAAGAAATGTAGCCACATCATTGTGTTTTGCATTTTTTTGCCGTGGGCCTTTCCTTTGTTGGCTTCTCCTCAGTCGGCATTGTCCGTCAATAGTGTGCGTCGTTGACGTTTCGCGTCAATGACAGCCTTTAAACCGTGTCGGCTTTCTGTTTTTATACCATGCTTTGTTATGTAATGAGCATGATAAATGTGAGCCGAAAGGTGGGTGAACTATTGTTGCTATGAGTTGAGGACAGCAAGTCACATTAACTACGCCTCTACGCCATTCCACGCTAATTTAAATTTCGTATTTAAAAAACACGATGAAAATCGAAAAGGTTGGAACATTCTATTAAATATTATTAGCATAAAGGAAATAAAACCTACATTTTTTATACTAAATATTTTTACGTGTGTCATACATACCTATACAACATACGCACATATATCTAAAATCTTTACATTACATTTGAACGGTAAGTTTATTTGCACTTTCTGAATATTTAATAAAGTATTAAATTCCAAACAAATACTTATTTGTGAATTTTTTTCCTGTGACTTTTTTCCTGTGACTTTTTTTCTATGACTTTTTTCGGTGACTTTTTTCCCTATGACTTTTCTCCCTACAATCCTATGTCCAACTTTGTGTGGGCGTTGGATGTGAGGTGGGGTGTGGGGGTGGGTGGGGGCAGGACGAGAACCGCCCAAAGTCATTAGACCAAATCAACGATGTTGTCACGTTATCATACGGAAGTTACGTGGGTTATCCTATGACGTAATATTGGCTACGTGACAACATTGGGATGTATCACGTTAAGTTACGTGACATTATTGTTAAAATCCAGTCTCTGTTTCTACAGTAACATATCCAGTCCCTGTTTCTACAGTAACATATCCAGTCCCTGTTTCTATTCTGATATATGAACTCACCAAACTCCATACCCCCTCCCCCCCCCCCCCTACCTCGCACATTTCAATTAAAACCCCAATACATTTGTCCCGATATATTTGTCCCGCGAAAGCCCGTGCCAATTATTATGAGACAAAAATTTTGAGGGACGCCGCATTCATGTAGTATATGCTGGGCCATACATAAAGCCGGATTATGGGATTAATGGCACTGGCAACAGCTGATGAACTGATTCATCCTACGGCTCTCCCACTCGTCCACCCATCTCACCCCCACTCGTCCACCCATCTCACCCCTCTTACATCCACAGACGTGATTTTCTCTGTCGTGTCGTTTGGACGGCCAGGGTTTGTCCGGCCAGTCAAGCGTGTCGGGCGCACCAGGCCTCCCCCAATGCTGGACAGATTCAATGCGTCGTCTGCTACCTGCCCTCGCTCACCCACAGCTTGTGCCAGCCACCCCACCACCCCACCACCCGACAACAGCTTGCGGTAAACAGCCAAACCGCCTTTATTTCACCACGGCTTTTTATTTGCCTTAGAAAGGAGACCATCTTTCAAATCCTCTTTAGGCTACCCTTCACAGCGGTCTCGTATATTATTCTTAATTGGGAATCGATAGCTCGCCCGGGATGCCCAATTGTGGTAGTCTAAGTTAGATGCACATCTCTAGCTATTTTTCAATATAGGGATGAGGGGGCGGGGGGTCCACAAAATTCTACAAGCAGGCGTTGTAGACAGTCTTCAACAAACTATTAATAGGATATAGGCTTATCAAATTTTCGGCACTGACTTTTTTATATTATCTCTTCATATTATTACAGCTAATAAGAATATATATATATATATATATATATATATATATATATATATATATATATATATATATATATATATATATAAGAATATATATATATATATATATATATATATATATATATATATATATATATATATATATATATATATATATATCTATAATATAAGCGGGCTGAGCGTGTCCTTCCTTCCGTCCGTCATCGCTATAGATTTTGGGACTATAAAAGTAAACTGCGCACCACGCTGTGCTTTTCAGTGCACCGCAGTGTCTTATTATATGTATTAGAGTAGGGTTTGTTTATATAGCGGCAAAGAGCTATTTTATAATTTCCACTGTTTGTACAATTTTGCATAACGTAAAGAGAATATTAAATACACGCACATTGCTAAAACATATTAAAAGGATCAATGTCAAATATTGTTTTCTTTTTTATGCCTGAGAAAGGTGGAAACATTTTAATAACGTAATAACAGTAGGCTAGAAAAATCAAATTAATTTAACTCTTTTTTCTAATTTTGACAAGGGAGGTAATTCAAAAATAAATTTAACTCACGCTAATAAAAAAAAAATGTGAATGCAAATGTACGGACGTACTAGAAGGAATTAGTGTTGCAATAATATAATTAGCAAAATGTGAATGCAAATTGTGCGGATGCGGATTGTTAGAAAATTATAATTAGCATGGATTGATAAAAGGCAATCTTTTATTTATTTCATTCACTGAATTTACTGTTTACTATTTATAATTTTTAATCGACTATTCCGCAATATTATAGGCGCGTCATCACCTTCATTGGGTGGATGGTGCGCAATGGTTTTAGTTATGAAACTCTATTGTAAATTTTTAAAATTTAAAATGGCTAAAACATACTTAAAAAATCAATGTTAAATATCATTTTCGTTTATATTCTTAGAAAAGATGGATATATTTTCATGAAAGTAGGTCGAAAAAACTAATTAATTCAACTTTTGTTTGGTAATTTTTTTGCAAGGGAGGTAATTTAAAAATATATTTAACTCATCAATATCTAAGTTAATTTTTTTTTATTACTACCGCATTGATTATTACATGTTAAGGTTCATAATTAAAAGAGAAAAATGTTAAGATTATTTATATTATTTATTATTATTTTCTAATTAGTCTATGATTTCTCAAAAATCACTTTCTTTTTGCTTTTGTTTTTCGGTGTTATGAAAACAGATGGTAAAATTTGACTTTTTGAGAAGACTAGAAAGGCTCTCTCTGAGCGCGGACGTAAGGGAAATTTTTTTTTTTTTAATATTTAACTCACTCTCAATAATTTAAGTTATTTTTTTATTACTTCCACATTGATTATTATATGTTAAGGTTCATAAGTAAAATAGAAAAATGTTAAGATTATTTATATTATTTTCTAATTAGTCTATGATCTCTCAAAATCACATTTTTTTGTTTTTGTTTTTCGGTGTTAACAGATGGTGAAATTTTAGGATTATAGTATAGAGAATGCTGAAAAGGCTCTCTACGGGCGCGGACGCCTGGGAAAAGCGTGTTTTTCGGTGGTGATTCTAATTACATTGCCAATGTGTTTTCTTAGAACCATAAAAGTAAACACCACTTGCCGTACATTTATTTGCATTGCATTGTTTTATTGTAAGTTATGGAGTAGAATCTATTTTTGTGACTTAAATAAAGGCTCTCTTTGGGCGCGGACGCCTAAAAAAGCGTGTTGTTTGGTGGTGATTCTAATGTTGTGGCTGTGGTTGTTTTGTGGTTGTTTTTTTGTTGTGTTGAGGTTGTTTTGCGGTTGTGTTGTGGTTGTGTTGTGGTTGTGTTGTGGTTGTGTTGTGGTTGTGTTGTGGTTGTGTTGTGGTTGTGTTGTGGTTGTGGTTGTGTTGTGTTGTGTTTGTGTTGTGTTGTGGTTGTGTTGTGGTTGTGTTGTGGTTGTGTTGTGGTTGCGTTGTGGTTGTGTTGTTGTGTTGTGTTGTGGTTGTGTTGTGGTTGTGTTTGTGTTGTGGTTGTGTTGTGGTTGTGTTTTTGTTCGTTTTGTTCTGTTCCAAAGTTGTACATTTAAAAAGATTTACCGTGGCGGAGCACGGGATGCAGCTAGTATATATATATATATATATATATATATATATATATATATATATATATATATATATATATATATATATATATATATATATATATATATATATATATATATATATATATATATATATATATATATATATATATATATATATATATATATATATATATATATATATATATATATATATAACCTTTGACCTTTATCTCTAATGTGAATGTGGGGAGGGATGATGCAGGTCACGTGTGTGGCACCATCTGCCACAGTGTCCAGAACACCTCGGCACAGTTCGCTTATCGCAGACGACACGTGTCACCATTCCCAGACCGTAGTGCCTGGCAGAGCAGAGCAGCCGTGACGTCCAGCCGGCAACATTTTGTCATGCCGGCAACATTTTGTCGCGCCGGCAAGATTTTGTCGTGCCGGCAACATTTTGTTAGTTTCTCAAGCAGACATTTCAACAAATTTTGGGAGGTTGGGAAAATATATTCATGTTTTCAAATAATTAAGACAGAAACACACACACACACACACACATATATATATATATATATATATATATATATATATATATATATATATATATATACTTTTTACTATACTACATTTACAAATACGCCTTTCATTTTTTACTTTTGTCTATCTAGCCTTATACACCAGTACATAATCTGATACAAACAAACGTAAAGTAAAGCGCGTACAGACAGATGTAACTAGTTTCTACACTATAAAACATGTTATACACTTTAAGATTTGACATAATGAAATTGAAAAAAAAATGAATTGACCTATTTCGAGTGCGTAAAACATTTGGCCTATTTCTGAGTAACTTATCTGGCAAGTCACCGCTGCATGCGGTGCTGCCCAACCCGTCTCCCGTGAACTGCACCAGCTGTTGCGAAGAAAGAAGCGAACGACATCACCGAAGGCCGATTACATACTTTTTTTAATACAGATCTTAGAATATTTTACTTATTTCTTTATCTCTTTCTTTCTCAATGGATATTTACGGCTTACAACAAAGAAAATAGCTAAGGTATGGTAAAATTGGGGAGGGGGTGAAAGGGAACCCTGAAACAATGAGTAGGTCCCCGAGCGTTGTTCAATGAAAAACAATGGCAGTGTTGGTACGGCGATAGAAACAAGTGAACAAAGAGACGAATCTACGCCTCACACTTCTACGTCATCTAGCTGCCACGCGATAAGGGGCTTTTCCTAGGCGATAAATGGCTATCATGTTCTATAGCCCGAGGGTCAGGGGGGGGGGGGGGGGTGAAAGCTGGTCTTAACCATTTTCTTGACTGGCTATACCCCCACCATCACAAAAACTAATTACTAATGTAGGGTTGACACTGTCAGTTTTTTTAAACAGGCCTATAGTCACGCAAGTTGGTCACTCAAACTGTGCCCATTGGCGCCACAACCAGAGTTTCTTCCAGACATCTCTTCGGGAGGCCTCCCCTCCCCCAAGAAAGTCTATCGCCCCCCCCCCCCCCAACGAAAAATGGATTTTATATAGAAAATATATTCTTTTGACAGTGTCCGCCCCCCCCCCCCCCCGGAAATTGTTGTCCGCCGTCCGCCCCCCACCCGAAAATTTCAAG
This sequence comes from Physella acuta, assembly GCF_028476545.2. NCBI lineage: Eukaryota > Metazoa > Mollusca > Gastropoda > Physidae > Physella > Physella acuta. Next base: position 118,168 of record NW_026731841.1, on the reverse strand, counting down.
TGCACCCCGGAGAAATAAGTCTGGAAGAAACACTGGCCGCAACATCCACAATATTTTACATTGTAATTATTTCTCCCCACAACATATTTAATATAAACTCTTATTGCACACATTTTACATGCATTAATTACATCTGCATTATAGATTACCGCGTGTTGACAAGTCGACAATGTTACGATAAAAAAGTACCCGATCATTAATCTTAACCAACAAGTTAAAATCAAACCAAGTACCATAATTTGTAGTTAGGTCTGTCCTGTTTTTTTAAACATACCCCAGGACTACAGCTGCGCACGCTTTGATAAGCGTCACAAGTATTCCCTTTTTTATTTTGTCACTCAGCTGATTCTATTTTTAGTTTGTCCCAATTTGAACAAACTAGCACCCAGATATATCCTGTCGAGCTAGTAGGCCTATGTAGTGTCATTTTATAAACCACTCTATACACCTGCTATGTGCACTGCACCAGCTGTATGTAAATACAACATACCCAAGGTCTATGTGTAGCCTACATACTGCCATTATTTACCCAAGATAAAATAAACTACTGCTACTGATTGACATTTAAAATGTCTGTATAAGATTAAATTGTCGTGCTTCCTTCTTTCACATTGTTTTTACTTTCTATTTTTGATTTAAGTATTTTTCAAATACACGAATAATTATGTGAATAGCAAGAAAAATGTCAATGACTCGAATTAGGGTTGTGTGGTAAAGTAGCATTTTCCATGTGAAAAAGGGTAATTTTGTATAACTTTTTTTTTTTTTAGAAAAAGATAAAATTAAAAACAAAATTAACCAAGGCCTCAGAGGAGAGATGCGAGAGGGTGGAGGGAAAAGGGGGCCCAAATATCGTAAACCCCCGCTTCATGCGCTGGCTTCGGTGGGGGTGAATACGTTCATTGAAACCATTCAACAAGTGTTAGTAAAGTTCTGCGAAAAACCCATTGGCTTTGGCAGCACAAGCTCCGCCTACATATTTTCCCGCCATCTGACCGAAGCACTCCTTTTACTGGATGGCGAAGTAGTTTACAGTATAAATACAACTTCGGCCTTCCACTGCCACTTTGTCGTCAAATTAATTTTGTGAAGGATTAATTGCATCAAGTAACAAAGTTTCAACAAAAATTTAAAGTGTACTACAACACATTCATCTATTGCGTAAATCTGACCTTGGTCGTGAATGCTTTGGGCGTAAGAATACTGTCTAGTTGCCCTGCTCTAATCTATATTGAGCAGGGTGTGCGCGGAGATCACCGCAGTTTGCTGTTGGTTCTCTTCAAGGGCAGGAGTAATGCCGGGTGTTCTAAATTCTAATTCAGTTTGTGGATATAGCTCAGTTGGAAAAATGGTATGTCCAATATAGACTTAGACAATATAATTTTTAGTTTTATGTTACGGGATCTCACAGTGGGAGTTACCCACTCATAGTAGTATATTATTTTCCTTCACAACGAGTTTTACAGATGATTCGTCAACAGTTATGGCTGTCATGTAGAACTTGATTTCTAACGACGCATATGTTTCATCGTGAAACATGTTATTGTTACTAATCATCCTTCCCTCCTCTAGATCTAGTTCTAATCTAGATTATATTACCTGATAATCGCACCACAATTATAATTTTACTATAACGTCAATACTTGTTTAAGTAATGCAATAATTTACCCATTTGTCAATGTAATGACAGACTTAGTGATGTACAGAGTATCTAAATCTCTGGAATCTACACTTACTTTAGTAGTACAGCGCTAAACCAGCTGGATGCTAATTCGGGGCGGTCGCAACGTGATTTTCACGTGGCTATGTCTTGTTAAATTCAAGGCCGCGGATTTAAGACATAAAATTAACTAAGTTCCATCTCTAGATCTAGGCCGAATTACTGGAGTCTGCCTGATATAGATTCTAGATCTAGATCTAGATCTAGATCTAAATTCTAGATCTAATATTTATATTTACTGTGTCATATGATTTTATTTTGAATACAAATCTAGATCTAGATCTAGAGCTCTATCTAGTATCTAGTACTAGATCTATCTAGATTCTAGATCTTAGATTTAATATAGAATAAAAATAAGAATAGATTTATAGATAGATCTAGAGATCTAGATCTAATTATTTAGGCTAGTATTATAATTTATTTAGTCTAGAACCTAGATTCTAGATCTAGATATCTTTATCTAGATCGATATCTCTAGATTTAAATAGGTTTTTTTTTCTCTAGTAGATCTGGATTCTACACTAATATTCTACAATAAATAGGTCTAGCCTATCTTGATTTCCTAAGATCAACTAGATTCCTCTAGATAGAGATTCTAGAGATCTAGATCTAGATCTAAATCGGGTTAGCTATTCCAAACTCTAATATAGAATTTGGATATTTTTAAACTTAATTAATATTTTAATTTTAAAAGGAATGTTTTTTTTTCAAGTACTGTTAGATCTATCTACTTAATTTAGTAAAAACCCAATTAGTTGTGTATGATGATTGTGTCAATATTTTTGTATGTGATCTTAATTTTTATAACATTTTCATTTAAGCCAATCAGCTTTATTGAATATAATCTGAATGTTATGTTTTTTCTGATCATTTTGTTTACAAATGTCAACCTTTTTTTTTCTTTACTTCACAGGCTTTCATTATAGACCCAGATTCTTTGAATTCCTACTTCAGTGATGGTATGCTAGATGTGGAAGACATTGACACTCACATCTTTGAATCTTCACCATCTTCTCAGTCATCCTTGGCCACTACCTGTGATAGCATTGATAGTGATGTTGATTTGCCTGATGATGAACACCCAGTGGACTTGATTAAATACTTGGATAGCCCTGATATTGATGCTGGCCTGAACATAAAATGTGAAGGGGACTGCAACATGTGTGATACACCCAATAAGTACATCAAGTACAGGGTGTCAGCAAGACAAGACCCATTTATGGGTATGGGAGCCATACAGCCACAGCCAAGTTCTATTTGTGGGACTCCAACTAGTGAGCCTACAAACATTCTTCTAGGACCCAATATGAATCCATTAGACTTTGACTTTGACCAAAGCTTCCAACAACAGCAACTGCAACAACAGAGATTTTGTGCTTGGGGACACATACCCAAAACAGACGATAGCTTGGATCTCCTAAATAAAAGCAGTGTTTATCCTAATTTCTTGGGTTTGTTTGAAGAGGAGGCGGAGGAGGTTGTATTCCCAGAGACCCCCTCACCTTCCAGTCACTCCAGTACAATCACAGGTGCTTATATTTAAAATATCTGAAGTGTAAAGTAAATTTTTTTAACAAATTAAAAATGAGGCATTTTAAATGTTTCTTGTAAATTATTGTTACTAATATGAACTTTTAAATTACAGGTGATGATAGTGATGTTGACATCGAGACAATCACTGATGCTCCACGTAGCGCAGACTATTGTGGATATGTAACTCAGGATTCTTCACCTGCGATGAGTCCTGCTGCTTCTCCTGGTCCAGTTGGCAAACTTAGTGGGAGCCTCATGACAATGCTTTCCAAGTCATCAACTGCTTCTGCCCAGCTGAAAGCCTTGTCTCCTTCCAGTGGGAAGTCATCAGTTGGATTTACTTCGTATGGAGTGTCCAGCTCAGCCTCCCTGGCTGAAAACTTAATGGCTGGTCGTACCAGTCTGCTTGGCCAGAAACGCAAAATGGCAAAGGAGAAAAAGATGAAGACCAGCATCCAGCCAGCCTATACACATATTCTGTGCAACAGTAACAGCGTCAACTTCCATGATTATGCCATGAGCCCTGGAGCTTGTGCATACCCATCATCCTCAACAGAAACAGGCAGACCCACTGTCCTGTCTAAGAGGATTTACAAAAGGAAGCAGCTGGCCTTAGATGCTTCTGACAAGGAGAAGCAACACCACCACAACCAGTTGGAAAGAAACCGCCGTCAGAAGCTGGCTGATTTGTTTGTTGATTTGAGAGACGAAGTGCCCAAAATAGCACATCAGGTCAAGGCATCTAAGGTAGTGATCTTAAATGAATCAACAACTTACATTAGAGAACTTCAAAAATTTCACAAACAACAAGAGGATGACATTTCTAGAGAACTTCACAAAAAAGAGTTGCTTAAAAAGCAGCTGCGCCAGCTACAGTCAAGAAGTGGGGTTAAGTAATAAAGTTTTTCTATGCAGTTTTGGACTAGTTTGAACTTTTGGTATAGAAGTGTGTGATGCAAGTACATCCCCTGATGTATGAATGTGAAAGTTAAGTAAGGTCTGTGAGTTTGCTTTGCTCTGATTAATATAATTATTGAAAGTGTAAGTTAAGAAAGGTTTGTTTGTTTGATTTGTGCTGATTAATGTAATTATTGAAAGAGTAAAGATGTGCAACAAATGCAATGTACATAAAAGATTTATATTTGAATGGTGGCTGTCAGGTCACTATATGAAGTATATGAATGGAGACTGGCCTGACATATGTTTCAAGGCTTGCTCTCATTTGTTTTTTCACTGCCTTTTTTATTTTCTTATTTTCTTTTTTATGATTTGAAACGGGTCCAAATTTCTGTTAAGTAGGACACTGTAAATTGTAAGGACAGTGATTTTTGTCCAGTTCTACTTGTGTGTCAAAAATGTAGCAAAGACATGGTAAATTTTAAGGACAGATTGAATTGTGTGTTAAGATTGTCCATTTCTACTTGCGTGTCAAATTGATAACTAAGACATGGAATTGTAAGGACACAATGATTGTGTTCAGTTCTACTTTGGATGTTAAGAAAAGTGTGTTCAGCTGTGAGATAATGTTCAGCACTCAATTTGTCAGATGTTGATATTCATTTCACAAATTTACAATTAAGTCTCCTGTATGAGAAAGTTCAATGTTTTTTTTTTTATTCTGGCATTTTAATTGGAATCTGTAGGCATTGATATAAAAATGTTCCCTTAATACTTCACCTCTGTTGGTGAATTTGTAGGCATTAGTATAAAAATGTTTCCTTAATATTTCCCCTGTTGATGATTTTGTAGGCATTAGTATGACTATTTTTTTCAATACTTCAAATGTTTTCTATTTTTCATACTTGCCTTAAGGTAATGGTCAATTTCTATAAACCACCAATTTGTTTTTTGTGAGTGAGCATTTTTCACCCAATTTTTTATAGCCCTATATTACACAGTGGTCTCCATACAGTGAAGTTGTCATGAACTTTTAACTTGTGTACTGAATTGTTTATGGTTGCAAGCTGTAATAAGTTCAAGATTGATGTTTTAAAAATAATGTAATATTGGGTTTAGATTGTTAACAGATTTGTATGTACAGTGTTATTTGCCTAGTTCTGTTCACTAGTATTAATGACTGATGTTAGTAAGATGCTCTAAAGGAATACAGCTTGACTGCTGACTATTGTTTGTTTTCTTGATGAAATTCTTGTTATGTAACATATGTACAGATTGTCAAAAGTATTGACAGTTTTAATTTGTGTGTATTTTTTGTTAACAGAAAAATTAAATGTAATGAACTTGGTGTGTTAAACAGCACAGTTTGATTTGATTATATTTTTTTGATGAATAAACTTATAAAAAGTCAAGACTTGTTACTTCCCTTATGTAAGTTAATTAATACAACAGTAATGTGCAGCATTCCTGGTTTATCAAAGTTTAAACCAAGGGTCCAGGATAGCATGCCTGAAACATGCGTACATCCGTTGTTGGCGGGCTTTTCCCTGTATGGGGTGGGAGGGACAAGATATGGGTCATGGTATGCCGACACACAGGGCACACCTTGTGTAAGGGTGTGTAGCCATTCATTATGCTGCACTTGCCGGTCTGTTCAGGTGACTTTTTTAATGCACTGATTAGTAACGGTAAACTGCACGGTCAATCTACATGACACTATACCGTCACATAACCTTACGGTAAACTACATAGCCTGATGGTTCACTACATGCTCACATAAATATATTGTGTAGACTCACTGTATAGCTTAGAATAAAATAACCAGCCATGATTCGACATATTGATATTATTCACCGGGGGGGGGGGGTTACTAAAATAGCTACAATAATTCAAACTAATGTGCAGTTAATGTTTGTGAGGACTGCGTGTGTAGGGGGGGGGGGGGGTCGTTACGTGGCTGTTTTGATGTTTGCTATAAGACACAACTGGTTACAACTCGTCATACAGGGCTGTTTTGATGTTTGCTATAAGACACAACTGGTTACAACTCGTCATACAGGGCTGTTTTGATGTTTGCTATAAGACACAACTGGTTACAACTCGTCATACAGGGCTGTTTTGTGAGGACTGATACTGTTGACGTGTCGTTTCCTGATGGTTCCGCATGATTGACTTCATTATGGGATCCAGGTGACCCCCGTTTTATCAGCTCTAACCTAATCAGTTGTTCTACAGATTGTTTACATGTCTACGGCTGGTGTACAGACATGCGACACACGGGCTGGTGTACAGACAGACATGCGACACACAGGCTGGTGTACAGACAGGCGACACACAGGCTGGTGTACAGACATGCGACACACGGGCTGGTGTACAGACAGACATGCGACACACAGGCTGGTGTACAGACAGGCGACACACAGGCTGGTGTACAGACATGCGACACACAGGCTGGTGTACAGACATGCGACACACGGGCTGGTGTACAGACATGCGACACAGGGGTTGGTGTACAGACATGCGACACACGGGCTGGTGTACAGACAGACATGCGACACACAGGCTGGTGTACAGACAGGCGACACACAGGCTGGTGTACAGACAGGCGACACACGGGCTGGTGTACAGACAGACATGCGACACACGGGCTGGTGTACAGACAGGCGACACACAGGCTGGTGTACAGACATGCGACACACAGGCTGGTGTACAGACATGCGACACACGGGCTGGTGTACAGACATGCGACACACGGGTTGGTGTATAGACATGCGACACACGGGTTGGTGTACAGACATGCGACACACAGGATGGTGTACAGACAGGCGACACACGGGCTGGTGTACAGACATGCGACACACAGGATGGTGTACAGACAGGCGACACACGGGCTGGTGTACAGACAGACATGCGACACACAGGCTGGTGTACAGACAGACATGCGACACACAGGCTGGTGTACAGACAGGCGACACACAGGCTGGTGTACAGACATGCGACACACAGGCTGGTGTACAGACATGCGACACACGGGCTGGTGTACAGACAGACATGCGACACACAGGCTGGTGTACAGACAGGCGACACACAGGCTGGTGTACAGACATGCGACACACAGGCTGGTGTACAGACATGCGACACACGGGCTGGTGTACAGACAGACATGCGACACACAGGCTGGTGTACAGACAGGCGACACACAGGCTGGTGTACAGACATGCGACACACAGGCTGGTGTACAGACATGCGACACACGGGCTGGTGTACAGACATGCGACACACGGGCTGGTGTACAGACATGCGACACACATGATGGTGTACAGACATGCGACACACAGGATGGTGTACAGACATGCGACACACGGATGGTGTACAGACATGCGACACACAGGATGGTGTACAGACATGCGACACACAGGATGGTGTACAGACATGCGACACACAGGATGGTGTACAGACATGCGACACACGGGCTGGTGTACAGACATGCGACACACGGGCTGGTGTACAGACATGCGACACACGGGCTGGTGTACAGACATGCGACACACAGGATGGTGTACAGACAGACATGCGACACACAGGCTGATGTACAGACATGCGACACACGGGCTGGTGTACAGACATGCGACAAACAGGATGGTGTACAGACATGCGACACACAGGATGGTGTACAGACATGCGACAAACAGGATGGTGTACAGACATGCGACACACATGATGGTGTACAGACATGCGACACACGGGCTGATGTACAGACAGACATGCGACACACAGGCTGATGTACAGACAGACATGCGACACACAGGCTGATGTACAGACATGCGACACACAGGCTGATGTACAGACAGACATGCGACACACAGGCTGATGTACAGACATGCGACAAACAGGCTGATGTACAGACATGCGACACACGGGCTGGTGTACAGACATGCGACACACGGGCTGGTGTACAGACATGCGACACACGGGCTGGTGTACAGACATGCGACACACGGGCTGGTGTTCAGACATGCGACACACGGGCTGGTGTACAGACATGCGACACACAGGATGGTGTACAGACAGACATGCGACACACGGGCTGGTGTACAGACATGCGACACACGGGCTGGTGTACAGACATGCGACACACAGGATGGTGTACAGACATGCGACACACAGGATGGTGTACAGACAGACATGCGACACACAGGATGGTGTACAGACATGCGACACACGGGCTGGTGTACAGACATTCGACACACAGGATGGTGTACAGACATGCGACACACGGGCTGGTGTACAGACATGCGACACACGGGCTGGTGTACAGACATGCGACACACGGGCTGGTGTACAGACATGCGACACACGGGCTGGTGTACAGACATGCGACACACGGGCTGGTGTACAGACATGCGACACACAGGATGGTGTACAGACATGCGACACACGGGCTGGTGTACAGACATGCGACACACGGGCTGGTGTACAGACATGCGACACACGGGCTGGTGTACAGACATGCGACACACGGGCTGGTGTTCAGACATGCGACACACGGGCTGGTGTACAGACATGCGACACACGGGCTGGTGTACAGACATGCGACACACGGGCTGGTGTACAGACATGCGACACACGGGCTGGTGTTCAGACATGCGACACACGGGCTGGTGTACAGACATGCGACACACAGGATGGTGTACAGACAGACATGCGACACACGGGCTGGTGTACAGACATGCGACACACGGGCTGGTGTACAGACATGCGACACACAGGATGGTGTACAGACATGCGACACACGGACTGGTGTACAGACATGCGACACACGGGCTGGTGTACAGACATGCGACACACAGGATGGTGTACAGACATGCGACACACAGGATGGTGTACAGACAGACATGCGACACACAGGCTGGTGTACAGACATGCGACACACAGGATGGTGTACAGACATGCGACACACAGGATGGTGTACAGACATGCGACACACAGGATGGTGTACAGACATGCGACACACAGGATGGTGTACAGACATGCGACACACAGGATGGTGTACAGACAGACATGCGACACACAGGCTGGTGTACAGACATGCGACACACAGGCTGGTGTACAGACATGCGACACACAGGCTGGTGTACAGACATGCGACACACAGGCTGGTGTACAGACATGCGACACACAGGATTGGGTAACAGACATGCGACACACGGGCTGGTGTACACACAGACATGTGGCACTACATCACTAGATGTCTACAATCTCACAGCTGGCACAACTAAATTCCAACATTGCCTAAACATAGTGTAGTATTCCAACCTCTTGAAAATAAGAAACGACGTGGATAGCCAGTGAAGGCGACTTTTTAAAATACTAGTCTATATAGACTTCGATCTAGTCTTCATTAAAGGACACATTTTACCTTGAGTTTTCAACTGAATGAAGAGACAGCACAAAAAAGTCACATGAAAAAAAATATGAAAAAAGTCACAGAAAAAGTCACAAATATGTATTAAGAAATATTTTGATTAACTTGTTTAGAATTGTAAAATGTTTGGTGTTATTATGAGGGTGGTGCTTTTATTCTTTAATAACATATTTATATATATATATATATATATATATATATATATATATATATATATATATATATATATATATATATATATATATATATATAAAGCAATGTATGTCTGTCTGTTTGTCTTTTATGCATTACTACACCTCTCATCACATCGTCGTGAAACTTTGGGAAGTTGTGAATATTTCTGGGGAGGTTTCTGCAAAAAAAAAAAAAAAAAAAAAATTCAAATTCGCAGGGGTGGAGCCCCAGCAGGGCGCAATTTATTTTTTCTCTATAAAAATTAAAGTCAATGGCGGTTTCTCTCCGTTCATCCGATCGCCATCAAACTTTGGTGAGTTTATTAGAACACTCTGGAAAAGGGTCTGTAAAAAAATAATTTTTTATTTCGCAAGGGCGGCGCCACGGGAGGGTGCGATTTTTCTCTATGTACTGTATATAACAATAAAAGTCGATTTTGGTTTGACACCGTTCATCCGATAGCCATGAGACTTTGGGGAGTTGATTAGAACACTACCTGAAAGGGTTCTGCAAAAAATATTTTTTTTAAATTTCGTATGGGCGGCGCCAGGGGAGGGTGCGATTTTTCACTATACACACACAAATTCTGTGGATAACTCAAATCTAAAAATAAAGTCACACTTCTAAAAATAACTTTGTAACGCGAGGAAATCCTTCTGTACAGTTTCGTCACCTTGCGAATGTTGAAAAAATAACTTTTTGTAAATCGAGGAACCATCCTGTAGAGTTTCGTCACTTTACGAATGATGCAATTAGCATCTATTTTTAGAAGATCCAATCAGAAATTAAGATCGAGCATCTAACATAGACCATTAGTATCGCTAACATATTACATCAGTCACACTGATGTTTGAAACAGGTCAAATATTTTTTTTACGTGTTAAAGAAAAAATCCTGTGCATTTGTGCCACTTTAGCTAATGACGCAATCTGCATCATTGTTAAGAGGATGCTATTTGACACTCTGGGTTATCCTATGAGCACGATGGCGCCTGTTGGTTTTAAGGAGCCAGGGGCCGTACGCGGCGCCTATGCGGTAGTGTAATCAGGGGCGGGGGGGGGGGGGGGGGCTCATGAGAGCGCCGCTCTACGTCCCTGATACATGGGCGGTCACCGAAGTGTGTTCTACCTCATTATTTGTGAGTGATTAATGACTGTACACTCAAGGTTTTCATGCGGTAGTGTAGGTAAACCCCTGTCCTGATATTTATGATCCAAGCGCATTTAAATAACTAACTTTTAGAAATCAAGGTCACGCGTATAAGAATATAGGATTGGTAACACATGGATGAAACCCTTCTTATATATTTCGTCGAACTACGGTCGAACTTTCTTCTATTCCCGCGGAAACGCGCGGGGATGGGTACGCTAGTAAACTATAAACTGTAAGAGCATTAGGGCGTATGGTTTTTAATAATAATCCGACTTTGATCTTCACAATAAGTAAACTAATCAGATAATTTACACAGCAGCCTCAATGGCATGCATATAGATTTATTACAAAAGATATGTAGGTACATCGCTATTTCTTGCATGTTTTTTTAATGGGTCTTTTCTATGTCGGCCTTGTCCGTCCACATGTTGTGTTAACGTTTTGGTCTTTTAACCACAGCCTGTGTACCGTGTCGGCTTTTTGTCTTGATTCTATCACCAACATGTTATGTAATGAGGTCAGTAGATGTGGACAGTAAAGGTGGCAGAACTTTTGTTGTGACGTGTTGAAGACAAGAAATCATATTAACTAGCGCTATATCTTCTTCCCAAGCTGATTCGAAGTTTGCACTTTAAAAACACAATGAAAACTGAGTAGGTTGGAACAATTATATATTGTAACCATACAAATACAACCTACACATATATATCTAAAATGTTTACACTGAATTAATTGTATGTTAATTTGAATACATAATACATATAAGTATTAACAAAGTACACGCAAATACACATTTGTGACCTTTGTCTTGCGACTTTTTTTACTTTCTCGTATATACAAAGTATAAAAAAAAAAATCTATCAAATTTTGAATAATTTCTGTTGACCGGTTTTCGCTATTTCTGATTTCTCAAAAAAAAAAAACGCAGGTAAATTATTAAAGTACTAATAATATTCCGCACTATTATGAACATTTTATTTGGCGTTCACATGGTGTGCAATTTTTTTTCCTACGAGATTTTATTCTATTTTAAAATAAACCGGTAGTGATCTCCCCTAAACTTTCTCGAATATTCTTATATAAAACAACAGGGGATGGTAACTGGGGATATAGTTATGATTTTTAATCCATTTTAAATACTGAAACTTTTAAAAATAGAATAGAATCTCAGTAAAAAACAATTGCGCACCAAGCGAGCGCCTAATAAAGGTGTGTATAATAGTGCGCAATAGTATTAGTACTTAATAAATTTACATTAGTTTTTTGAGAAATCGGAAGTAGCGTAAATTACTACTTCCGGTCAACGGAAATTACTCAAAATTTAACAGAAGGTAGAGAATTAGATCTTTTACTTACATGTGAAATTTCATTTATCTATCTGAAATAGTACTCAAGTTATAGGCTTTTGAAAAATTCAAAGTAGAAAAAGTACCACTTCCGGTTGTCGGAAATCGCTCAAAAGTTGATACGGATCTACGATTTTGATATAATACTTATATATGAAATTTCATCAACCTAGCTGTAACGGTACTCAAGTTATCGTGTTTACACACGGACACACAGACACACACAGACACACACACACACAGACATACGGACAAGATTGCAAAATTATGTTTTTTCGTATCAGTGAGGTGTAAAACGTCGAGATTTGTAAAAATCTCGATTTTTTTTTGCACGATTACAATACTTTCTCTATACTACGTATATACGAGAAAGTAAAAATTAAGCATTTAAAATTAAATTAAAATGGATTAAAAATCATGTCTATATCACGAGTTGCCATCCCCTTTTGTTACATATAAGAATATTCGAGAAAGTTTAGGGGAGCTCACTCCCGGTTTATTTTACCCTTTTTTTACTATCAAATCTAGCAGAAAATAGCCTAGCAGGTAGATCTATACTATATTATTAGGCCTTATTTATAACCCACTAGATCTATAGTGTAACTATAGTTTTAGTTTAGGCTTAGGTTACTCTTTTTTTTTTTTTTTGTCGTAACCTTTAAAGCAGGAAGTTTGAGTTAATCGTAACACTAAATCCAGAAGCTTTTTCAGTAGGAGATGACGTTATTAAGTTATTAACCCTTATTTATAACATATTTCTACATATACATAGCCTTTTATGACAGCTGATCAAATTCTATCGAACTTGATTAATTAATAAATAATTAAAGTATATTGCAAGTTAAAAACCTAATAATATTTTACTTCCGTTTCCGTGTAACTTGTTGTCTGCTGTTAGCAACATGGCCGCCTACAGGATACCTATCGTGGTTATTATAGGTGCTACTGGAACTGGAAAGTCCAAACTTGCGATTGAAATAGCAAAATACTTTGGAGGCGAAATAATAAGTGCAGATTCAATGCAAGTACGAATTTATTGACTTGTTAAAAGTTCTTAGATTTCAAGATGCTGCTCTTTAGACTTAGAGTTAGAGACTAGGGCTAGGCCTAGGCCCTAGGGCCCTGGGTCATCCTAACCTAAATAAATGTTTAATGACGTCACACTCGTAGGGGGGGAGGGGGGGTCCGTAATTTTGTGACGATGTGTGATGAGGGGGAGTGGGGGGGTTCAGATGTTGTGACGTCACATTTTTGCATTATAAAAAAGGGTAATCTATTGTTTTAGGTACGTAAAATCGCCAGCGGCTAATAATGTACGATAAAGTTACCTCATTTTCAAGGCTTTAATAGAAGTATATTGTGATATATTTGTGTCAAATATTATAGATAAATGAATAATAAACCTAAATCAATGGCTAAATATATCAATATAGTATATAGTAGTATTTCTCGCTAACTTGGAGGCGTGGTCGGTTGCTAACAACAATATGGCGCCCGGACCGGACGTTCGATTTTCGGCAATTTTTCGGCCAAATTCCAGCGACCTTCAACTAATTACATTTAAAAATGTTTACCACGCGCAAAATGGCGGGATTTCCGTGTCATAACAACAAACAATAAGTGGCAAGGCTAAATATGCCAGAAAAGCGTTTTAAAATTTGCTTTGGAGAATGAAGGCTAAATTTAAAAGTCGGTCTCATTAAAATTAATAGAACTTCTAAAATATCAGCCTGGAGGTCACAAAAATGAATTGGAGGTTGTAGAACTATTAGGTTTATCATTATATGAAGAAATAAATCAAATATTGCATGCGCTTTTTAAAATAAGACACGACTTTTGAATGACAACCAAATTTTTTATATTTTAAAAACCACGTGACCTCTATTTGATGATCACTAGTGGGGAACTCTGGGTACATGGCCACTTAAAAAGTCTAATCGCATTTGTGGTTTTCTTTACCTTCAAGGGTTAGAAGAGTTGTCATGGAGGGATGTGTTGGCCATGGCAGTGAGTGTCAATAAATATTAAATTAAGTAATTTAGTTTAAAACGAACTAAAAACTTCAAAATTAGTGGCTTATGGATTAAATATGTATGTCTATTATTCAGTGGTCATGTTTAAATTGAAAATTGCGTAGATTCTAGATTTAGTGAGAAAAACTAGTGTAAGAAATCAATTTTAAACTGCAGTGTTTGCGAGCAGGATTTGCTATATAAAAAGCGGCCATCTGTAAGTTAGAGTGGCTTCCCCTGAATCTTGCGCTATAAGTTTACAAAAAAAAAAATAAACAAGATGGCTGCTATAGTAAATGAGCATGGTTGCGTCTGTTGGAAACATCGCTAGTCTAAATTTATTACTGAAAAGTTTTAATTGTTTAAAAATAGGTACATAAATGAAACAAGGAAACATTTTTGTATTTTTCAAAATATAAATCCTCCTCAAAATGTGAAATAATTATTAAAATTTAAGGAGTCACCTGTTTTTCACATTACTAGTCGCGGGCGATTTTACGTACCTAATACAATAGATTACCCAAAAAAGCAATGTTAGAAAACGAATTTTAGACGTTATTTCGCATTTTAGATAACTGTTTTAATAAATTGTAATAGTTTAGACAAGATTTTAGAAAAATATCGATGTTTAAAAAAAATTCAACTGCAATTTTTAAGGGGGTTGTAGGTTGAGAGGGGGGGTCTGGCTTTTTGTGACGACGTGTGACAGAGAGGAGGGGGGGGGGGGTAAAAATTGTCCAAAAAAGCTTGACGTCATTTATGGATGACCCCTAGAGAGAGAGAGAGACTACCATACCATTTTTAATTTTAACTAAAAGATTAATCTAACAAAAAAAAAGTTGGGAGTGATCTCCCACAAACTTTCTCGAATATTCTTATTTAACACTATGAGGAATGGCAACTCAGGATATAGACATGATTTTTAATCCATTTTTAATTGGCCGATTCTAGCCGGAAAAAGATATGTATGGGCAATGGAGAGAAACCACGACTTGCCTTCGCTGCGAACTTTTCGATGTTACTGCGCATGCGTATGCTTACAAACCAATCGCAGAAGCCTAACCCTAGCCCAGCTATTAAGGTCACTGCACATGCGCAGAACTATCTTTTGCAGACCAGGTGGAGACATTGGGGTGAAAAATCTTTTTCCGAGTAGTCACTTCATATTTAATTACTTATACTTTTTTAAATAGAAACGAATCTCGTAGAAAACAAAATTGCGCACCAAGTGAACGCCAAACAATATGTGTATAATTTATAATAGTGCGGAATATTATTACAGTGATCTATCATCTTAGGTGCATAAAATCAGCTTAGGCTAGTAATATGTGAAAAAGTTGCCTCCTAGTTAAGGCTTTTTTAATAGAAGTATTTTGTGATATATTTGTGTCAGATATTATAGATAACTGAATAATAAACCAAAATCAATGGCTAAATATATCAATATAGGCAAGAAATTAACTTTAAACAGCAGTGTTTGCGAGCAGCATTTGTTGTATAAAAAGCAGCCATCTCTAACTATAATTTTACCAAAAAAAAAAAATTTAAACAAGATGGTTGCTAAAGTAAATGTGCTTTTTTGCATCTGATGAAAACATCACTAGTCTTTGTTTTTTACTGAAAAGTTTTAACACAATTGTTTAAGAACAGGTAAATTAATGAAATAAATCCTCCTAAAAATGTGAAATAATTACTAAAATTTAATGAGTCACTTTTTTTTCACATTACTAGTTTTGGCAGATTTTAATAATTTTATGTACTTAAAACGATAGATTACCATTAATACTTTATAAATTCACATGCGTTTTTTTTTTATAAATCTGAAATAGCGTAAATTACTAGATCTACTTCCGGTCTATGGAAATTATTCAAAATTTGACAGAGAATTTGATCTTTTCCTTAGTCTAAATGTGAAATTTCATTTATCTATCTGAAACACAGGATTCAAGTTATGGGCTTTTGAAAAATTGAAAGTAGAATAAGTTCCTCTTCTGGTTACCGGAAATCGATGAAAAGTTGATACAGAACTATAAATTTGATATACTGCTTATATATGAAATTTCATCAACCTAGCTGTTACGGTACTCAAGTTATCCTGTTCACAGACACACACAGACATACTGACAAAATTGCAAAACAGGGGGGTGTAAAACGTCTCAATTTTTTTTGTTGCTATGATACTGCCTTTATACTTCGTATACGAGAAAGTAGAAATTGAAAGAAGAATCTAGATTCTTGATCTAGATTTCCAGATGTAAATTAAAATCCAGAATGAAGTGAGAAAGATAAGTAGATCTAGAATCTAGTGTGATATTTTGAGATAAATATAATGAAAAGACTACTAAGAAGAAGCTGAGTTTAAAATCGTTTCAAACTAAATTATCTGCCCCTAATAGCCGTCACTATACCCGGCTCTATAATTGTTAACATTTAGCGTGAACCACAGCTCATCAGACCATGTGGGGGTGGTAGGGATATTCCTAGAGAGGAAGAGAGGGGGCTGCTAGGCGCGCTTACAGCTTGGTGTTTTCTAGGGTTTCCAAGAAGAGAATTATATATATAGATATATGTACTTTATATGTGGAAAATTTTTTTTTTTTTTTTAAATATTATATATTTACATGATTAATATAAACAATCATAAGATTAACAAGTCATAAGGCCTCATTGGGTTAAGACCTATTTGTGTTAACTTCATTGCTTGCTTACTAAAGAGGTACTAACTGGTCGTTCATAAATGACATTGACAGTGCACTTTGGATGGGAGGCCAGAAGTTTTTCTACTAGTGTGAGACAAGGAGGAGATTTTTTGAATTTGTGACGACACTTTTGCTAAGGTGCTGGAAAATAAATTTTAGAAATTTATCTTTGGTGTTAAAATAAATTTTTGGTTTTGTAAATTGCTGTAAAAATTACTAGAAATATTCACTGTTGATTGACCCCTGTAGATTTAGACTTATGTATGTCAGAAACAAAAATTCTGTTGTATCTTACAATTGCAAATTTGAGAGGCATGTTAAAGTTGTGATGCCATTTTAGGTATTGGTCCTGGCTTTTGGTGATGATTTGTAGTGTAAAGGTAAAAAGTGTAGAAATTCTTGACATGGTTTATGGTATGGATGCCCCCAGTGTAAGTGTGTAGTTTATTTATATGTTGTGCAGGGTTTATCTGTTTCAACACAAGCACCGCGTCTAAATTTTACTTTTTACATGCAGGACAAGAGTTTTGAGTTGGTTTTAAAACTTTGTACAGTGCTCAGTGTTCTGTCTGGTGAAGTCATAATTCGCTTTAAAGACGCAAATGACTGAATTTTCAAAGCTCTTGAGCTTCAATTTTTATAATCTCTAGTTATCTGGTGGTCAGAACTAGCAGTCACATCTAATAAAAATGAGCCCTACAATAACATTCCAATGTCTATGATGACTTCTTGTTTTGAGGACTACAACACTTTAGGGTATTTTATTTTTAACAATTAGCCAGAATACATCTAGAATTGTTGTGCAGCTATTTCGCATCTAAATCAAAAGTTTAAAACATTCTGAGTAGACATCTTTCCTTAAGATAAAAAGTTAATTATAGGTTATTAAATTTAAATAGCCAGTCTCAAATACTTTTATAACAATAATTGTATCATTAAACCTATTCCATTGCAATATATAACTTTAACAAGTTAACAAAACATATATTGTGATATATGCATATTTTAATAAAGAATTAAGGAAGTTATACTTTGTGCAATGATATATAATAAGGAATAATAATGTCACTAGTCACAGCCTAAAATAAATGTTTTAATTAATAATTAGGCTTATTTTTTTGCAAAGTTGATGTATAACACCAAACTGAGCCATTGTGGGTTAATTTAGGGACAGAATTAATTTAGTTGAAGTCATGAAAGATGAATTTGAGGAAAAATTATTTGTTGCACAGATTCTGGTATAAAAAGTTTAAAAACTCAAAATGCCCAGATGAATTGGTAAAATAGTGGTAAATAGTGAAATAACTATCTCAAGTTCTAGACATTTTTTTAGGGGATAGTATTTAGAATGATAAGAATGTTATTGTAAAAGAAACAAATTCATGAGGCTGACATTATTGATAATCCTTTTTTAATATACACCTTTGAATTTCTTTTGTAACAAAGAATATTACATACCATAGTTGTTATAGGAAATCTGGTAGTTGATTTAGTACAGCAGTTTGAACTACTAAAGTAAATGAAATGTAGCATAGCCTTAAAAGAATGTTGAAACCATGATTGGGTTTATCACTAAAATAACATGTGGTTGTCCATTGCAATGTAGAGGAAGGAAAGGACGCCTGGCTCTACTGATGGTCCAACATTCCTGTTTATACTGCTGCTGTACAAACAATCTCAACAGTTACAATAGACTACAAATTGTTGTTTTGACATATTCCTTTATTTAAAATAAATTATGATGCTTACATTTAAAACAACAGTATGATTCAATAATTATACTAAAATAAAGTAGTAGGTCTAAGCACTATCTGTATGTGTAGTTGTAATATTTTTAATGGATGCCCTGGAGTGACATGCCAACTGCATGTTACGTGTACCAAATGTTTTGCTTTTAGTTAATCTCATATGTGTTGTTTTATCTTGTAAAATAAATGTCTGAATATTTATTGATCAGATTTATAAAGGACTGGACATAATTACAAACAAGGTGACAGAGGAGGAGCAGGCAGAGTGTCCACATCACATGATCAGCTACCTCGAGGCTGATCGTAAACATTACAATGTTGTAGACTTCAGAGACAAAGCACTGCCTATAGTATCCTTATTAGTTTATCTATTGGTTTTGTATCTGTTCTAGGCACTATATGGTAGAATCCAAAAAGGTATGAAAAGTAAATGTCCTTAACCCAAGACAGATTCAGGGATTACTTCACAAGAAGAAGCTACCTGTTATTGTTGGGGGCACTAATTACTACATCGAAAGTCTTTTGTGGGATTTTCTTGTCACAAAATTTGTAAGTACCTTACCTATCTCCCATTATTATTTAGGAAGTTGCTCTACTTTAACTATTTGTATGTGATTTTATTTTAACAAACAATTCATAGTTTTCCTCACATATTCCTTTAGGTTATTTTATTTAGACTTAATAAATGGAATTCATACCTAGGCTTTCCATATAAAGTTAAACTGGGTAACAGCAGTGTAGAACAAGCTTTATCTGCACAGACAATTACATCTATAGTGCTAAACTCTGTGACCAATTACATCTATAGTGCTAAACTCTGTGACCAGACAATTACATCTATAGTGCTAAACTCTGTGACCAGACAATTACATCTATAGTGCTAAACTCTGTGACCAGACAATTACATCTATAGTGCTAAACTCTGTGACCAGACAATTACATCTATAGTGCTAAACTCTGTGACCAGACAATTACATCTATAGTGCTAAACTCTGTGACCAGACAATTACATCTATAGTGCTAAACTCTGTGACCAATTACATCTATAGTGCTAAACTCTGTGACCAGACAATTACATCTATAGTGCTAAACTCTGTGACCAGACAATTACATCTATAGTGCTAAACTCTGTGACCAGACAATTACATCTATAGTGCTAAACTCTGTGACCAGACAATTACATCTATAGTGCTAAACTCTGTGACCAATTACATCTATAGTGCTAAACTCTGTGACCAGACAATTACATCTATAGTGCTAAACTCTGTGACCAGACAATTACATCTCTAGTGCTAAACTCTGTGACCAGACAATTACATCTCTAGTGCTAAACTCTGTGACCAGACAATTACATCTATAGTGCTAAACTCTGTGACCAGACAATTACATCTCTAGTGCTAAACTCTGTGACCAGACAATTACATCTATAGTGCTAAACTCTGTGACCAGACAATTACATCTATAGTGCTAAACTCTGTGACCAGACAATTACATCTCTAGTGCTAAACTCTGTGACCAATTACATCTATAGTGCTAAACTCTGTGACCAGACAATTACATCTATAGTGCTAAACTCTGTGACCAGACAATTACATCTACAGTGCTAAACTCTGTGACCAGACAATTACATCTATAGTGCTAAACTCTGTTTCTTAAAATTCTACCTAGCTAGTCCAATAGTTGGTCATCTACATCAGCATTGACAGTTAATTGGGGACCTAGGTTCTCTTGGATGGGTGCTGGCACTCTGTTAATCCTTCAGTACTAGCAAGAACGCCTTCTTCGTTCTTAATTTTAGTTTTGGAAGGGATCCCCTCCAACACAATTTAGTATTACATGTCAACTGGTTATGCGCCATTGAGCCCATTGACTCCGATTTCAGCCTGCTTTTCTTTTTGGATTTGCTTACATAGCCTTTGTCCAACCAAGAACAAACTACAAGGCAGAAGTTGTTTGATTTTGCAGTTGTCTCTCCTAGAAGAGTTGCTGTCCCCAGCTAATGAGCCTCATCTGCCTGAGGGTTCGAACTCGGGAAGTTTCGGTTTAGCAGCCATGAGCTTTACCGAATCAACCACACCGACCCTTGGCAAGCATGCCTATAGTTTTAAAAAATGAGTTATCTGTACTTGCATTGAATCTGCACTTATTATTTCTCCTTTAAAATATTTTGCTATTTCAATTGCAAGTTTGGACTTTACCTATAGCACCTGTAATAATTGTTAGCTCCAGTCTCTATTTTTTATTTGAATAATTGACTAGTCATTTTACTATTCTGCACATACACACACTTATTGACATGATAGATTTGGTTCCAACAGTGAAGTTAACAGTAATATAAAGGTCCGGTAGTAGAATGACTTGCAGCTACTTAGTAGTCTACATGTTGGTAAATAAACCGTCTCTACCACTGTACATGCTCAACCTCGCTTTTGTTTGTAAACATACCAGTGGTGTCTGTTGTCCAGTTCTGGACAAGTAAGGTAGTGGTCATCCAGCAGACTACCTGATGTCTAATGCTGTCAGGCCACAACATACCGTCTCTTAACAAGATCTCACCCTTGCTGATGTTTTATGTACAAGAATATGATGTTGTTGTAATACGGTATTTGAATAACCCGAGCCAGAATGTTGAAACAAAGGGCAGTAAGTACGGTTTGCCGCCACTGTATGAAGGGTTTTTGTTGAGACAACTGAGCCTTCCCAGCATGTCCTGCCACCATTTCCACATGCTCAGCAAACTTGTCAGACTGTTTATTGTTGCCTACAGCCGCCGCATCCCCCACACATATCCTGGGTTTCTCTCACGGCCAGAGTCAACTGGCCCTGTGCTGTTTAAGTTTACCCTGCTTGACCAGCAGATAAACACTGGCTAATTCATCTCGGCGGAAACTCATGGGAATAATTCAACCCTGATGTCAGCGGTATACCGATGTCTGTTGTATACCGATGTCAGTGGTATACCGATGTCAGTTGTATACCGATGTCAGTGGTATACCGATGTCAGCGGTATACCGATGTCAGTGGTATACCGATGTCAGTGGTATACCGATGTCAGTTGTATACCGATGTCAGTGGTATACCGATGTCAGTGGTATACCGATGTCTGTGGTATACCGATGTCAGTGGTATACCGATGTCAGTTGTATACCGATGTCAGTGGTATAGCGATGTCAGTGGTATAGCGATGTCAGTGGTATAGCGATGTCAGTGGTATACCGATGTCAGTGGTATACCGATGTCAGTGGTATACCGATGTCAGTGGTATACCGATGTCAGTGGTATACCGATGTCAGTGGTATACCGATGTCAGTGGTATACCGATGTCAGTGGTATACCGATGTCAGCGGTATACCGATGTCAGTGGTATACCGATGTCAGCGGTATACCGATGTCAGTGGTATACCGATGTCAGTGGTATACCGATGTCAGTTGTATACCGATGTCAGTGGCATACCGATGTCAGCGGTATACCGATGTCTGTGGTATACCGATGTCAGTGGTATACCGATGTCAGTGGTATACCGATGTCAGTGGTATACCGATGTTAGTGGTATACCGATGTCAGTGGTATACCGATGTCAGTGGTATACCGATGTCAGTGGTATACCGATGTCAGTGGTATACCGATGTCAGTTGTATAGCGATGTCAGTGGTATACCGATGTCAGTTGTATAGCGATGTCAGTATATTCCGTAGAACAAATACTTTGAGCTCGAGTCTCTAGATGATGACTTCTATTTTATGACTGTACTATCGGCACGTGCTAAAAAAATGGAGAAGTCACCTTAGTTTCTATCATTAGGTCAACGCTCCAGTTACTTGGTCTATTTTTATATTTGTGGGTCAAACTCCAGTAGTAAATTGTTTGGTCTTTCTGATCGAAGCGTGAGTTTTTTGGTCCACTTGTACATCTTGTAGGGCATGGCTTTGTACATCTTTGTGTCTCATGCAGGGGGGTTCATCGTACACGGTACACACTGGTCGGGTGGGGGTGGTCTCATTAGGAGGTAAACCCTCTAGGGGAGGGGGTTTCACGAGCAATTACACGGGGGCGCGGTAATTGCACATTCAGCTGCAATTACATTGCGGGGGGGGGGGGGAATTTCACGTGGAAAATGTTTCACATTCTGTTTATGGGGGATGTGGTTTCACGTGCACAGTTACATGGGGATGGTAGTTTCTTGGGCGCTGTTACAATGTAAACAATTTACGTGAACACGAAGACGTGCGTTGTATATTTACAGGCGTTTTAGAAGTCAGAAACACAGTCGGTCAATGGTCCATTCGGCGTGTACTTTGGGAAATTGTTACATCGGGTAATTGTCCTTTGTTGCAAACGTCCTTTGGGGGAAAAAGCTTTACGGGGGGGGGGGGGGGGGGAGTTATACACCAACTGTGACGTGTGGTGTTGGTGTTGTGTATGTACCTCTACCCGTAGGCATTCACCTACATCACCTTATATTGATGCAGCACAATCATCTCCACATCTCGAGAAGTTTTAGATCGAGCCGAGTACATTAGCCCCAGATAAATGACTCCCTCTATATCAGCCCTCCCCACATGGTAATTACTTCCATCTCGAGGGTACGTATTATACATGTTATCGGTCTAGTTAGAAACCCGGTTTTCTATGGGATGGTAAGCGGCCGCCAAGAATATATCCCAACTCTAACCCCATCACTGTCTATCTATTAGGATTAGGTGTATTGGCTGTTTTATGGGGGGGGGGGGGGGCTGCCTGTGTGTAGGTGTACTTTACCGGTCATCGGAGGGAAGGACTCAGTTAAAGTCTTGCACAGTTTAAATCAGCGGCCTACCAAACCGTTTAGAATTAGATTGTTTTGACAAGAGGTGGTTATGGTATTTATTGCAGAACAAAGTTGTCGTATTTTTCACTGACAGTTGTATCTACACCCTCACACTTGTATACACCTCCCTCACATGTATACACCTCCCTCACAAACACCTCCCTAACACGTGCATACACCTCCCTCACTGACACGTGCATACACCTCACTCACACATACACCTCCGTCTCACACACCTCCCTCACACGTGCATACACCTCCCTCACACATACACCTCCGTCTCACACACCTCCCTCACACGTGCATACACCTCCCTCACACATACACCTCCGTCTCACACACCTCCCTCACACGTGCATACACCTCCCTCACACATACACCTCCGTCTCACACACCTCCCTCACACGTGCATACACCAGCCTCGGCTTGTATACCACCCTACCACCTGATGTACGACTACTAAGAGTGTGAATGAACAATCCAGCTTCCAATATTCAGAACTTGTGATCACCTAGATGACCGTAGCCAATATGTTGGCAAACAAACGATACTTGCACGTGCTAGTTTGTCTAGCCTTTCATCTTTATGTTAACGAGCAAACTCTTTCCTTTGTCAAGGTTTCGCTCGAACGCGAGAAGAGACGTACTAGTAAAACTTTAGCCATCGAGAAGTGTTAGTGCGGTTACTAGTATTTTTACCTCATTATCGGTATACTTCAAAAACAAATGTCTTCATCAGATATTGCCTTCAATCTGGTGTTATCCAAATATTTCCTTACAGATTGACCCAAGCCCCGTATCACTACTATCCAAGTATTTTCCAACAAATCAAGCCCCGTATCAGCAAGAGATCTGCCGCCTTATTGTCATGTAAGGCCTCAGTCTCTGGGTGTTGCCTAGCTCATTCCTATTCGCATCCAGCGTCCCAGCGAAGACGTGCGTGGAATGTGTCTGTTAGCTGACTTAACATTACAGGGCTCCCTGGCTTATGTGGGGGTTTACCGGTCACGTGGGATCCCGCGCTATCGACCCCGCCGGTCAAAGCCGATTGTTCGCCCCTGTAATAGGCGAATCAAAGAAAAGGTTGTAAGCTTGCACGGTCCATTACACCCCGGGACTTGGTTCACTCACGCCAATATTGCCGTGTCCACAGATGTTCACTTTGTCTTTGTCTTCCTCGCTATATTTCCATTAGTACTTGACGGTCAGCATGTGCATGGCTTGAAATAACAGTAGTGCTTTGTTTGTGTAGTCACTCTATTGTTGGTCAAGTGGTCAGCTTTATAGAATTGTTACCGACCCTAAGATAGAGAATCAATTCAAATTTAAGATTGTAAACATTTTCAGTCAAAGGCAGTCTGGGAGATGTTGTTCAATCATTAATTGTAGTTTGGTGGCTGACCTGTGTGACTTGGTTAGTGGTACGTGTTTACCCGTCTGGTAGGCTGTGGTTCCTACCTCTGTAGTTTTACCTGCATGTAACCAACGTATTTTTATTTGACCTGGCTAAGGTGTAATAACCATCCTGGTTATCTAGAAGGGGTGTGATTGAATGAACTACTTTAACAGCAGTGACCTTGTTCACTTATTTATCAACATTAGCACGTGACGTCACCTTTACTTGTTACCTTCCCATGTTTAGTCGTAGTTACCAGACACGCGACTGACTGCTTAACGGACAACACCAGTGCGGAGAAAATGTCACGGGCGAGATAATCCCTATAATCCATTGGCAACAGAGCGTGGCCGTGCTGTGTTAGTACACCCCATCTCAGTGAGGGGAGCTGTTTGCCACGGTTCTCTCCCCTGATCCACCAGGTATGTGCACGGAGTCCTCACTCAAGCACAAGAATGCCATTGGGAGACAATACCTAAGTGGAAGCCACGTTCTACGGTCCAAGACCAAATGTCTCAAATCTTAAAGTCATCCCAGCGACAGCCGGCTATGCCAGTTAGATGTCATTAGACGCTCCTCCGTTGTTGGCTACCTAATCTGTACGCGTGTCTGTCAAATACTAGCATGTCCCTCCTAGGATAAACATCTGTCCAGCAGATTTATTTGACCAGTCCACACAGTTGACTGCATGTCAGATGGCGACCTACTGTGGCCCACATCAAGTATGTTTGCTCACATACATGTGTGGGGTAGTCAGCCAATTTATCTCTGTTTGCATGTATTTCGTGCATGCAGTTGACACTTGTAATGAGAGAGTAGAAACAGGCGCCACCGCCAGAGGGGGACCAGGCTGGGAGCTAGCTCTACTTTACATGGCAGGGTTATGACAGTGGACCAGCGCTTTATTCTAACTGCACCTCACGGATTGGTTTCTCTCCAATGTTTTCACCGTATGCAACACCACCATTTGCTCTTTACTTCTAGCAATAGGACTGTCCAATAACCCATCTGGATGAAGGGACCCGTGGTTGTTTGATTTTTTACTTGCTCCTTTTTTTTTTTTAAACAAAAATTTTGTGTGTACTATTTATATATAGTAAAAACTCTTTGTTCAGATGGGATGGTATATATATATCTAAGACAATTTGACTGTCTCACCAATATGTCCACTGTCTAGGTTGAATGGTATCCATGACTGTGATTGCCTCACCATTACACATAAAATGTCAAGCGCTTAACCCGATGGCCTCGTACATAAAAGGCCCTTAAGCCTCTAGAGGTGGGCTGGGAGAGACCTAATAGTTCGTTGATCGGATCTTTAGCGCTGACAGAAGCTGCGCCATTTAACGTTGAGGGATTATACAGGTACACGGCGGTCTGATTTCTAACTGCTGCGCGACCTTTACTTAGTTAAGAACCCTGACAAGCAGGATGTCTCTGATACAACGTATCTGCTTACTTAAACCAGCCACTATGCCTGGCTTGTGACAGTGTAAGTCAAGGCTTGATTAGGAGAACTTTAATTTGGATCGTCGATAGGGTACAACAAAATTATGAAGGCACGCTAGACTGTAAAGGGACACACAGACACATAACGTCTGTCAGCACACAGACACATAACGTCGGTCAGCACAGAGACACATTACGTCGGTCAGCACACAGACACATAACGTCGGTCAGCACAGAGACACATTACGTCGGTCAGCACAGAGACACATAACGTCTGTCAGCACACAGACACCAGAGGTCGGTCAGCACACAGACACATTACGTCGGTCAGCACACAGACACATAACGTCGGTCAGCACAGAGACACATTACGTCGGTCAGCACACAGACACATAACGTCGGTCAGCACACAGACACATAACGTCGGTCAGCACACAGACACCAGAGGTCGGTCAGCACACAGACACATAACGTCGGTCAGCACACAGACACATAACGTCGGTCAGCACAGAGACACATTACGTCGGTCAGCACACAGACACATAACGTCGGTCAGCACACAGACACATAACGTCGGTCAGCACACAGACACATAACGTCGGTCAGCACACAGACACCAGAGGTCGGTCAGCACACAGACACATAACGTCGGTCAGCACACAGACACATAACATCGGTCAGCACACAGACACCAGAGGTCGGTCCGCACACAGACACATAACGTCGGTCAGCACACAGACACATAACGTCGGTCAGCACAGAGACACCAGAGGTCGGTCAGCACACAGACACATAACGTCGGTCAGCACACAGACACATAACATCGGTCAGCACACAGACACCAGAGGTCGGTCAGCACACAGACACATAACGTCGGTCAGCACACAGACACATAACGTCGGTCAGCACACAGACACATAACGTCGGTCAGCACACAGAAACATAACATCGGTCAGCACACAGACACCAGAGGTCGGTCAGCACACAGACACATAACGTCGGTCAGCACAGAGACACATTACGTCGGTCAGCACACAGACACATAACGTCGGTCAGCACACAGACACATAACGTCGGTCAGCACACAGACACATAACGTCGGTCAGCACACAGACACATAACGTCGGTCAGCACACAGACACATAACGTCGGTCAGCACACAGACACATAACGTCGGTCAGCACACAGACACATAACGTCGGTCAGCACACAGACACATAACGTCGGTCAGCACACAGACACATAACGTCGGTCAGCACACAGACACCAGAGGTCGGTCAGCACACAGACACATAACGTCGGTCAGCACACAGACACATAACGTCGGTCAGCACAGAGACACATTACGTCGGTCAGCACACAGACACATAACGTCGGTCAGCACACAGACACATAACGTCGGTCAGCACACAGACACATAACGTCGGTCAGCACACAGACACATAACGTCGGTCAGCACACAGACACAACGTCGGTCAGCACACATGCACATAACGTCGGTCAGCACACAGACACATAACGTCGGTCAGCACACAGACACATAACGTCGGTCAGCACAGAGACACATTACGTCGGTCAGCACACAGACACATAACGTCGGTCAGCACACAGACACATAACGTCGGTCAGCACACAGACACATAACGTCGGTCAGCACACAGACACCAGAGGTCGGTCAGCACACAGACACATAACGTCGGTCAGCACACAGACACATAACGTCGGTCAGCACACAGACACATAACGTCGGTCAGCACAGAGACACATTACGTCGGTCAGCACACAGACACATAACGTCGGTCAGCACACAGACACATAACGTCGGTCAGCACACAGACACATAACGTCGGTCAGCACACAGACACATAACGTCGGTCAGCACACAGACACATAACGTCGGTCAGCACACAGACACATAACGTCGGTCAGCACACAGACACATAACGTCGGTCAGCACACAGACACATAACGTCGGTCAGCACACAGACACCAGAGGTCGGTCAGCACACAGACACATAACGTCGGTCAGCACACAGACACATAACGTCGGTCAGCACAGAGACACATTACGTCGGTCAGCACACAGACACATAACGTCGGTCAGCACACAGACACATAACGTCGGTCAGCACACAGACACATAACGTCGGTCAGCACACAGACACCAGAGGTCGGTCAGCACACAGACACATAACGTCGGTCAGCACACAGACACATAACGTCGGTCAGCACAGAGACACATTACGTCGGTCAGCACACAGACACATAACGTCGGTCAGCACACAGACACATAACGTCGGTCAGCACACAGACACATAACGTCGGTCAGCACACAGACACATAACGTCGGTCAGCACACAGACACATAACGTCGGTCAGCACACAGACACATAACGTCGGTCAGCACACAGACACATAACGTCGGTCAGCACACAGACACATAACGTCGGTCAGCACACAGACACATAACGTCGGTCAGCACACAGACACATAACGTCGATCAGCACACAGACACATAACGTCGGTCAGCACACAGACACATAACGTCGGTCAGCACACAGACACATAACGTCGGTCAGCACACAGACACATAACGTCGGTCAGCACACAGACACATAACGTCGGTCAGCACACATGCACATAACGTCGGTCAGCACACAGACACATAACGTCGGTCAGCACACAGACACATAACGTCGGTCAGCACACAGACACCAGAGGTCGGTCAGCACACAGACACATAACGTCGGTCAGCACACAGACACATAACGTCGGTCAGCACAGAGACACATAACGTCGGTCAGCACACAGACACATAACGTCGGTCAGCACACAGACACATGACGTCGGTCAGCACACAGACACATAACGTCGGTCAGCACACAGACACATAACGTCGGTCAGCACACAGACACATAACGTCGGTCAGCACACAGACACCGGACGTCGGTCAGCACACAGACACATAACATCGGTCAGCACACAGACACATAACATCGGTCAGCACACAGACACATAACGTCGGTCAGCACACAGACACATAACGTCGGTCAGCACACAGACACATAACGTCGGTCAGCACACAGACACATAACATCGGTCAGCACACAGACACCAGAGGTCGGTCAGCACACAGACACATAACGTCGGTCAGCACACAGACACATAACGTCGGTCAGCACACAGACACATAACGTCGGTCAGCACACAGACACATAACGTCGGTCAGCACACAGACACCGGACGTCGGTCAGCACACAGACACATAACATCGGTCAGCACACAGACACATAACATCGGTCAGCACACAGACACATAACGTCGGTCAGCACACAGACACATAACGTCGGTCAGCACACAGACACCGGACGTCGGTCAGCACACAGACACATAACATCGGTCAGCACACAGACACATAACATCGGTCAGCACACAGACACATAACGTCGGTCAGCACACAGACACATAACGTCGGTCAGCACACAGACACATAACGTCGGTCAGCACACAGACACATAACGTCGGTCAGCACACAGACACATAACGTCGGTCAGCACACAGACACATAACGTCGGTCAGCACACAGACACATAACGTCGGTCAGCACACAGACACATAACGTCGGTCAGCACACATGCACATAACGTCGGTCAGCACACAGACACATAACGTCGGTCAGCACACAGACACATAACGTCGGTCAGCACACAGACACATAACGTCGGTCAGCACACAGACACCAGAGGTCGGTCAGCACACAGACACATAACGTCGGTCAGCACACAGACACATAACGTCGGTCAGCACACAGACACATAACGTCGGTTAGCACACATGCACTGGACGTCGGTCAGCACACAGACACATAACGTCGGTCAGCACACATGCACATAACGTCGGTCAGCACACAGACACATAACGTCGGTCAGCACACAGACACATAACGTCGGTCAGCACACAGACACATAACGTCGGTCAGCACACAGACACCAGAGGTCGGTCAGCACACAGACACATAACGTCGGTCAGCACACAGACACATAACGTCGGTCAGCACACAGACACATAACGTCGGTCAGCACACAGACACATAACGTCGGTCAGCACACAGACACAACGTCGGTCAGCACACATGCACATAACGTCGGTCAGCACAGAGACACATAACGTCGGTCAGCACACAGACACATAACGTCGGTCAGCACACAGACACATAACGTCGGTCAGCACACAGACACATAACGTCGGTCAGCACACAGACACTGGACGTCGGTCAGCACACAGACACATAACGTTGGTCAGCACATAACGTCGGTCAGCACACAGGCACATAACGTCGGTCAGCACACATGCACATAACGTCGGTCAGCACACATGCACATAACGTCGGTCAGCACACAGACACATAACGTCGGTCAGCACACATGCACATAACGTCGGTCAGCACACATGCACATAACGTCGGTCAGCACACAGACACATAACGTCGGTCAGCACACAGACACTGGACGTCGGTCAGCACACAGACACATAACGTTGGTCAGCACATAACGTCGGTCAGCACACATGCACATAACGTCGGTCAGCACACATGCACATAACGTCGGTCAGCACACATGCACTAGTGCACTAGATAAGAGCCCCTGACCGCCCTTTGATGTCCGCTGGCAACTAGGTTTGAGTGTATCTTCAGGTGCCACCAATTTGACCGCAACCTGCGCGAGGGTGGGGATTTAATTTAACCACCGAGGCCACAACCCAGCACTGCCCCGCCTGGCGCTGGAGAAAACAGGTGCCAGGATAACATGCTCAGGTGGTTCTCAGATAACTTCCTGACAGCGAGTGGTCATTCCTTCCGCTCTGGGTTACTTGCTGGTGGCCTTGACCTTTGGCGCCTAATTGTTTGTGCCGTGAAGTCGTGATTTTTTCCAATGGTTTCCGCATCTGTCTGGTAGTTGAAGACTGCTGCTATAGCGCATGTCTATTTGTGTGATTATAGAGCCAGTCTATCCTAGTATTTCTGGTTTACTTCCAACAGAAGCATGTCCAGCTAGAGGAGGTTTTAATTTGAACATTGGCCGGAAACAAATCTAAGTCCTAGTTTATTACCATTATAGTCTTGTAATCAGTCGTCATCAAGAAGATTCGTTTATTTATTTGCGATTAATTACAACACGTATGTTGCAACTTGTTACGACATTGAAAAAACGTTTAGTCTTACATTTAAACTGTTCTTACATAGCTGGACACTGTTTATTCACTGGCCCTTAGCTGCTATGTGATGACCCTTTGACCACCTCTAACTTAAGTGGATTTAGCAACGGTTAAGAAAAGGATTACAAGAATGCACCAAGTACACGCTGACCAGCTGACACCAGATCTCCAAATGGACCAAGGTTAGACCACTACCACTCTGAAATATTTCATTCGTGCTCAAGTGGAGAAAAAATATTCAGCAACAGAAAATAACCTCTCGACCTTCAAAAACCGGACCGAGGAAAAAAAAAATGCGCACCTAATAAAAAAAAAAGTACTGTAGTCCAATGGTGAACTGAACTCCACGTGAAACTACCCCGACGCTGTTTTTTTTTCAACAGACGCCAACTTTGGTTTCCCAGCAGCTACGGGAAGACTTTTATTACGGTCAGTGGAGCAAATCTG
This sequence comes from Physella acuta, assembly GCF_028476545.2. Taxonomy (NCBI): domain Eukaryota; kingdom Metazoa; phylum Mollusca; class Gastropoda; family Physidae; genus Physella; species Physella acuta. The sequence goes on along the minus strand of NW_026731841.1, from coordinate 86,149 downwards.
ATTGAGCAGGTAATGCACATCTACACGGTGGGAAACAGCACGCCCCTCCCGCCCCCCCCCCTCCCACGACTCTGTCCTTTGCCTGACCTCGACTTGGTATTTGACCTGGGTCGCTATGTGAGGGGCTTAAGGTCTGGCGATTATTTTCGCTGGCTTTTGGTGACGAGCCGTCATAGCCTACTCATAGCGCTAGTAGACGTCCAAACTTGGGCGTGTAAAGCTGGCGATATGATGGTTTAATACATCCTACTTAGACTGTGGCTGTTGTTGGAGGTGGTTAACGGTTGTATTGCTTCTACCTGCGGTTGTTGTTGTAGGTAGTTAACGGTTGCTTCTACCTGCGGCTGTTGTTGTAGGTAGTTAACGGTTGATTCTACCCGCGGTTGTTGTTGGAGGTAGTTAACGGTTGTATTGCTTCTACCTGCGGTTGTCGTTGTAGGTAGTTAACGGTTGATTCTACCTGCGGTTGTTGTTGGAGGTAGTTAACGGTTGTATTGCTTCTACCTGCGGTTGTCCCGTAACTTTGGTGGTCTTGTATACGTAAATATGTTGGTGTTTGTTAACGTTGGTTGTATCATACAAAATATATGGTGGTACTTGTTAACGTTGGATGTATTATAGTAATTATACACATAAAAATATGGTGGTGCCTGCTAAGGTTGGTTATATTATACACGTATAAAAATATGGTGGTGCCTGCTACACTAGAGTGTATTGCTGTACTGTTCTGTGTGTACAGTTATTGGCGGGCTATACAAGTAAACTAGCGAGTCTGACAGATACCGTCATCTAAGCACACATACATCTGAGGCAAGAGAACATAAAGCATAGTATTGATGTCTCGACCAATATTTGTTAATTAAGTGCTAAACTCTTCACCGCCTCAGAGGGTACAAGAGAAGGTAATTGATCCCTTCCGATCTGTTAAGTCATTACTTTAGCCAAGTCGGTGATAGGCAGTCTTGAATAGAACAAACATAAGTAGTCTGGCATTGAACAGCCAGGGAAGGCCTACCTGGGGCTGCCGTTCTTTCATTGCATGTTGACTTAAGAAGTCGGTGTTTGCCTGAGTTTCAGGGCGATAAGCATGGGGCGTCTCACGTTTAGGGAGTGTCGCAGTAGGGCTGGTTAACGGCGAGACCAAGAAAATAGTTTTAAACGTCCCCACCCACCCCTCTCTTCGCATTATAACGGTCATGGGGACAGGAATAATTGTTTAATTTCATATTTTATAAGCGTTCTTCAGTGTGCACTTGAAGGCTGAAGTACTTAGATTTGATGGTGCCCCAGTGTGCCCCTAGGTTTGATGGTGCCCCAGTGTGTCCCTAGGTTTGATGGTGCTCCAGTGTGCCCTTAGGTTTGATGGTGCCCGAGTGTGCCCTTAGGTTTGATGGTGCCCTATTGTGCCCCTAGGTTTGATGGTGCCCCAGTGTGCCCTTAGGTTTGATGGTGCCTCAGTGTGCCCCTAGGTTTGATGGTGCCCCAGTGTGCCCTTAGGTTTGATGGTGCCCTATTGTGCCCCTAGGTTTGATGGTGCCCCAGTGTGCCCTTAGGTTTGATGGTGCCCCAGTGTGCCCCTAGGTTTGGTGGTACCTCAGTGTGCCCCTAGGTTTGATGGTGCCCCAGTGTGCCCTTAGGTTTGATGGTGCCCCAGTGTGCCCCTAGGTTTGGTGGTGTGACATGATGTGCAGCCTAATGTGCAGCAAGATAACTTCGGGTCCCTGATGACGTTACAGTCCACCTAGATCTTATGGGTACCTGACAAACCTAATAGTAATAGGAAACACTATGGCGTTGAGCATAGTTCTTATCCTTTTATATGCCGAAATAATTGAAACAGACGAAATCTACTTCATCTGCCCCATTTGTCTTGGACACAGATATCCGTCAGTAGCAGTAGCCCCCTTGTCCCCCCCCCCCCCACCCCCAGTTGTTTGTTATGTCAGCCACACATCTCGCCTATAAAAACCAATAAACAGACAGCAGCCTTATGTTTACCATCTTGTGGTAATAGCAGGGCCGGCTAAGGGTTGACATTTAGAGCACATTTTTTACAGAGTTCCCTGTTAGTACCTAGAGGTCTAGCACATTTTTACAGAGTTCCCTGTTAGTACCTAGAGGTCTAGCACATTTTTACAGAGTTCCCTGTTAGTACCTAGAGGTCTAGCACATTTTTTTTTCTCAGAGGTCTAGTTGCGTGTATCAGCGGTTAGTGAAACCCAGTGGAGGTACCTGTCAGAACGGACCTACCTCTCGACCTTACACACCGACCACGGCTGTACCCATCCACCCCACTACTGTACCAATCCACCTCACGACTGTACCCATCCACCTCACGGCTGTACCCATCCACCTCACAACTGTACCCATCCACCTCACGGCTGTACCCATCCACCTCACGGCTGTACCCATCCACTTCACGGCTGTACCCATCCACCTCACGACTGTACCCATCCACCTCACGGCTGTACCCATCCATCTCACGGCTGTACCCATCCACTTCACGGCTACACATCCACGAAGGGCTGTCCTCATCTCTCAACTATCCACACCCACCTGCATCAAAGAATGATACTTGTCTCCAAGTGTTGATAAAAGAAGAAACAATTTCAAATAAGTACGCACGTAGACTGATCAGATTGTTATAGACTTTATATTTACCTTTGTACTTTATTGATTGTTAATATTAAAATATGTAAAGACAATGTTTGTATGAAATAGTTTTGTTAACGAAATATTTGTTTGGTAATGGTAGGAAGATAACCAGTATATTACATTGGAAGTGATCTAAATCCTACCAAAGTAGACTATAGCACGTTATTTTTCTAGTCAGATCAGAAAGGTCTTTATACAAAAACAACAACAGTCTATGCGTTCTGTCACAACAATCGATGATTTCAATGAGAATGTAAACACGGGGTCGAGGTTCAAAGTTCATCCCCAACTACCGTAACACGGAGTCTATAGCCAATGACTTTGATCTGAGTCGGCCTACTGTGTTTGTTGTCTGAGAGTATCGTTGCATTGATTAGATTATCTATTGACACAAGTCATCCACGAGTTAATCCCACAGATCAGTGATGTTTTTAAAAACAAATGCGCACAATTGAGTAGACAAGCGTGCAGTTATTTTGGGCCGGCCAGATGTAAGCCAAGGTACGCAGCCTTGATGAGGTAGTAAATAAGCGATTCCCCGGGGGTCAAGCTTATTTTGGTGTCCTGGTACTAAAGTGCGATGCAGGCTAGAACATACCTGATAGCTCGGGTCCTTTAGCTACTGAAGGAATAAAAGACAAACCTCGACCATCTGACCGTGCTACCGACCTCTGAGCGTGTTTCACATACACACCCACGGAATCAGCTGGTAACATTGTTCTGTACTTTTTTTTTTTAGTCAGACTGGCGTTTATAAAAGTCTTTTCATTATTTTTTTAACGTGGCTAAAATATTGGGATGCTTTCAAAAGTTTGGCCATTTTCCGGGTGACACGCTGACCTCTGTCCTGGATGTTTTCAAGGGCCCCGGGTCACGCTTGGGTTACTGCGTGGCGTTGGTGTCAAGCAGTGAAAAGCTGGTGTGGCGTGGGCCCATGACAGCAGAGGCCGTATAGGAATCCGGGCGTCACGTGAACGCCGATCAATGGTGATCAGTTGGGTTATGTAGGTCAGGCTACCGCCATGAGTCACTTTAAAAAAACTGGGTCCAGTAGGTCTCAGTGAGAGGGTCCAGTAAGTCTCAGTGTGAGGGTCCAGTAGGTCCAGTGTGAGGGTCCAATAGGTCCCAGTGTGAGGGTCCAATAGGTCCCAGTGTGAGGGTCCAATAGGTCCCGGTGTGAGGGTCCAATAGGTCCCAGTGTGAGGGTCCAATAGGTCCCGGTGTGAGGGTCCAATAGGTCCCAGTGTGAGGGTCCAATAGGTCCCAGTGTGAGGGTCCAATAGGTCCCAGTGTGAGGGTCCAATAGGTCCCAGTGTGAGGGTCCAATAGGTCCCAGTGTGAGGGTCCAGTAGGTCCCAGTGTGAGGGTCCAATAGGTCTCAGTGTGAGGGTCCAATAGGTCCCAGTGTGAGGGTCCAATAGGTCCCAGTGTGAGGGTCCAATAGGTCCCAGTGTGAGGGTCTCATAGGTCCCAGTGTGAGGGTCCAATAGGTCCAGTGTGAGGGTCCAATAGGTCTCAGTGTGAGGGTCCAATAGGTCCCAGTGTGAGGGTCCAATATGTGAGGGTCCAATAGGTCCCAGTGTGAGGGTCCAATAGGTCCCAGTGTGAGGGTCCAATAGGTCCCAGTGTGAGGGTCCAATAGGTCCCAGTGTGAGGGTCCAATAGGTTCAGTGTGAGGGTCCAGTAGGTCCAGTGTGAGGGTCCAGTAAGTCTCAGTGTGAGGGTCCAGTAGGTCTCAGTGTGAGGGTCCAATAGGCCCCAGTGTGAGGGTCCAATAGGTTCAGTGTGAGGGTCCAATAGGTTCAGTGTGAGGGTCCAGTAGGTCCAGTGTGAGGGTCCAGTAAGTCTCAGTGTGAGGGTCCAGTAGGTCTCAGTGTGAGGGTCCAATAGGTCCCAGTGTGAGGGTCCAATAGGTCCCAGTGTGAGGGTCCAATAAGTCCCAGTGTGAGGGTCCAATAGGTCCCAGTGTGAGGGTCCAATGGGTTCAGTGTGAGGGTCCAATAGGTCCCAGTGTGAGGGTCCAATAGTTCCCAGTGTGAGGGTCCAATAGGTCCCAGTGTGAGGGTCCAATAGGTCCCAGTGTGAGGGTCCAATGGGTTCAGTGTGAGGGTCCAATAGGTCCCAGTGTGAGGGTCCAATAGGTCCCAGTGTGAGGGTCCAATAGTTCCCAGTGTGAGGGTCCAATAGGTCCCAGTGTGAGGGTCCAATAGGTCCCAGTGTGAGGGTCCAATAGGTCCCAGTGTGAGGGTCCAGTAGGTCTCAGTGTGAGGGTCCAATAGGTCCCGGTGTGAGGGTCCAATAGGTCCCAGTGTGAGGGTCCAATAGGTCTCAGTGTGAGGGTCCAATAGGTCTCAGTGTGAGGGTCCAATAGGTCCCAGTGTGAGGGTCCAATAGGTCTCAGTGTGAGGGCCCAATAGGTCCCAGTGTGAGGGTCCAATGGGTCCCAGTGTGAGGGTCCAATAGGTCCCAGTGTGAGGGTCCAATAGGTCCCAGTGTGAGGGTCCAATAGGTCCCAGTGTGAGGGTCCAATAGGTCCCAGTGTGAGGGTCCAATAGGTTCAGTGTGAGGGTCCAATAGGTCCCAGTGTGAGGGTCCAATAGGTCCCAGTGTGAGGGTCCAATAGGTCCCAGTGTGAGGGTCCAATAGGTCCCAGTGTGAGGGTCCAATAGGTCCCAGTGTGAGGGTCCAATAGGTCCCAGTGTGAGGGTCCAATAGGTCCCAGTGTGAGGGTCCAATAGGTCTCAGTGTGAGGGTCCAATAGGTCCCAGTGTGAGGGTCCAATAGGTCCCAGTTTGAGGGGCAGTGTTACTTGGTGTGGGTGTCAAACATGGCCTAGAGTGTGGGTCAAACATGTTTTCACCCATTATAACTGCAGTGAATGATTCATTACACATTAGGTGTTCTAGTTCCACGCGACGATTGACAAACAATAAAATGTAACGGGTTTATATCCCAGCCTGTTGATACTACAGTATTTGTATCCATACGAGTATGTTGGTTGCAACATTTGAAATCTGCAAACTATTGTATTTTTAATCTCACTAACACGTGCTGTCTGGGACACAGATTTATAAAACATTTAGCTACTGCCACCTGTTTTGTTCTGTTACTAGTAACTTTGGTCGTGTGTTACTTCCCTTGTGTCTACCACGCCCCCCCCCCCCCCCACAAAACCTAGCAACTGCTGTAGTCTAATGTCTGATATTGACGTATAGTGGCATTGACCTCAACAGTCGTCTACCTGGCATTGAGCACTAAACAGGAAGCCGACATCATGCCAGAAATGTGAGAGCTGGTTAACTCAGCAACCTTCGGAAGTTTGTGGAATACATTTTTTTTTTTCAAAGATGTAGAGAACTGTTGGCTGTGTTGTAACTATTACAATCTAGTCGCTTTATAAAAGACGTGAAAGTGATAAGGTGCCCAATAAGTTGACTGTGTTGTATCACCTACATGCCCGCGGCAGTTGGTGTTGTATCACCTACATGCCCGCGGCAGTTGGTGTTGTATCACCTACATGCGGCAGTTGTTGTTGTATCACCTACATGTCAGATGGTGGCTAATGTGAGAACCTTTGTGTTGTCGAACATTGACAGGTAAACAAAAGCTGTCTGATGAATGAGTCACCCGCCGAGACAGTGGTGCACTAGTGTGGTGCTGGAGTAGGTGTCAACACTGCGTCAGATGTGCATCCATTACGTGCACAATTAGTCCAGACCTCCCGCTTGTTTTCTCCTGCCGACGGTTGAACGATCTCGCCGTTACCTTGACCCCACGCACTGCCCCACTCCCACTTTACCTTTGCCAACATCCAGTGACCCCTTGACTTTCTCGTCTACTCCAGTAAACAACACGTTACGTCACCAAGACCACGTGACCAGCCACGGGTATTCCACTCATATAATACCATTAATAGCATACAAACATTTTCTTGGTGGTTGTTAGTAATGTTACACTACACTTACACAATCAGATGCTCCGCATTAGCGTACCTACATAACTGTATGGCCAGTTAAACGGCTATGTCAGCCCTAAACCTTTAGCCCTAAGTAGTTTGAGGGCTAAAGTAACCTTATCGATTCACTCCATTATACGCCAATATCTGGGTACGGTTAATTACTCCAAGTGATAAAAACCGCGCACTGCTATTCTTAGCTAATATTAGACCAAGGGAAGTAACTAAAAAAATAAATTTGGAAATATAGTGCGGTTGGCCCACACGTTAGAAACATAATCAGCGAAGTTTCACTCCTTTAAATTAACCAAGTGATGTGTTTTAAAATAGTTTATTGGTCTAAAAATATCACTGATTAACGAAGTGATGGTCTTAAATATTGAGTCGTTCTAAAACAGTAAAGCTTTATTAACTCTGTGGAAATAAATAGAAAATCTCATGTAACACGATTGTCGGTCGCAGGTTAAAATAAATTTTAAACTCTTAAACTGGCACACAATCCTTTTAGCTTACAATATTTTAATTCAGTACAATCATTTGGGCGTACAATCTTTGGTTCTATACAATCCCTCACAATCCTTTAGATTTGAAATAGGGCGCCTATTATTAGTGCGCAGCGATGTATGAACGTCGTGTTTTTCTTACCTCTCCAACCTTATCAGCCAGATCAGCTCCACTATCCGCTATCGTTGTTTGAGATAATCACCTGAGACAGTCACACCGAGTACCGTCAACAGTCCCCACCCTCCTCAATCTGTTGGGGAACATCGTACATGTGCACCACTTCTCGACACTTGCTTCGTTTCTTGCCGGCTAAATTGTTTGGTCTTACGGTCTTACTTCGTTTCGTTCCGGCTAAATTGTTTGATCCCATTTTGGTCCCTATCAGTGGGCTTTTGTTTTGTGTAGGGTACATTAAATGTTTGAATCTTGTGTCAAAGATTTGGTCCTTAACAGTGGGCTTTTGTTTTGTGTAGGGTACATAAAATGTTTGAATCTTGTGTCCTAACCTTTGTCCCTAACAGTGGGCTTTTTTTTTGTGTAGGGTACATTAAATGTTTGAATCTTGTGTCCAAACTTTGGTCCCTAACAGTGGGCTTTTGTTTTGTGTAGGGTACATTAAATGTTTGAATCTTGTGTCCAAACTTTGGTCCCGAACAGTGGGCTTTTGTTTTGTGTAGGGTACATAAAATGTTTGAATCTTGTGTCCAAACTTTGGTCCCTAACAGTGGGCTTTTGTTTTGTGTAGGGTACATTAAATGTTTGAATCTTGTGTCCAAACTTTGGTCCCTAACAGTGGGCTTTTGTTTTGTTTAGGGTACATAAAATGTTTGAATCTTGTGTCCAAACTTTGGTCCCTAACAGTGGGCTTTTGTTTTGTGTAGGTTACATTAAATGTTTGAATCTTGTGTCCAAACTTTGGTCCCTAACGGTGGGCTTTTGTTTTGTGTAGGGTACAATAAATGTTTGAATCTTGTGTCCAAACTTTGGTCCTTAACAGTGGGCTTTTGTTTTGTGTAGGTTACATTAAATGTTTGAATCTTGTGTCCAAACTTTGGTCCCTAACAGTGGGCTTTTGTTTTGTGTAGGGTACATAAAATGTTTGAGTCTTGTGTCCTAACTTTGGTCCCTAACAGTGGGCTTTTGTTTTGTGTAGGATGACGACAATAGCCCGGTGTCTAAACTTGACCTGACGTCACGTGTAGCTGCCACTCTACAGACGACACCATCAACTGTGGGGTCCAGTGGTGACCAGACAGTGGCACAGAACACTGGCCAGGACCTGGGTGATGAAACACTTGACAACAGCTGTGATCAAAGCACTTCAGTGGACTCTACTTGCGGGTCATCCTTACCTGAGGATTCTATTTCTGGGTCTTCTCTACATGAGTCTAGTGTCAGCCCCGCAGATGTGCCCAGTGGCCCCACTAACGTGTCACCCCAGGACTATTCCCCAACAACCAAACCCCTGGAGGATTATAAGCACGACTCTGAAGGGTTGATTGCCTGCCTACATGGGATGAGTATAGAGGAGTTGTACAAGAAACTTCAGCAAGTCGACCCAGTCACAGCAGCCAGACTTCACCCTAGGAACAAGCGGAAAGTGGTAAGGTAAGGGTTGACACATCACTCAGGGAGGGGCGGTTACACACCTCTAAGCCTGAGGTGATTGGGGGCAGTTGCATGTAGTTGTTAATGATGTTGTTGTCCCGTGGACAAAATGCTGCAGTGTACAGCAAGCCCAGGCATCACCTGAACTGTTTGATCCCAGTCAGTGCAGTCCTTTAGTAGAGATGAAACTTAGCAAGTGATTGGGAAAAACCCTACAGTCACAGATTGAGAAAACTAAGTTATCTTCAAGTGCAGATGATAGCATTTTGCTGATAATTGTAAGACATTCAATAGCCTGATAGAGTGTGTGCAGGCCAAGGTGATGATTCACTAACTCTGGACTTTGAGTCAGCCATTGGTTGTGACTCTGGTGAGTCAGCCAGTGGTCATGGAGTCAGTCTTTGGGGGTCGTGACTCTGGTGTGTCAGCCAGGGGTTGTGTGAGTCAGTCAGTGGTCGTGACTCTGGTGAGCCAGTCAGTGGTGGTTAAGTCAGTCAGTGGTCGTTGAGTCAGTCAGTAGTCGTGTGAGTCAGTCAGTGGTCGTGTGAGTCAGCCAGTGGTCGTGACTCTGGTGAGTCAGTCAGTGGTCGTGTGTCAGTCAGTGGTCGTGTGAGTCAGCCAGTGGTCGTGTGAGTCAGTCAGTGGTCGTGTGAGTTAGCCAGTGGTCGTGTGAGTCAGCCAGTTGAGTCAGTCAGTGGTCGTGTGAGTCAGTCAGTGGTCGTTGAGTCAGTCAGTAGTCGTGTGAGTCAGTCAGTGGTCGTGTGAGTCAGCCAGTGGTCGTGTGAGTCAGTCAGTGGTCGTGACTCTGGTGAGTCAGTCAGTGGTCGTGTGAGTCAGTCAGTAGTCGTGTGAGTCAGCCAGTGGTCGTGTGAGTCAGTCAGTGGTCGTGACTCTGGTGAGTCAGCCAGTGGTCGTGTGAGTCAGCCAGTGGTCGTGTGAGTCAGCCAGTGGTCGTGTGAGTCAGCCAGTGGTCGTGTGAGTCAGTCAGTGGTCGTGTGAGTCAGTCAGTGGTCTTGTGAGTCAGTCAGTGGTCCTGACTCTGGTGAGTCAGCCAGTGGTCGTGTGAGTCAGCCAGTGGTCGTGTGAGTCAGCCAGTGGTCGTGTGAGTCAGCCAGTGGTCGTGTGAGTCAGTCAGTGGTCGTGTGAGTCAGCCAGTGGTCGTGTGAGTCAGTCAGTGGTCCTGACTCTGGTGAGTCAGCCAGTGGTCGTGTGAGTCAGTCAGTGGTCGTGTGAGTCAGCCAGTGGTCCTGACTCTGGTGAGTCAGCCAGTGGTCCTGACTCTGGTGAGTCAGCCAGTGGTCGTTGAGTCAGACTGTGGTCGTGTGAGTCAGCCAGTGGTCCTGACTCTGGATTCTATCCCCAGGGCTCTTCATGTGTACTACCAAACTGGGCGCACAATGTCGGCCATCTTGAAGGAGCAGCACGCTGGTCAAGAGAACGTCAAGAGTGGACCTCTGCGTTACCCTGACCCCTGCATTATCTGGGTCAAGTGCGCTCAACCAGGTACTTCTCATACCTAGTATGGCTGGTCCTTTGGTGAGGGGGGGGGGGGGGTTAAAGGCTTTTTGAAACTGGTTGTTAGGGTTACCCAGTGGATGTGGGGGTTGGTCCAGTTTAGAGAGTGGAATATGGTTGTATGTACAGTTGTGGGTAAAATACAGAGAGTGGAATATGGTTGTATGTACAGTTGTGGGTAAAATACAGAGAGTGGAGTATGGTTGTATGTACAGTTGTGGGTAAAATACAGAGAGTGGAGTATGGTTGTATGTACAGTTGTGGGTAAAATACAGAGAGTGGAATATGGTTGTATGTACAGTTGTGGGTAAAATACAGAGAGTGGAATATGGTTGTATGTACAGTTGTGGGTAAAATACAGAGAGTGGAATATGGTTGTAGGTACAGTTGTGGGTAAAATACAGAGAGTGGAATATGGTTGTATGTACAGTTGTGGGTAAAATACAGAGAGTGGAGTATGGTTGTATGTACAGTTGTGGGTAAAATACAGAGAGTGGAATATGGTTGTATGTACAGTTGTGGGTAAAATACAGAGAGAGGAATATGGTTGTATGTACAGTTGTGGGTAAAATACAGAGAGAGGAATATGGTTGTATGTACAGTTGTGGGTAAAATACAGAGAGTGGAATATGGTTGTAGGTACAGTTGTGAGTAAAATACAGAGAGTGGAATATGGTTGTATGTACAGTTGTGGGTAAAATACAGAGAGTGGAATATGGTTGTAGGTACAGTTGTGAGTAAAATACAGAGAGTGAAATATGGTTGTATGTACAGTTGTGGGTAAAATACAGAGAGTGGAATATGGTTGTAGGTACAGTTGTGAGTAAAATACAGAGAGTGAAATATGGTTGTATGTACAGTTGTGGGTAAAATACAGAGAGTGGAATATGGTTGTATGTACAGTTGTGGGTAAAATACCCCAATACGACTTGTTTAATCATGGGCCGATGTCAGCATGGGATTGTGATACTGTTTGGACCCTGCTCTTTCCTTCATCTAGTCTTTCTTTTTAGTTGGCTTCTTCTGTATATTCAATGTCAACATATAACAGTTTGTAAACATAACAGTTTGTAAACTTATAACAGTTTGTAAACGTATAACAGTTTATAAAGATATAAGATAAAGAAACCAACCCCAGCAAATCTTGAAGATGTGGCTGCTCGACCATAAGGACTTGTGTAAGCCAGTTTGGCGTTAGAATAAAGACTTTGCTAAAAATAACTCACTGATAGCTACAAATAGTTTTATGTTTTTGTTTCCTGTGCTAATCAGGTCATGATATCTGGAGGATCGCGCCGCCATTAGAATGTAGGTTCAATAACAGACGTTCATTCACACGACTGAAGTGGGGGGGGGGGGGGGGGTGGCTGCCTGGTCATCTCGTGATCAATATTGTAGACCAGACAAGGGAGTGTCCGAATACAAACGGCCCTGATGTATGGTCAGTTATTAATTGCTGGTTCAACTTCCGGGGCAACCACTTTTAACCTTTTTAAACTTCCGTGTCAGTTAATGAGCAGTCGCGTGCTAATGGTGAAATGAGCTTTCTAGCTCCACATTAGCGCGGAGGTGTCGATGTAGTGAACCAGATGTGGCTTTGTCTAGTCCACAAATAAACACATGTATCAATGAAGCCCCGACTAGACAGCGCTGCAGTGGTCGACGGTGTGCGGACTTTGATGGGCCGAACCAAGCCACATAATCCCACCTGTCTGATTGCGACACAAGACGTTTATTTAGCTCGCGAATAACAAGTGTCTCCTTCACCTTGACCCGGGCGTTCACATAGTTTCAAATAAAAACAAGTTCAAACAAAGATTAGACGATGTTTCGCCTGCATGACCAAAGTGTTGACACCATACGGACGGTTGTAAACACAAGTCATCTAGACCATAACAAAAACATACACATCTAGCAGTACAAGCGGGCTGGGTGTGTTTGAGACGTGGACTAAACATACTTGTTGGTAAACCACGATACGGCCTCGATAAGTTCGTGTCAAATGCCATCGTGGGATACTTTAATGGCTCTCGTTGTATTAGTCGTGTTAATAGCTGTTGTGTCATTAAGGTTAATAGACCATCCTTCATCACGGAGATTATGTTGGAGGGGGCATTATGACCGGGGCTGGGCTATTCACGCAGGCTGTCCCACGGGCTAGACGCAGGCTATCCCACGGGCTAGACGCAGGCTATCCCACGGGCTAGACGCAGGCTATCCCACGGGCTAGACGCAGGCTGTCCCACGGGTTATCCCACAGGCTAGACTTCCTAACTGCTGGACAACCACAAGTTGTAATAACTGACTATCAGGAATAATCTCTTTCTGTTGTCACGTGATTACCCGTCTTATCATCCCATCGTCACAATTACACGTTTAGACCTAGTCGAATTCAGGTTCTGACCAAAAGGATGGGGATTCCTACAAAAACCCATTTTAGGACTTTATGGCCTACAGACAGTTACCCTAGTCATCTCAACTGAATTCGTATTATTGATGCATGAACACATAAAGTATTTGTATTACGTGATTTTACCCAACGACTGTTTACAAATATTGGCGACCTTTATGTAGCGTTCTACATTTGATGGTTGAAGTAGGCCAGACAGGTGTTCTTAGATGCAAAACATGACTGGTCCTGATGTTATAAATAGCCGTCACGTAAGGAATCTGTGACCACCCGAGCGGAACCTGGGCACAAAGAACCAAAACTGTACCAAGGTTATGTCTAGACCCGTTCCCGATCTACAGGACCTGCTCTTTGTTGGGGCTTCTTAGTGCATCAGTCTATATCTTGCTCTTTGTTAGGGCTACAACTGTAGCTATTTGTCTACAGTTAGGGCTACAACTGTTGCTATTTGTCTACATTATCTTGTGTAGGTCTTTACAGATAGAGCGAAAAAATTAGATTTATTGTTGAACTTTAAATGAAACATTTATGCAAACCTTCATCAAACTATCGACGTCGTCTTACTGGTGTAGATAAAATATTGCGGTTTTCCTTCCAAGCAGTCTTGAGTTCTTGTAAGTTCACGACCATCTTAACACGGCAACAGTCGTACTATTCTGACCACCGTGGAAGTATTCAATATCGGAGAGGGGTGGGGGGGGGGGGGGGGGCTCTCAACCACCCCACCCCCCTTCATCTTCAAACCTTAAGCATCCTGACGAGCCATCACTCATCAATCACTCTGTGTCCACGGGACCAGCTTGAAGGGTTTAGTACTGACCAGCGAGCATCACTCGGGTTGGGGGGGGGGGGGTGTTAGCATGTAACAGGGCATTGTACAGTGGCCCACATTAAAAAGCGTTTGGCTGGTCTAGTCCAAGTGGTCTGAACCGTGGTCATCACGTGACTGTCCGGCGGGAAAGTTTATGGCTCATTAAGCAGCGAGCGGTCTTTAAACACCGAGATGGCTACATACAACTTGAAAGTGGTCAGAGCCTGGTACGTGGGGTTTGATGGCCGCACAGGTTGTGTGAGGTACAGCGTTAGGCTTGTAGTGGTCAGACATCAAGGTTGTAGTGGTCAGGCTTGTAGTGGTCAAATGTTATGCTTGTAGTGGTCAGAGCCTGGTACGTGGGGTTTGATGGCCGTACAGGTTGTGTGAGGTACAGCGTCATGCTTGTAGTGGTCAGACATCAAGGTTGTAGTGGTCAGGCTTGTAGTGGTCAGACATCAAGGTTGTAGTGGTCAGGCTTGTAGTGGTCAGAGCCTGGTACGTGGGGTTTGATGGCCGCACAGGTTGTGTGAGGTTCAGCGTCAGGCTTGTAGTGGTCAGACATCAAGGTTGTAGTGGTCAGACTTGTAGTGGTCAAATATTATGCTTGTAGTGGTCAGGCTTGTGGTGAACGGAAAAAAGTCACAGGAAAAAAAACAGAAAAAAAGTCAGTTTTTGCTAGGAAAAAAGTCACAGAAAAAAAGTCACAATGGAAAAAATTTTATCGGAGAAAAAGACAGAAATAAAGTCACAGAAAAAAGTCACAAAATTTTTTTTCAGAAATCTTTTGATTTATTTCTTGGAAATTATAAAATTTTGTATGTTTATTATTGTGGGTTGTATTTTTTGATAGCATATATTATTTATAGGCGTTAAACGCATTATGGTTTATAACAATTGTAAGTAAAAATGCTCTATAAAATACTTATATATGAAATTTCATCAACGTAGCTGTAACGGTACTCAAGTTATCGTGTTTACACACAGACAGACACACAGACAGACACACAGACATATGGACAAGGTTGCAAAATTATGTTTTTCCGTATCAGTGAGTTGTAAAACGTCGAGATTTGTAAAAATCTCGATTTTTTTTTTGCACGATTACAAGACTTTCTCTATACTTGGTATATACGAGCAAGTAAAAACCGCAATGATAAGCGTGGACTTTGGAGCATTCTATTAAATGCTATTAATCTATGTTTAACATAATTACAATCTACATACTTCATACTAAATATTTTTAGATGAATTATAAAAATTCCCATGCGTATACAACCTACAAACATTACATTACATTTAATTAATCCTAAGTTAATTTGCACTCTCTTAATATATAATTCATAAAAGTATTAACAAATTCCATGCAAATATATATTTGTGACTTTTTTTCCTGTGACTTTTTTTCCTACATCAGACGTGTAGTGGTCAGACATCAAGATTCTAATGGTCATATGTTGTGCTTGTACTTGTAGTGATCAAATGTTTGGCTTGTAGTGGTCAATATTGTAGAATAAAAACTGACTAGCCAAGGGGGTGTCCGAATACAAACCGCCCTAATGTGTGGTCAAACAGCTAGTTTTTGTCTTGACCACCAAATTTTTGTAGTGACCACCTATGTCTATTAACGAAGCCCGCGGGTCATACTTGCTTTGGTCTAGTCGAAAGAGCTGCTATTCACAGGTGCGGCGTGGCGGTTTGACTAACATCGCTTATCAGCAACGCTTTGATATTTTCTGATATATTCAGCATCCAACACTTCTTAACGTAACACCTGGGCACATGGGGAGGGGGGGGGGGGAGAAGTAGCACTTAACTAGCAGGTCCTTTATTTGTGTCCGATTTAATCTCCCCCCCGGCCACATCGTCACCCACAAATTTAAACCATACTCTCCCCCCCCCCCCCCCCCCTCGGCCACATCGTCACCCACAAATTTAAACCATTCTCTCCCCCCCCCCCCTCGGCCACATCGTCACCCACAAATTTAAACCATTCCTCCCCCCCCCCCCTCCCCCCAATCCTGTGGTTTTAATTTGATTCCTGCAACGTTTTTCTCTTATTCACGGGCTCCAGGTGATGGAATGTGGTGTTGTGTCCAGCGGTGTTGGGGGCCACAACAATTGTCCACATCTCCATCACGGGGAGGGTGTCCAGTGGTTGCTAGTGTTGACCTCCTTGTCTGACCAGTGGGTGGGGAGGGGGGGGTGCTACTCATCTGGGGCTGCTCTATGGTCTACAACAATAACTCCGTTTTTATGTCCCAAACTTGTCGATAGCTGTGGTCAGCTGCAGTTGGACGGGACTTGTGTGAC
This sequence comes from Physella acuta, assembly GCF_028476545.2. Taxonomy (NCBI): domain Eukaryota; kingdom Metazoa; phylum Mollusca; class Gastropoda; family Physidae; genus Physella; species Physella acuta. The sequence goes on along the minus strand of NW_026731841.1, from coordinate 70,378 downwards.
ATTCCATGGCTTTTTGTGGCTGTGTACACGGGTGGTATCTCACAATAGTGGCTGTGTATACGGAGGGGGGGGGGGGGGGGTTGTAACAGTAGATGTCGTAATAAAACTTTATAGCTGCTAAAATAAAACGTGCTTAGTCACAATAAACATGTATGTTCTAAAATAAAACATGTTTTTGTCACAATAAAACATGTATGTGCTAAAATAAAACGTGTTTTTGTCATAATAAAACAAGTATGTGCTAAAATAAAACGTGTTTTTGTCACAATAAAACATGTTTGTGCTAAAATTAAACATCTTTTTGTCACAATAAAACATGTTTGTGCTAAAATAACACTTGTGTTTTTGTCACAATAAAACATGTTTGTGCTAAAATAAAACATGTTTTTGTCACAATAAAACATGTTTGTGCTAAAATAAAACATGTTTTTGTCACAATAAAACATGTTTGTGCTAAAATAAAACATGTTTTTGTCACAATAAAACATGTTTGTGCTAAAATAACACGTGTTTTTGTCACAATAAAACATGTTTGTGCTAAAATAAAACATGTTTTTGTCTTTAGAACTGAACCTGAGGCTAGACAACCGTGTGGACGATATGATCAGCAGGGGACTGATCCAAGAACTGGAGACTTTTGAGCAGGAGGTCAAGAGGTTAGAGGAGCAGGACAAGCACAGGTAGTCTTGGTGTAACAGTCATGTAATACATTTTATATCAGGCTGGTACTTGTGATATAATACATTTTATATCAGGCTGGTACTTGTGATATAATACATTTTATATCAGGCTGGTACTTGTGATATAATACATTTTATATCAGGCTGGTACTTGTGATATAATACATTTTATATCAGGCTGGTACTTGTGATATAATACATTTTATATCAGGCTGGTACTTGTGATATAATACATTTGATATCAGGTCAATACTGGTACTTATTTAGGATAAGGCATACAGCCAATGCTACAGCATTGTCTCCATCCTGTCTTGTGTCTGTCTTGTCTGATGTCTGTCCTGTCTCCAGCCTGTCTTATGTCTGTCTTGTCTCATGTCTTTCCTGTCTCCAGCCTGTCTTATGTCTGTCTTGTCTCATGTCTTTCCTGTCTCCAGCCTGTCTTGTGTCTGTCTTGTCTCATGTCTTTCCTGTCTCCAGCCTGTCTTGTGTCTGTCTTGCTTGTCTCATGTCTGTCCTGTCTCCAGCCTGTCTTGTGTCTGTCTTGCTTGTCTCATGTCTGTCCTGTCTCCAGCCTGTCTTGTGTCTGTCTTGTCTGATGTCTTTCCTGTCTCCAGCCTGTCTTGTGTTTGTCTTGTCTCATGTCTTTCCTGTCTCCAGCCTGTCTTGTGTTTGTCTTGTCTCATGTATTTCCTGTCTTGTGTCTGTCTTGTCTCATGTCTGTCCTGTCTCCAGCCTGTCTTGTGTTTGTCTTGTCTCATGTCTTTCCTGTCTCCAGCCTGTCTTGTGTTTGTCTTGTCTCATGTCTTTCCTGTCTCCAGCCTGTCTTGTGTTTGTCTTGTCTCATGTATTTCCTGTCTTGTGTCTGTCTTGTCTCATGTCTGTCCTGTCTCCAGCCTGTCTTATGTCTGTCTTGTCTCATGTCTTTCCTGTCTCCAGCCTGTCTTGTGTCTGTCTTGCTTGTCTCATGTCTGTCCTGTCTCCAGCCTGTCTTGTGTTTGTCTTGTCTCATGTCTTTCCTGTCTTGTGTCTGTCTTGTCTCATGTCTGTCCTGTCTCCAGCCTGTCTTGTGTCTGTCTTGCTTGTCTCATGTCTGTCCTGTCTCCAGCCTGTCTTGTGTTTGTCTTGTCTCATGTCTGTCCTGTCTCCAGCCTGTCTTGTGTTTGTCTTGTCTCATGTCTTTCCTGTCTTGTGTCTGTCTTGTCTCATGTCTTTCCTGTCTCCAGCCTGTCTTGTGTCTGTCTTGTCTGATGTCTGTCCTGTCTTCAGCCTGTCTTGTGTCTGTCTTGTCTCATGTCTGTCCTGTCTCCAGCCTGTCTTGTGTCTGTCTTGTCTCATGTCTTTCCTGTCTCCAGCCTGTCTTATGTCTGTCTTGTCTCATGTCTTTCCTGTCTCCAGCCTGTCTTGTGTCTGTCTTGTCTCATGTCTTTCCTGTCTCCAGCCTGTCTTGTGTCTGTCTTGCTTGTCTCATGTCTGTCCTGTCTCCAGCCTGTCTTGTGTCTGTCTTGCTTGTCTCATGTCTTTCCTGTCTCCAGCCTGTCTTGTGTCTGTCTTGTCTGATGTCTGTCCTGTCTTCAGCCTGTCTTGTGTCTGTCTTGTCTCATGTCTGTCCTGTCTCCAGCCTGTCTTGTGTCTGTCTTGTCTGATGTCTTTCCTGTCTCCAGCCTGTCTTGTGTTTGTCTTGTCTCATGTCTTTCCTGTCTCCAGCCTGTCTTGTGTTTGTCTTGTCTCATGTATTTCCTGTCTTGTGTCTGTCTTGTCTCATGTCTCTCCTGTCTCCAGCCTGTCTTGTGTCTGTCTTGTCTGATGTCTTTCCTGTCTCCAGCCTGTCTTGTGTTTGTCTTGTCTCATGTCTGTCCTGTCTCCAGCCTGTCTTGTGTTTGTCTTGTCTCATGTATTTCCTGTCTTGTGTCTGTCTTGTCTCATGTCTGTCCTGTCTCCAGCCTGTCTTATGTCTGTCTTGTCTCATGTCTTTCCTGTCTCCAGCCTGTCTTGTGTCTGTCTTGCTTGTCTCATGTCTGTCCTGTCTCCAGCCTGTCTTGTGTTTGTCTTGTCTCATGTCTTTCCTGTCTCCAGCCTGTCTTGTGTTTGTCTTGTCTCATGTCTTTCCTGTCTTGTGTCTGTCTTGTCTCATGTCTGTCCTGTCTCCAGCCTGTCTTGTGTTTGTCTTGTCTCATGTCTTTCCTGTCTTGTGTCTGTCTTGTCTCATGTCTGTCCTGTCTCCAGCCTGTCTTGTGTTTGTCTTGTCTCATGTATTTCCTGTCTTGTGTCTGTCTTGTCTGATGTCTGTCCTGTCTCCAGCCTGTCTTGTGTCTGTCTTGTCTCATGTCTGTCCTGTCTCCAGCCTGTCTTGTGTCTGTCTTGTCTCATGTCTTTCCTGTCTCCAGCCTGTCTTGTGTCTGTCATGTCTCATGTCTTTCCTGTCTCCAGCCTGTCTTATGTCTGTCATGTCTCATGTCTTTCCTGTCTCCAGCCTGTCTGTCATACCCTGCCATACCTCACCCATCCCTGTCAAACAGCCAGCATCTGTTATCGACCTGTCAGTGAAGACTCTCGAATACTCACCCACTAGTCACGTGACGAGGGAAGTAAGCTCTGAATGTAGGTCAACACTGTACTCTGTCGATAGAAGACAATGGAGCTGTGGGTCTCCCAAACGTGACCTGCTCAACCTTGTTGAGACAACCAGTTGTCTCTGCATGCACCCTGATACCACTGTGTGTCTCCCCCCCCCCACACACACACACCTCCGGCTGTGTTTAGGTTCCATTGTGGGCAAAGTTGCCTTTTCGACAGTAGTCGAAGGGAACTAACCCAAATAAATGCAACAAATCCTTGATTTATCTCAACACATCGGTGCTAGAGGGGGGGGGGGTGTTGTGACTATCACCAAACCTCTGCCGATGTTATTTGTTGTTTTACATGAGAGCCATTGTCTTATTGACAGGGACACAGGCCACGAGTACAGCCACGGTATACTGCAGATGATTGGCTTCAAGGAGTTTGACCAATACCTACACCAGTCACCCCAGGAGAGGGCTACTGAACAGGGGAGAAAACTTTTTCAACAAGGTTTCAACAGTATTTTTTTTCAATGCTACTAAAAAGGAATGGTTTTCACTAGTTGAATATATTTGTTTTCACTTTTTGTTACTCATTAATGTCAATTAATTTTTTTTACTAATAGACTTATTGTCAATTATTTATTTTACCAGTAGACTTATTGTCAAGTATTTTTTCTACAGGAGTTGTTGATTTAAAACTGACCACAAGGCGTTATGCCAGACAACAGATCAAGTGGATCAAGAACAGATTCTGTGGACGTATGTTTTTACCTGTAGTCCAGGGGGGTTCTACTGTCCAGACAATCAGTTAGAACACTGAGACCAACTTTTTTTAAACCACCAAAACAGACTTGTCCTTACGTCCTGCCTGTTTACTCATCTAGGTCCTGGTCCTAACGTCCCACCTGTTTACTCAGTGGATACCACAGATTTAAGCCAGTGGAACACCATAGTACAGCAAGCAAAAGAAGTTGTCCATTCTTTCTGTCTGGTCAGTTTGTGAACTTTTTTTGTGTAGGCCCACTCACATGATTTGGCTTGTCAATTTTTGACAGAATTTTAGTGATTGTTCTTTTGTATGTGTGTAAATAATTCCATTGAATAAAAGAATTTTAGTGATTGTTCTTTTGTATGTGTGTAAATAATTCCATTGTATAAAAGAATTTTTTTAAGAGAATGGATGGCTTAACCATTAAAGGGAAACAATTCGTCTCTGTAATACCGATTAAATATTCTTGAATTGTCTCCCCTGGTTTAGACAGGAATTTTTTTTGTTGTATTAAGGCTGCTGATGTTATGATGCTTGTTTACCTTTATACTTGTAGGGCCAGCCACCTGAACAACAGCCTGAACCTGTCCTTACTAACGTCAATCAACTAGCCCCCAACATTTGTGATCTCTGTGGTGGGATGCAGTTCTTCTATCAGAAAGAATGGACAGGTCAGTGTCGGCTTTAATCCTGGTCACATTATTTATGTTTAGGGGAGTCAGGGATGTTTACTATGTGAACTCTTCTTTTTGTAACCAGACCACCTACAAGGCAGGAAGCATCGCCACCATCTCAAACTGAGACGACAGAGAGAGAAACTGACAAACACGCTGGATGCACATGCACAAAATTTGAGACACCTCGAGGCTGCTTGTAAACAGAAAACTAATAATACAAATGATTAATAAACTTGGATAAAATTTTCTTTTATTTGTTACCAATTTATACCAGTTCAGACTTATTTAAAAAAATGGAGATGGTTAAGAAATATGCATATAAACATGAGCTTCAATCAGCATTCTTGCTCTATACAGGATATATGAGCATGACATTTTTAATTTAATAAAAAAAGTACAATAAAGTGGATTGTTTAAAATGTTCAATCCATTACAAATGTCATGAAAGGTTATTTTTTTACTTCTATGGTACAAACAGATGATCATAATGATGCTAAGACAGGTATGAAAAAAAACTTAAATTTTAAACCCTTGCGTCCAGTCACATTGATGGTCCAATGTTACATAAGTTAAAACCTTTGACTGCTGTACTAGGCTTTTGAAATGCCTGTGATTGCTCAAAGGTGTGAAATATGTTAACAGTTCAACATGACAATCTAGCTGATTGTGTAAATAGCATAACATAGATCCTGTCTTCTACACGTTTGAACATATTCAATTGTAATGACTAATTGTATAATATCAGATTAGATTTTTAAAATCTACAAAAGTTGAACAGAGTTACTGCATTAGAATTTGGTCATAAATTAGATGATTTACCACCAATAAACAGCTATTGTGAACCTAGATACAAAGTTATAAAAAAGGCTGGGATGTCTTGATGGAAAAGTGCTGATTGTCTGATATTGTAACTAGATGCTGATTACAGCACATCCATGTGGTCAGTTAATGCTATTAGGACATTCAATTTATAAATGCTTTATATCAATAATAAATTTCATTCAACTAAAATAATCACTAGGCAGGAGGGGCAGAGAATGTGCGGAAGCAAAACTTAGGTCAGTCTTGTGTAGAAGCTCAAGGGAAGGAAGCCTGTTGTTGTCTGAGTAAATATAGGACAAAATAATTTCGTTGGTTGTTTCCCTTAGCTCGTTTTTTTTAAAAACGTGAAATTATTTTAACAAGTTTATCCATCTACAGTTTATAACAATTGTCACATTAACGTTGTTAATCGGTAGAGCAAGAATATCATACTTAAATTTTGTTAACCGTAGTTGTATATTTAAAACATAGTATAAAATTGCTATAAGTCAATCATAAATATATCTACTGCAAATTTAGGGTAGAAGATAATAATGTTAACACACAGGACAAAATGTCCCACTTTTTGAACATTGTTTTTGTGGTTCAGCTATACATAGAAGCTTCAGCTATACATAGAAGGTTCAGCTATACATAGAAGCTTCAGCTATACATAGAACTAAGTTGAAATAACCAGTGGTGAATATCATTCTTTGATTTTCATTTTAAATTTACACACAGCATAGATACACATATAAACATGCAATATATTGTCAGTATTATTTTATTGGCCAGCCAATTCAGCCATACAGCCAATGCGACAGCATTGTCTCTTATGTCTTGTCTGTCTTGTCTCATGTCTGTCCTGTCTCCAGCCTGTCTTGTGTCTGTCATACATAGCTAACGAATGAAACATGGCTGACTTAAGATCTGGTGGGCCAAACATTTGGGATCTCCAACTTATGTCGTGGGTGCAATCAAATAAATAGGAAGGGTTTCGTGCAAGTATTCACATTTGTGGACATGAGACCATTTAGTGTGGACAACATTACAGCCGGCATGACAAGAATTGGACAACATTATATCCTGCATGACAAGAACTGGACAACATTACAGCCTGCATGACAAGAATTGGACAACATTACAGTCTGCATGACAAGAACTGGACAACATTACAGCCTGCATGACAAGAACTGGACAACATTACAGCCTGCATGACAAGAACTGAACAACATTACAGCCCGCATGACAAGAACTAGACAACATTACAGCCTGCATGACAAGAACTGGACAACATTACCATGACAAGAACTGGACAACATTACAGCCTGCATGAATCACTTCAACATTGTGTTGTTGGAGGGGCATGCTCAGATATTATTTCCCTTTAAAGTGCGGCCATCTCGGTAAGATTAGCAGCATGAGTTACTCCACCCTTAGAAACATGTTATAGGGCTTCTGGCAGGTGGGCTGCCGGGGGTGTTACAAGAGCTTCAAAGCAAGATCCTCAGTGATCTTTCTATCAAGATCCTCAATGATCTTTCAAACTTTTACTAAGCCTGTTTTTGAGTCTGACTGTCATCTTCTTCCAGAGCGTGCCGTCTTTGTGCTGGCCAAACTCCTCCCCCATGTCCACTCCGCTGTCGTTCAACTCTGTACTCGGCAAAACGTCCCCGTTCCTAGAACGTAGAAACGACTCGTACGAGCTTTGGTGAGTGTTAGCAGTCAAGAATCTTTGGCTGTCGTCAGGGGCGTCAGCCACAAGGGATTTACTGGATGCCTTCCCTTTGGTGCCGAACTTGGAATCGGCGTAGCTGAAACTGCGGACACTGCCGTGGCCCTGGGTGCCGCCCCTGGTTTTCTTGCTCTTGGACTGGCTTTGTTTGAACAAAGTATGTTTTGGGTTGACCGTACCCTTGTGGGACTTCCCGTTATGGCGGAGCTGTACCTCACTATCTACCTCATCGTCGTCATCGCTGAGATAGCGAGAGAGATCTTCGCCGTCGTAGACTTTCATCACAGGTTTTGTCCGCTGGGGGTTGGCCCTCTGGTGGTCCTCGCCCTCGTCCGTGTCCTCGGAGTTGAAGTCTAGAGTTCTCTCCTCCTCGTCGTAGTCGGGGGCGGGGATAAACACGCCGCTGGGCTCTGGACGGTCGTCTGCTGGCAGGTCGCCTGCTGGCAGGTGGTCCGTGGAGCCGATGTCCGAGACTGAACTGCTGACGTAGGCGGCGTTAGCCAGCCCGTGTCTGAGGTCGTCCGAGTGTTGGGAGACCAGAGTTGACGTCTCGGAGCGAGCGTGGTCATCGAGATCTTTGACGTCATCGATATCTTTGACGTCATCGGTGTCTCTCAGGTCATTGACACGACCGAAACCGTTCAAGTACATCTCTGGGTTGTTGCCGTTTTCATCTACGTAATCATCGTCGTCCTCTAAAGTCCCCAAAACCATGGGGACGTTTTTGTCCCCCACCACCCACGGCCTGGGTTTGGTGGGGGACGTGTCGCGACTGACCACTGACGACTCGTTCGTCCTCTCTGTGTCTTGCTGCAGGGCTAGGAAGTCGGACTGACCCCCCAAAATTTTCGGCTTGTACCCCCCAAATTTCTTCATGCCCGAGACGGGAGTGGCAGATTTTTTGCTGTTGAGTTTGAGCTTCTGCATGGACTCCTGCTCGTTGTACTGGAAGACGCTGGTTTTGCCCAGCGCGGGGTTGTGAAAAATCTCGTGAGCTCTCGGAACTTTCGACATTTTCATTGGTCCGAGGTTCTGTCAGGGCTCTGGGGTTCTGACGGGGTATGAGGCTGGGACGTAGTTGACTAATTCATGTTTGTATGGCCGATCTCCCGGTGTACCAACACAGCTCACATCCGGGCATCCATCTGGAATAAATTAATCAACTTAGTATGGACTCAAAAGGTGCTGAATGAAAGACTTTGTGACGAATCTATATCTAATGATAATTCTTTTAATTGGAGGAGACTTCTTTAAAAATGATTCTAGATTTATTTTTTTTGTTAGATCATGCTCATTTGGTATTTCTTCTTAAAAAATATATTTTAAAGAACATTTGTTAAGACCTACATTTCAATGTGAAGAATAAAGTTAAGTTTTGAACCAGTTTTTAATTAGCCATGATTTGACAGGAGGGCGTGGAATAGAACGATAAAGCGGATACAAAATTATTTAGGGTTCTACCTTGGTACAACATTCATGGGGAATATTTTGGTACTAGGGCATACAATGGCAGCTGTATGTGAGGAGCTGTGTGTTAGGAACTGTGTGTTAGGAGCTGTATGTTAGGAGCTGTATGTTAGGAGCTGTATGTGAGGAGCTGTATGTTAGGAGCTGTATGTGAGGAGCTGTATGCTAGGAGCTGTATGTGCTGCATATTTTAGGAACTGCAAATGATGAAACCTTACATTACGCCAAATCAGACGCAAGCAATTAACCGACATCACTAATGAAGTTCTAGTTAAGTGTATTTGTATCTACTCATGCGTGCAAGTTACAAGTGGAAAGGTCAAGGGCCAATGGGGGAACTAGGCCTGAGCAAACAAATCCGATAGTGCTACAGGGGGTGGGGGTGTCATTGATGCTACAGGGGGTGGGGTGTGATTGATGCTACAGGGGGTGGGGGTGTCATTGATGCTACAGGGGGTGGGGTGTGATTGATGCTACAGGGGGTGGGGGTGTCATTGATGCTACAGTGGGTGGGGGTGTCATTGATGCTACAGGGGGTGGGGGTGTCATTGATGCTACAGGGGGTGGGGTGTGATTGATGCTACAGGGGGTGGGGTGTGATTGATGCTACAGGGGGTGGGGGTGTCATTGATGCTACAGGGGGTGGGGTGTGATTGATGCTACAGGGGGTGGGGGTGTCATTGATGCTACAGGGGGTGGGGTGTGATTGATGCTACAGGGGGTGGGGGTAGGAGGTTTAACTAACGCAGAAGGGGGTGGGGTGTGAGTGGTGCTGCAGGGGTGGGGGAGCGGTGTGCCATAGTTTAAGCTCACAGCTACCCCGTTACTAACTACCTAGCAAACAACTACACACTACCTAGCATAAAACTACCAACTGCCTAACTACCAGATGACAACTAACTATCGTATGGTGTAAAGGCCTGACGACTGACATGACTTTAAAACCAACAGACAATGACGGAACAAAGTTCACAGATCCACAAACTTGGTAAAGAATGTCATCATACAAGTTGCCATGTTAAAATTGTTCTTCATTCGTGTTATTGTTAGCTATCTTAAATAGTTTTTTAAAAACAACGTTTAGAAATATAAAAGCCAAAACTTTAAGTATTAAACAATCAACATACGACAGTTTTTCTAGTATTGTCCAGTTTTAACATTTGCTAATAGCTGCTGTAATAACTCAACTATTGGTAGCTTACAACACCATCACATTAATCAGACATCTAACCTACGCTTTTTAAAATCAGCAGCTGATGGTGCTACAACAGCAATCGCAGCTGATGGTGCTACAACAGCAATCAGCAGCTGATGGTGCTACAACAGCAATCAGCAGCTGATGGTGCTACTACATGACAACTTCTAAAGCTGTTTGCTAACATCCCGACAGGTCCATTTCCTCCCGACATGCTAAAACCGACTCACTAAAATACCTGTCCAAACAGACTGCGCATGCGTGTGCACATGACGTAACATCGCTGGTCAACAAACAGTGGTCAAGTTCTGACCTAAATAACGCTCGGCCACGCGGACATTTCCCGCGGTTTTAAAAGATTTAAGGCGACAATTTTTTTTTAACTTCAAAAGCCCTGCAATGTAACTAGCAGCAGTTATGGCTGTGACGTCACCGTTCTGAGGTTTAAATTTATAATGACGTAACAAGTATGACAGGACTTTGACGTCAGCTGTCGGTAAAATAAAGACGTCACTAGTACAGCGTGATGCTATTAACATAAGAACTCGTGTAGCTAATGCTAACTGTATTACTGTGACCTTATTTTCTCAAGACATCATATTCAATACAAACTGTAGGCCTGACTCCCTCAACAACAACATATGCAATGGTTGGCCTCGACAAATGACACGTGGTCTAAGGCCAGAGTTCACTGACCTTCTAGTGCCGAGATCAAACGTTCACACAATTACTGCTCACGTTTTAACACACATCAGGCATCTGACAATGTGGCACGTGACTTTAAAGTCTAGCCTGGGTGAGTCAAATTATGACAGCACGGGAAAACCCGAGGTGGGAAAACCTGGGACAATCAGAGAGTTGACTCATGGGAAAACCGTAGTGTCACCAGTTTAGCTGTAGTGTCACCAGAGTTTAGCTGTAGTGTCACTAGACGTCACCAGAGTTAAACTTTCGCCAGAGTTTAACTGTAGAGTCACCATAAGAGTCACTATAACTGTAGAATCACTATAACTGTAGAATCACTATAACTGTAGAGTCACTATAACAGAAAGTAGCACTGATACATACACAGGCTATCCTACACTTACATTACATTACCTTACACACAGGCTTTCTTACACTTACATTACATTACATCCACACATTATTCTATACTTACATCACCTTACATATTTTGCAGGCTATCCTCAACTTACATTGCATCTCCTTACATCCACAGTCTATCCTACACTTACATTACAACCCCTTATATTACATGAACTAGTCATCCTCTAGAAAGTAGCATAGCTTTATGCTACCAGCAACACACTGAAACAATATGACACCAGTTTTGTTTTTGGCTTGCTGATACGGTCAGAAGATAAAACCAATATCGGATCTTATTTATAGGCTGTTATCGATTTCTATTAGTCCGATTTATTTATCAATTTGCCACCTGTTTACCGTGAAATCACTATGGAGCGTGCAGCATTGATGCTGGTATAAAAACATGTGTGTTGGGGGCTAACTGCGACGTGAAAGTTGGCTGACTCAAAAATTATACTGATGGCGTCATCAAATGGTGCGCTAATCAATGCAAACCAATATAAAGAATTTTTATTCAGCTTTTAGCCTTTGCGGTGTTCAGGTGTAACACAACTTTTTAGAGTAATAATTATTTTAAGTAGAGTAACCAAAGGTAAACATATTTCTCGACAGCTAGGGGATGTAGCTGATAGGGTTTAACTCAGATGTTTTTTAACTAATAATCAAGGGCCCAACATGAGCTAATGCGAACACCTCCAACAATATTCAATAACCATTCCATGCATTGATTTCTGATCGATCAATACACGGCTATAACACAGCCTAAGGAGTTATCGATCTCTCAAAAATCACTGCCAACTACCTGTTTGAAATCAGTGCTTGACCTTGGTGCTTGACCTTGAGATTTAAATGGAAAGTGAAAAAAAAGAGTATTTTAAACTTTAGGAGCTTACATCAAGGTTTGAGGTTTGATATATATTTAGGGTGGTGTGTGTGGGGGGGGGGGGGAGGGGGGGTATTGCCGAACTGGCTCGAAACTATACAAATACATGGCGGTACTGGTAATATAAAAAATGTATCTAAGGAAGTGTTCAACAGACTGGATATTAGATTTCCAAACGATCCAGCTAGGTCGGCCCATAAAGCAGACGTGTAGCCTCTCGTGCAGGCAAAGTTTAAACCTGGTTAAACATTCATACACCACGACACGCGATCACACGTTAAACATTATTTAACAATGAATAATTGAACGGGACGTAATCAAACATTATTTAACAATGAATAATTAAGGGACGTAATCAAACATGAGTTGTGTGACGTGTTCCAAGGGAGAGAAGCACCAAAGTTCTCAACCAAAGACCGATAACTTCCGGGTGTTAAGACTCGGGCTACAAAATTTATTTTTAGGACAAATTTAATTGAAGCAAACTTGTGAAAACATTTCGTACAACCTTTGTACAGAATAGTACAGATGTATCCTCTAGAGGTACATATCTGCCATCTGTATTGTTTACTTTATAACAAAGGGCATATAATATATATATATATATATATATATATATATATATATATATATATATATATATATATATATATATATATATATATATATATATATATATATAATTTCTACGCTTTGTTACAGTGGGTACATACTTGTGTCTTCATGAAAGGTTCATATTTATACCCATAACAGAGCTTAACTACCCTGTTCTAAAGTATTCCATCATACAAACAGAGTGACGTCAGAATACAACCCCACCCCACCCTTCGTCCCAGGTTTTGTCACAGCTAAGAAAAACGTGATTTACAACCGAACGATAGAGCCAAGAAATACTTGAACAATGGGGAATTTTGGTGTGTGTAGCTCCTAGATCTACCCTTATGTGGGGAGATAGATTTTGGTGTGTGACAAGAAATACTTGAACAATGGGGAATAGATTTTGGTGTGTAGCACAATATGTTCTGTGCTGTATAAAGTTTGATAAAACAGCTACGTTTATACATAAATAAGTTTATATATATATATATATATATATATATATATATATATATATATATATATATATATATATATATATATATATATATATACATATTATATCCTGCCAAAGTACGATCTGATAGCGGCTCGTTCACCTGTGATTCTCACCTGAACAATCAGGTATTAAAGTTTGAGATGGGTCCCGATAACCTGACCATCTCACATATCTCAGACCTTATCGAGACACATTTGGACGGCTGAAGATATCTCCTGGTGTCAGGTGGACGGCCATCTCACGTGACCTTTCACCTCAATAGAGGGGTGGACAGTCACAGGGGAGGTCAGTGGTGGACAGACACAGGGGAGGTAAGTGGTGGACAGACACAAGGGAGGTAACTGGTGGACAGACACAGGGGAGGTAAGTGGTGGACAGACACAAGGGAGGTAAGTGGTGGACAGTCACAGGGGAGGTAAGTGGTGGACAGACACAAGGGAGGTAAGTGGTGGACAGACACAAGGGAGGTAAGTGGTGGACAGTCACAGGGGAGGTAAGTGGTGGACAGACACAAGGGAGGTAAGTGGTGGACAGACACAGGGGAGGTAAGTGGTGGACAGACACAGGGGAGGTAAGTGGTGGACAGACACAGGGGAGGTAAGTGGTGGACAGACACAGGGGAGGTAAGTGGTGGACAGACACAAGGGAGGTAAGTGGTGGACAGACACAAGGGAGGTAAGTGGTGGACAGTCACAGGGGAGTTCAGTGGTGGCAGACACAGGGGAGGTAAGTGGTGGACAGTCACAGGGGAGGTCAGTGGTGGACAGACACAGGGGAGGTAAGTGGTGGACAGACACAAGGGAGGTAACTGGTGGACAGACACAGGGGAGGTAAGTGGTGGACAGACACAAGGGAGGTAAGTGGTGGACAGTCACAGGGGAGGTAAGTGGTGGACAGACACAAGGGAGGTAAGTGGTGGACAGACACAAGGGAGGTAAGTGGTGGACAGTCACAGGGGAGGTAAGTGGTGGACAGACACAAGGGAGGTAAGTGGTGGACAGACACAGGGGAGGTAAGTGGTGGACAGACACAGGGGAGGTAAGTGGTGGACAGACACAGGGGAGGTAAGTGGTGGACAGACACAGGGGAGGTAAGTGGTGGACAGACACAAGGGAGGTAAGTGGTGGACAGACACAAGGGAGGTAAGTGGTGGACAGTCACAGGGGAGTTCAGTGGTGGCAGACACAGGGGAGGTAAGTGGTGGACAGACACAGGGGAGGTAAGTGGTGGACAGACACAGGGGAGGTAAGTGGTGGACAGACACAAGGGAGGTAAGTGGTGGACAGACAGAGGGGAGGTAAGTGGTGGACAGACACAGGGGAGGTAAGTGGTGGACAGACACAAGGGAGGTAAGTGGTGGACAGACACAGGTGAGGTAAGTGGTGGACAGACACAAGGGAGGTAAGTGGTGGACAGACACAAGGGAGGTAAGTGGTGGACAGACACAGGGGAGGTAAGTGGTGGACAGACACAGGGGAGGTAAGTGGTGGACAGACACAAGGGAGGTAAGTGGTGGACAGACACAGGGGAGGTAAGTGGTGGACAGACACAGGGGAGGTCAGTGGTGGACAGACACAGGTGAGGTAAGTGGTGGACAGACACAGGGGAGGTAAGTGGTGGACAGACACAGGGGAGGTAAGTGGTGGACAGACACAGGGGAGGTAAGTGGTGGACAGACACAGGTGAGGTAAGTGGTGGACAGACACAGGTGAGGTAAGTGGTGGACAGACACAGGTGAGGTAAGTGGTGGACAGACAGAGGGGAGGTAAGTGGTGGACAGACACAGGGGAGGTAAGTGGTGGACAGACACAAGGGAGGTAAGTGGTGGACAGACACAAGGGAGGTAAGTGGTGGACAGTCACAGGGGAGGTAAGTGGTGGACAGACACAGGGGAGGTAAGTGGTGGACAGACACAAGGGAGGTAAGTGGTGGACAGACACAAGGGAGGTAAGTGGTGGACAGACACAAGGGAGGTAAGTGGTGGACAGACACAGGTGAGGTAAGTGGTGGACAGACACAGGTGAGGTAAGTGGTGGACAGACACAGGTGAGGTAAGTGGTGGACAGACACAGGTGAGGTAAGTGGTGGACAGACACAGGGGAGGTAAGTGGTGGACAGACACAGGGGAGGTAAGTGGTGGACAGACACAGGGGAGGTAAGTGGTGGACAGACACAGGTGAGGTAAGTGGTGGACAGACACAGGTGAGGTAAGTGGTGGACAGACACAGGTGAGGTAAGTGGTGGACAGACAGAGGGGAGGTAAGTGGTGGACAGACACAGGGGAGGTAAGTGGTGGACAGACACAAGGGAGGTAAGTGGTGGACAGACACAAGGGAGGTAAGTGGTGGACAGACACAAGGGAGGTAAGTGGTGGACAGTCACAGGGGAGGTAAGTGGTGGACAGACACAGGGGAGGTAAGTGGTGGACAGACACAAGGGAGGTAAGTGGTGGACAGACACAAGGGAGGTAAGTGGTGGACAGACACAAGGGAGGTACGTGGTGGACAGACACAGGGGAGGTAAGTGGTGGACAGACACAGGGGAGGTAAGTGGTGGACAGACACAGGGGAGGTAAGTGGTGGACAGACACAGGGGAGGTCAGTGGTATGCTCACCTCAATAGAGGGGTGGACAGACACAAGGGGAGGTAAGTGGTGGACAGTCACAGGGGAGGTAAGTGGTGGACAGACACAAGGGAGGTAAGTGGTGGACAGACACAGGTGAGGTAAGTGGTGGACAGACAGAGGGGAGGTAAGTGGTGGACAGACACAGGGGAGGTAAGTGGTGGACAGACACAGGGGAGGTAAGTGGTGGACAGACACAGGGGAGGTAAGTGGTGGACAGACACAGGGGAGGTAAGTGGTGGACAGACACAAGGGAGGTAAGTGGTGGACAGACAGAGGGGAGGTAAGTGGTGGACAGACACAGGGGAGGTAAGTGGTGGACAGACACAAGGGAGGTAAGTGGTGGACAGACACAGGTGAGGTAAGTGGTGGACAGACACAAGGGAGGTAAGTGGTGGACAGACACAGGGGAGGTAAGTGGTGGACAGACACAGGGGAGGTAAGTGGTGGACAGACACAAGGGAGGTAAGTGGTGGACAGACACAAGGGAGGTAAGTGGTGGACAGACACAGGGGAGGTAAGTGGTGGACAGACACAGGGGAGGTCAGTGGTGGACAGACACAGGTGAGGTAAGTGGTGGACAGACACAGGGGAGGTAAGTGGTGGATAGACACAGGGGAGGTAAGTGGTGGACAGACACAGGGGAGGTAAGTGGTGGACAGACACAGGGGAGGTAAGTGGTGGACAGACACAGGTGAGGTAAGTGGTGGACAGACACAGGTGAGGTAAGTGGTGGACAGACAGAGGGGAGGTAAGTGGTGGACAGACACAGGGGAGGTAAGTGGTGGACAGACACAAGGGAGGTAAGTGGTGGACAGACACAAGGGAGGTAAGTGGTGGACAGTCACAGGGGAGGTAAGTGGTGGACAGACACAGGGGAGGTAAGTGGTGGACAGACACAAGGGAGGTAAGTGGTGGACAGACACAAGGGAGGTAAGTGGTGGACAGACACCAGGGAGGTAAGTGGTGGACAGACACAGGGGAGGTAAGTGGTGGACAGACACAGGGGAGGTAAGTGGTGGACAGACACAGGGGAGGTAAGTGGTGGACAGACACAGGGGAGGTCAGTGGTATGCTCACCTCAATAGAGGGGTGGACAGACACAAGGGGAGGTAAGTGGTGGACAGTCACAGGGGAGGTAAGTGGTGGACAGACACAAGGGAGGTAAGTGGTGGACAGACACAGGTGAGGTAAGTGGTGGACAGTCACAGGGGAGGTAAGTGGTGGACAGACACAAGGGAGGTAAGTGGTGGACAGACACAGGGGAGGTAAGTGGTGGACAGACACAGGGGAGGTAAGTGGTGGACAGACACAGGGGAGGTAAGTGGTGGACAGACACAGGGGAGGTAAGTGGTGGACAGACACAAGGGAGGTAAGTGGTGGACAGACACAGGGGAGGTAAGTTGTGGACAGACACAGGGGAGGTAAGTGGTGGACAGACACAGGGGAGGTAAGTGGTGGACAGACACAGGGGAGGTAAGTGGTATGCTCACCTCAATAGAGGGGTGGACAGTCACAAGGGAGGTAAGTGGTGGACAGACACAGGGGAGGTAAGTGGTGGACAGACACAGGGGAGGTAAGTGGCGGACAGACACAGGGGAGGTAAGTGGTGGACAGACACAGGGGAGGTAAGTGGTGGACAGACACAGGTGAGGTAAGTGGTGGACAGACACAGGTGAGGTAAGTGGTGGACAGACACAGGTGAGGTAAGTGGTGGACAGACAGAGGGGAGGTAAGTGGTGGACAGACACAGGGGAGGTAAGTGGTGGACAGACACAAGGGAGGTAAGTGGTGGACAGACACAAGGGAGGTAAGTGGTGGACAGTCACAGGGGAGGTAAGTGGTGGACAGACACAGGGGAGGTAAGTGGTGGACAGACACAAGGGAGGTAAGTGGTGGACAGACACAAGGGAGGTAAGTGGTGGACAGACACAAGGGAGGTAAGTGGTGGACAGACACAGGGGAGGTAAGTGGTGGACAGACACAGGGGAGGTAAGTGGTGGACAGTCACAGGGGAGGTAAGTGGTGAACAGACACAGGGGAGGTAAGTGGTGGACAGACACAAGGGAGGTAAGTGGTGGACAGACACAAGGGAGGTAAGTGGTGGACAGACACAAGGGAGGTAAGTGGTGGACAGACACAGGGGAGGTAAGTGGTGGACAGACACAGGGGAGGTAAGTGGTGGACAGACACAGGGGAGGTAAGTGGTGGACAGACACAGGGGAGGTAAGTGGTGGACAGACACAGGGGAGGTAAGTGGTGGACAGACACAGGGGAGGTCAGTGGTATGCTCACCTCAATAGAGGGGTGGACAGACACAAGGGGAGGTAAGTGGTATGCTCACTAGGACTAAAACACCCCTGTCAAAGAGCCGGGAAGATTTGACGATAAAGTTGTCCAGTGAAAGTTATTTCAGATTGTTACGTCAATACTTTCGTTATTGAATATAATACGCTTTAAATTAATGTATATTGTCTCATTAATATTGAATTAGATTGGAAATAAATTATTCTTGTGTACAGACGGGTGTTGTCATGTACACGTATCAGGTGTACACTGAGTGTGTACAAGTGTCTCCTACACCAAGAAACCATGGTGTGTCTGTTTGGTGATCCTGTTGAACGGGTGTGACAACCCCTACACCAAGGTGACAACCCCTAAACCGTGTGTGTGTGTGTCTGTTTGGCGATCCTGTTCACCTGGTGTGACAAGAGCTCTTGAGTAAAAGCCAACCTCACCAGCAGACAGTGAGGCAGTGATGCGGAACAATGTCACATTTCATGCTTGGACTTTTTTTTTCCCAAGATGGCGGTCAAACAACTCAACTGTCGGCTGCTAAATGTCAACACACAAAAAAACTAGTTTCCCAAAGGCCAGGGATGAAATTGTGCAAATAGTCGACAGCGTCCCAAATCTGGACCAGTAGCCAGTGAAGCTAATTATGTTGGGCTATTAGATCTAGCCAGTGCAGCTAATTATGTTGGACTACTAGATCTAGCAAGTGCAGCTAATTATGTTGGACTATTAGATCTAGCCAGTGCAGCTAATTATACTGGACTATTAGATCTAGCAAGTGGAGCTAATTATGTTGGACTATTAGATCTAGCAAGTCCAGCTAATTATGTTGGACTATTAGATCTAGCCAGTGCAGCTAATTATGTTGGACTACTAGATCTAGCCAGTGCAGCTAATTATGTTGGACTATTAGATCTAGCCAGTGCAGCTAATTATGTTGGACTATTAGATCTAGCTAGTGCAGCTAATTATGTTGGACTATTAGATCTAGCCAGTGCAGCTAATTATGCTGGACTATTAGATCTAGCAAGTGCAGCTAATTATGTTGGACTATTAGATTTAGCTAGTGCAGCTAATTATGTTGGACTATTAGATCTAGCCAGTGCAGCTAATTATGCTGGACTATTAGATCTAGCCAGTGCAGCTAATTATGTTGGACTATTAGATCTAGTCAGTGCAGCTAATTATGTTGGACTATTAGATCTAGGTAGTGCAGCTAATTATCCGTGACAATTGAGCAGATAACTCTCCAATAATGACTCACCAGTTGATTAAAATTAAACCACACCTTCTCATAAAAATTGACGACAATCTCAAGCCTATCTTTTACACACGGATGGAAGGGCGATAAGTAAACATAATCGCCAGGGCCGATAACCCGCTACATTATCTCTGTTTTGTTTACCTATTAAAAATTCAACGACAAAACGGCGTTGTCAATCTACGGGTCGAGCGTCATTACCGACGTCTGCTACAAGTTAGCAGACGTGATCAATTATCTTATCACAATCTAGCTGTTGGACGCTCGTCTGATTAGCTTTCGATTCAAGTTTTAACTCAAGTCTAATGGCAAAACTTACTTTTGACACAGATTTAAAATGTTTGTAAAATCAGAATGTTAGACCAGCGTTAGAAAGGTACAAATGTTCCAGTTGCTCGATTGTTTTTAAAATAGTTCCTCCTGTAACTTATTAAAAATGATTCCATGCTAAGGAGAGTTGATAAACCTGTGTTCATGTTCTTTGATTTTAACCTCGGGATGGGATTATATCAGGGGTCGGCAACCTTTTGAAGCGGAAGAGCCAAAAGTTACAATTTTCAAAATTTCCCTGATTTTAAAGAGCCACTAACATTTTTTTTATTTCAAATATTTTATTTTTTTATTAAGATTATTAGTATTTGTTCAAGGAGCTGGAGAGCCGCATCTTGATATCAAAAGAGCCGCATGCGGCTCGCGAGCCGCAGGTTGCCGACCCCTGGATTATATTATCTGCTAGAGGGGTGGGAAAGGGCGTGTCTGCTAACACGTGGTTCCTGAGTTCAACCCCTCCCCCCCCCTCCCCACGGAGCAGGTGAGGCAAATTTAAACAGGGGTGGGGGTGGGGCCCCTAGGCATTGGATTACAATCTGGTATTCCCGCGACCATATGTGATACCCACGTAGTACTTAGATGGTACCCACGTAGTACTTAGATGGTACCCACGTAGTACTTAGATGGTACCCACGTAGTACTTAGATGGTACCCACGTAGTACTTAGATGGTACCACGTAGTACTTAGATGGTACCCACGTGATGGTACCAACGTATAACTTAGATGGTACCAACGCAGTACTTAGATGGTACCCACGTAGTACTTAGATGGTACCCACGTAGTACTTAGATGGTACCCACTTAGTACTTGGATGGTACCAACGTATAACTTAGATGGTACCAACGCAGTACTTAGATGGTACCCACGTAGTACTTAGATGGTACCCACGTAGTACTTAGATGGTACCCACTTAGTACTTAGATGGTACCCACTTAGTACTTAGCACTCCTGTTGACTATACCGGCAAAGGTCAGGGGATAGACCACCGTACATCTGTAACCAAAGATCTTTTCATCTAATGATATGATCACCGACACCGTACATGTGTAACCCAAGATCTTTTCATCTAATGCTGTGGTAATTCCAGCGTATTTCACACGTTGGGTGCATCCAATATCTTCTGAAGCAAAGAGGCCACAATAGCATTTCCGTGTTGTCAATGTCTGTCAACGTCGAGGAGACCCAAATTAGGGGATTTTTTTAAAATTATAGGGTTAAAACAATTTCTGCCAATCAAAACCCACGTACCAACACAGCCCAGCCAATCCCAGAAAGACTAACACTGTAACATGTCTGAAGAACTAACCAGTAACGAGTCACGTGACAATGTACCCGAGCACAGTGATGACGTCAGGTGAACGATCGCTCACATGTAAGGTGGACGAGGCGAGCCCGTGTGTCAATGTTTACATTGACGAGGGATGGGAGGTGTGAGAGGTGGGGCGCTGATGGGCATTTAACTTGAAGAATACTTCACACCCATCCATGTCCCACACTGGCGAGCTAAGACAAACAGCCAAGTCCTGGTCGAACTTTAAAATAATTGCCGGGTAATTACCTCTACCGCTCTAGAATACACAATGTACATATATCCACCTGTATATCCAAATCCCAATCCCTAAATATCTCCATATCTATCTCTAACACTAACCCTAACTTATCCTTTACTTTTTTTGGTCTTGGATAATGTGCAGGAACATGAAATTGATCGGGGGGGGGGGGGGGAATGATATCAGTCACAACAGTTGTCTAAATTTAAAATCAATTCCCTAATTATTTATGCTGCAACCCCCCTCCCCACTCACACATTGAGCAAAGGTTTCAAGGATTATATAGACACAGCTACACTATTTTCATATTGGAGGTAGACAACATACTGATACTAAATGTTGTCAAGGTTACAAGGCTGTAAACAACATGGCGTCTCTTCTCTCCAACATCGGACCTGAACACTAGGATCAACCCCCCCCCCCATCTCCCATCCTGCCCGCGACAGCAAGTTTAGGGACGACGGCCAGCGAGGGGAGGGGGGGAGGGGATGGTCACTGCTTACTTTACTCCGGATACTGAGAGGGATCGTTTGTTTGCAGGAACTAATCCATCTTAGACACACTCAACATGTAGCTGCTACCTGTTGAGACATTCTTCCACACAACACACACACAACCACACACACACACAACACACACACAACCACACACACACAACACACACACACACAACCACACACTCACATGCTTAGATACTCACACGCACAGATTTTAAATCGAGTTCCCAACGACAATGATCGGGAATAAAAGAAGTTAGACCAACACCAACAAACCAACACATTTGACGGCTATACCACCTATACACCCCGACATTTATGCCCCAAGTTACGCACCACTGGCATTACATAATGTGGTGTGCACGGAGTTCCGATGCTATCAATAGCGGCGTGAACTGGTGACTGAACGGGACACACCCGGTGCTCGGGGAAAGTGTTTTACACGGCGGGATGGTTAGCACTAACGTCACATACAAGGGGGGGGGGGGCGGTTAGCAATTACGTCACATTTTAGTTGTATGTTCACATTATATTCAGCCTATATCCTGATTTTATTTACATTATATTCAGCTTATATTTTGATTACGTTTATCTTATATTCCCACAAGTAAAAAAAAAACCCAACTTACTGTCGAACCTTTCTACAACCATCAACTTAATCTTTGAAGTTTGAAACAAACACAAACGTATATTTGGGTGGTTAACTACTGCAGTCTTTCATTTCTCTGACGTACTTATCCCAATATTTGAATACGTTCGGCTGACATAACTCTTTACTGTAGGTGGAGGTAAGGTCTTCAAAAATATGACGAAGGTCTATAGAATGGTGGAAGTAAGGTCTTCAAAAACATGAGGATCTTCTAGAGAATGGTGGAGGTAAGGTCTTCAAAAACATGAGGAAGGTCTAGAGAATGGTGGAAGTAAGGTCTTCAAAAACATGACGATCTTCTAGATATTGGTGGAGGTAAGGTCTTCAAAAACATGACGAAGGTCTATAGAATGGTGGAGGTAAGGTCTTCAAAAACATGACGAAGGTCTATAGGATGGTGGAGGTAAGGTCTTCAAAAGCATGACGAAGGTCTAGAGAATGGTGGAAGTAAGGTCTTCAAAAGCATGAGGAAGGTCTAGAGAATGTTGGAAGTAAGGTCTTCAAAAGCATGACGATCTTCTAAAGAATGATGGAAGGTCTTTAAAAACATGACGAAGGTCTAGAGAATGGTAGAGGTAAGGTCTTCAAAAGCATGACGATCTTCTAGAGAATGTTGGAAGGTCTTTAAAAGCATGAGAAGGTCTATAGAATGGTGGAAGTAAGGTCTTCAAAAACATGAGAAAGTCTATAGAATAGTGGAAGTAAGGTCTTCAAAAACATGACGAAGGTCTATAGAATGGTGGAGGTAAGGTCTTTAAAAACATGACGAAGGTCTATAGAATGGTAGAGGTAAGGTCTTTAAAAACATGACGAAGGTCTACAGAATGGTGGAGGTAAGGTCTTTAAAAACATGAGAAGGTCTATAGAATGGTAGAGGTAAGGTCTTTAAAAACATGAGAAGGTCTATAGAATGGTGGAAGTAAGGTCTTTAAAAGCATGAGAAGGTCTATAGAATGGTGGAGGTAAGGTCTTTAAAAGTCCAGACTGTGAGGTGACCACCTTATGAAGGTGGCAGCAAAGGAAGCTTCGGCTTAAGCCCACACCACCACCTACAACCATCTCCACCACCTACAACCATCACCACCACCTACAACCCCTTGGACCGCCAGGATAACTTTTAATACACAATTTGGGACAACTGCTCCATCTATAGCTATAGCCTTATATTATCTGGTGCATCTTTAGCTGTAGACTAGTGTAGACTAGCCAGCCAAGTGACATATCACTTGTTCACAAGCTGTGGGTGTGTCACACAAAATCAGCCAAGCGTGAACGACTCGGTTCTATCAGGACTTGGTACAGTTGGAACTGTGTGTCATGTTTATTGCTGGCAGACAAGTGGAATTTGGTTACCTCTCTAGATTGGAGAGTAAGCACACAAAATCCCCCTCCTCCCCCGAGTGTAAATCATTAGAACTAGGTCCCCAAGGGTTTCGTTTTTCTTGTTAAAGTAAAAAAAAAACGTTTAAAATGTTTAAAAGGTAACAGTCAAAACAAGATCAACGATCAGTTGGCCAATGTACAACCAAGAGAACTTCTCAAATTTGATAGAACTAGAGATCTAGATCTAGCCTAGACTAGATCTAGACTCTTGTGATCCTTTGAAGTGAAGACTTTATTTTAGACGATAATTTAATTATAGACTATAAATAATTATTAATTAAATATAAACATTTTATAAATTTAAATTACAATAATAATCAATATTAAAATTTACAAGAAACTAACCTGAAAAACTGAAACAAAATCTTGTTAAAAATTAAATTAATCCAAGTGAAAAATCTCTGAAATGTCACCCAGCTTTTGAGTATGTGATCTAAGCACTAACTGGTTGTAAACTTAGAGCAGACGGTCGTCCGCTGCCATTGTGCCGCTAGAGTTACGTCCCGCTGTCGTTTAGAACCTAAGTGTAGTGGTTTGACTATTTTCAAATCTCGTCGCCCTAGTTGATGACAAGGGAGGGCACTCGACTGGAACTAGCTCCACGTAAGGCGGCTTTCTCTCCGTGTGGTGTAAAATAAAATAAGCAACGGATCAATGTTAGTCGATGTTTATCTCTCTATCGCCTCTTATATCGAGTCGATCAAAACTAATCGTGCACCGACCCTCTGGTGTTTGAAGCAAAGTTAGAGGAAAGTAAAAACAGCAAATTATACATCCACTCTCTTGAGTTTAAAGTCCAGTTTAATGAGAAGCTAATCAGTAATGTAGTTTGACTCTCTTTAAATACATTTCTGCCTCTACCCGTTTAAATATTTTTATGTACAAGATATACTTCTAAATTTTCACATAAAAACACTTAAAGAAATCTCACGTCATGCAATAAATTTACTAAGTTTCTTGTATAGAAAGTTGTTGTTGCGTTTCTTCATTCAATTCATGAACTGGCGATGACTTCCTGATCTCCTTTATTTTTTCATGCACGAGTTTAAGCCTCAAGGATGAAGCCTTTTTTTATGCGACGAAATGTTATTTTGTTATTTTGTTACAAAGTGTGCTATGGATGAGAAGATGCTCTTTGTGTGATCCCTCCCCCTCGGGTAAGTGCCCAGACCCAAGACCCTGGATCTATACATGATGCAACATCCAATAACCTGAGCCACTATACCCATACTTCATACGATAATTTAAGCTACAAATATTTACAAATTTAGTCGGCAAGTTGAGAAATCTTTGAATACTTCTCCGCCTAAAACTTTTCACAAGTCCACCGGAGAGAAAGCCACCTGAAGAATTTCGACATATCTCAATAAACCACACCTGAAGCTATGAGATAAAGTTACCTGATCGTTTGAAAGCGAGGCGGAAAGCTTGGTCAATGGAATGCAAATAAAAGCTGTCTACCTCTGTGTTAGCTCGCGTCTTAACACCAGTGTAACGACGTCTTACGTCTGCTAGAAAAATGTTTGAAGTTGTGTTCCTGCTCGCGTCTACTGAAACCATGTGACCACTACCACTAAAACCATGTGACCACTACCACTGAAACCATGTGACCACTACCACTGAAACCATGTGACCACTACCACTAAAACCATGTGACCACTACCACTAAAAGCATGTGACCACTACCACTGAAACCATGTAACCACTACCACTAAAACCGCTCAGATTGAGGGGTGGGTGTGTTTGCTGACCAACGATTAAAGAACGAATTAGAAACAGTCATTACACCACAGATTACAGCTGATGGTCCATTACACCACAGATTACAGTTGATGGTCCATTACACCACAGATTACAGCTGATGGTCCATTACATCACAGATTACAGCTGATGGTCCATTACACCACAGATTACAGTTGATGGTCCATTACACCACAGATTACAGCTGATGGTATGCTGTAAAAACACTCTGATTTAGATATTTCCATTCACTCGATTACCAAGTTTTTGCGTGAGACTTAATCACGCTCCCCCATCACCTCTGTATCTTACCTCTGAAAGCCCCCACCCCTCCCACCCACCCCGAATACAAATTTCCCCATTCCGTCAGCCGATGAAAGTACTTGGTCTAGTTGGAGACGTGATTTAAGATTGTAATTTAAGGCGGACGTGGTATCTCATTATACAACAGACCACGCCCGTAATGAAATTCTGCTCAAGATCTTTGTAGTACAACTAATCTAATAGATTTTTAAAGTTTGAATCTAGACCCCTGTCTACGCCATGATCCACATACAACCACAGGACAGTCCTGTCCACATACAACCACAGGACAGTCCTCTCTACATACAACCACAGGACAGTCCTGTCCACATACAACCACAGGACAGTTCTCTCTACATACAACTACAGGAGGTCCTCTCCACATACAGCCACAAGACATCCATACGTCAAGATCCGCGGTTGGACACGTCATGCGTTGTTTAGCCCTCAATGTGCTGACAGTACACAATGTGTTGTGAATGATTAACATAACTCACACCTCAGCACACAACATTAGCGAAACAGTAATCGAATATTCTGTTTTCTTAACACCTCACGTCTGCTACAAATGTGATCACACTGTGACGTCAAACACGTTACTTCAGGCTTCACTTTAGTATTCACTGATCACTTGAGGTAACACTTTTACTAAAATAATACACAAAATTACATTTTTCTCCATTGACTTAAAACAAATGGACTGTTTAATAGTCACAAGATCTCCATTATAATAGCAAGATTTGCCCCCCCCCCCGAAAGATGAGGGGTATGTTTTTATTTAAAATTTCAGCACTAATAATAGCACTCCTGTTTCTAGGGTGCTGATTGCATCAACATTTGGCGAGAGGTTTGGTTGTATTCAAATCAAATATATTCTAGACGGGCCTAGTTCAATGTCCCCCACCTCCTTGTGTAAGCGCTGCTTACAGCCAGTTCAATGTCCCCACCTCCTTGTGTAAGCGCTGCTTACAGCCAGTTCAATGTCCCCACCTCCTTTTGTAAGCGCTGCTTACAGCCTACACAAAGTTTGAAAAGTAGCTGTCCATTAAACACAGAGTCAAGTTAACCAGTAGTGTTTAAACACTCAACAACGTAGGCGTGTAAACACTGGATAACATAAACATATTTAAATGGGTGGAGACAAAAGAGAAGATAACAGGCGTTCACCACATCAAAACAATCGGCATTAAGGTGGTCTAGAAGAAATAGTGGCCACACATTGAAGCTCGATTTGGGTAGATTTTTCAAATTGTGACATTTCTCTGACATTTTGATGGCATTTTTTGTGACATATCTGTGACATTTTTGTGACACTTCCAGAAGTCCCTCACACAACAGGACATTGTAAGGAATTTACCGAGGGTGAAAAGAATGAAAAACATTTCTGCCACAGGTAGCTCAGAGCCCCCCCCCCCCCTGGAGGGGTAGAAATGTTGTCAAGCCCCCAGCACTGTGGCAAAAAACGTCAAGTCTAATGATAAACACGTCCCACATTTTCTGGTCCAACCGGTATTTGAACATTTAAAACGTCCAGGGGAAAGAACTCATAATTTTGTTTAATTAACAAATTGTATCAGTGCTGACGGGACAGGTGAAGTAGTTTCCCTTGACCTACGATGTGGTCAGCCAGGTCAACAGGAGTCTGGTACACACCAGAGCTGGGTGGACTCTCATAGTTCAGCTAAAGTTGACTCGCTGTGCCAATTGTGTGGCTGATTGCTTCAAATGGTTTTATGTAGGATGAAGTTTAAAGCTAATGCTAACACATCTAAATATAAACTTTTTTTTGGATAGGGATGCCATTGTAATTATTTCATTAAAATTAAATTAATCAAGTGCTGGACCTAATTGAGTTAGGGCAAGTTTAGACTGGTGACAAACTTTTACAACAGCTCCAGATTTTCCACATACTGACAAATGTCTCCACACAAGACAAAACATACACAACAACACCTAATTTTTTTTGTTTATTTTGTTTGCTTAATTAGAGTCAGATACACATTACATTTTTCGTTTTTTCTTTGCAGGTGAAGTGGCAGGTGGAGTGGCAGGTAGGCTGGCAGGTGATGTGTCATCTTGTGAATCATTTAACTTTCTTTTCTGTTTCTTCTGCTTCTTCTTGCTAGATAAACTTCTGTGACGAGAAAAAATAAAAGTTACACATTTAATTTCAAATGATTTTCATTTCATCCTAGTATTGGCAATAAAACAGCCCTGTATATTACTTCACATTACATCCCATATAACAGTAGGCCTACTTCCTAAGACACTTCTTTAAAATACAGCATTATGAAGCATTACCTCCCCTGTGTCAAACTAAGATCTGTATTACCTCCCTGTACTTACTTCTCTATACTAGCAATAACTCTGTTGGACAGTCTCCTGAGATCTGTATTTACCCTGGGTTTTAACACAGTCAAATGTTGCTGGACACTGGCATCAAACAGAGGCTGGAACACAAGTTTATAGTACTGCTGAGGGTGGTACAGTTAGTGTGTGGTACAGTGGGTGTCTGGTACAGTGGGTGTCTGGTACAGTGGGTGTCTGGTACAGTGGGTGTATGGTACAATAGGTGTCTGGTACAGTTGGGTGTCTGGTACAGTGGGTGTCTGGTACAGTAGGTGTCTGGTACAGTAGGTGTCTGGTACAGTACGTGTCTGGTACAGTTGGGTGTCTGGTACAGTTGGGTGTCTGGTACAGTGGGTGTCTGGTACAGTGGGTGTATGGTACAATAGGTGTCTGGTACAGTGGGTGTCTGGTACAGTGGGTGTCTGGTACAGTTAGGTGTCTGGTACAGTGGGTGTATGGTACAATAGGTGTCTGGTACAGTGGGTGTCTGGTACAGTGGGTGTCTGGTACAGTTAGGTGTCTGGTACAGTAGGTGTCTGGTACAGTACGTGTCTGGTACAGTTGGGTGTCTGGTACAGTTGGGTGTCTGGTACAGTGGGTGTCTGGTACAGTACGTGTCTGGTACAGTTGGGTGTCTGGTACAGTTGGGTGTCTGGTACAGTGGATGTCTGGTACAGTGGATGTCTGGTACAGTGGGTGTCTGGTACAGTGAGTGTATGGTACAGTAGGTGTCTGGTACAGTGGGTGTCTGGTACAGTGGGTGTCTGGTACAGTTAGTGTCTGGTACAGTTGAGTGTCTGGTACAGTGGGTGTCTGGTACAGTAGGTGTCTGGTACAGTAGGTGTCTGGTACAGTGGGTGTCTGGTACAGTGGGTGTCTGGTACAATAGGTGTCTGGTACAGTAGGTGTCTGGTACAGTAGGTGTCTGGTACAGTGGGTGTCTGGTACAGTGGGTGTCTGGTACAGTGGGTGTCTGGTACAGTGGGTGTCTGGTACAGTAGGTGTCTGGTACAGTTGGGTGTCTGGTACAGTTGGGTGTCTGGTACAGTTGGGTGTCTGGTACAGTTGGGTGTCTGGTACAGTTGGGTGTCTGGTACAGTGGGTGTCTGGTACAGTGGGTGTCTGGTACAGTTAGGTGTCTGGTACAGTTGGGTGTCTGGTACAGTTGGGTGTCTGGTACAGTGGGTGTCTGGTACAGTGGGTGTCTGGTACAGTAGGTGTCTGGTACAGTTGGGTGTCTGGTACAGTAGGTGTCTGGTACAGTAGGTGTCTGGTACAGTTGGGTGTCTGGTACAGTGGGTGTCTGGTACAGTAGGTGTCTGGTACAGTTGGGTGTCTGGTACAGTTGGGTGTCTGGTACAGTAGGTGTCTGGTACAGTAGGTGTCTGGTACAGTTGGGTGTCTGGTACAGTGGGTGTCTGGTACAGTAGGTGTCTGGTACAGTTGGGTGTCTGGTACAGTTGGGTGTCTGGTACAGTTGGGTGTCTGGTACAGTGGGTGTCTGGTACAGTGGATGTCTGGTACAGTGGATGTCTGGTACAGTGGGTGTCTGGTACAGTAGGTGTCTGGTACAGTAGGTGTCTGGTACAGTTGGGTGTCTGGTACAGTGGGTGTCTGGTACAGTAGGTGTCTGGTACAGTTGGGTGTCTGGTACAGTTGGGTGTCTGGTACAGTTGGGTGTCTGGTACAGTTGGGTGTCTGGTACAGTGGGTGTCTGGTACAGTGGATGTCTGGTACAGTGGGTGTCTGGTACAGTAGGTGTCTGGTACAGTAGGTGTCTGGTACAGTTAGTGTCTGGTACAGTTGAGTGTCTGGTACAGTGGGTGTCTGGTACAGTAGGTGTCTGGTACAGTAGGTGTCTGGTACAGTGGGTGTCTGGTACAGTAGGTGTCTGGTACAGTAGGTGTCTGGTACAGTTGGGTGTCTGGTACAGTGGGTGTCTGGTACAGTAGGTGTCTGGTACAGTTAGTGTCTGGTACAGTTGAGTGTCTGGTACAGTGGGTGTCTGGTACAGTAGGTGTCTGGTACAGTAGGTGTCTGGTACAGTGGGTGTCTGGTACAGTAGGTGTCTGGTACAGTAGGTGTCTGGTACAGTTGGGTGTCTGGTACAGTGGGTGTCTGGTACAGTTGGGTGTCTGGTACAGTGGGTGTCTGGTACAGTTGGGTGTCTGGTACAGTTGGGTGTCTGGTACAGTTGGGTGTCTGGTACAGTGTCTGATACAGGTAGTGTCTGGTACAGTAGGTGTCTGGTACAGTGGGTGTTTGGTACAGTGTCTGATACAGGTAGTGTCTGGTACAGTAGGTGTCTGGTACAGTGGGTGTTTGGTACAGTGTCTGATACAGGTAGTGTCTGGTACAGTAGGTGTCTGGTACAGTATCTAGCATGTAAGATGCAGCAAGGTTCCAGCACTTACCTGAGAAACAATGTCCCCCCTGGCCTGTAGAGCAACAACCAGCCCCAACATTTCCTTCATCAACATCACCTTTAGGTTGTCCTTATCTGTGCTATTGATCAGCTGGAAAAGTTTGGAGGTCAATAGGTCAAAGGGTGGTAACGTGGTGGGGAGGGGGCAAGAAAATAGAATTGGAATAGCAAAAACAAAATGTTGCAGGTGAAAATGTGATGGTGTTTGTAAAAGTGTAGGTGCTAAGCTTTTTGGGTGGTGTGGTGTAGACTGGGGTGGCCAGTATGTATAAAGTGGTGTGGTGTATGTGGTCAGTGTGTATGGTGTGGTGTAGGTGGTCAGTGTGTATGGTGTGGTGTGGTGTAGGTGGTCAGTGTGTATGGTGTGGTGTGGTGTATGTGGTCAGTGTGTATGAAGTGGTGTAGGTGGTCAGTGTGTATGAAGTGGTGTGGGGTATGTGGTCAGTGTGTATGAAGTGGTTACAGTGGTCAGTATGTATGAAGTGGTGTATGTGGTCAGTGTGTATGGTGTGGTGTAGGTGGTCAGTGTGTATGAAGTGGTGTGGGGTATGTGGTCAGTGTGTATGAAGTGGTGTATGTGGTCAGTATGTATGAAGTGGTGTATGTGGTCAGTATGTATGAAGGTGTGTATGTGGTCAGTATGTATGAAGTGGTGTGGCCCTCTGAAGAAAATGTTTTACCTGACTGAGACAGTCAGCTGTTTCTGTCATCCACCTGGACATGTGGTCTCTGGCTTCTTGCTGCATCTGGTGATGGGGGGGGACGACGACTTATTAGATGAAACAAATGATTGGCAAAAATCCCACCCAGGTGTACCCACCTATCCCTGACCTTGACTAACATGAGTGAATAAGTAGGTACAATAGTAAATGATGTGCATAAGAGTGATGTGTGTGTAGATTTACCCCATCAGTTTTCCGGGCCAGACTGGCAAGTAAAGTACAACACACCAGCTGAGGAATAAAGGGAAGTAAATCTTCAGGTTTAAAAAAAAATTTCCATTATAAAGTAATAAGATAACATTATCAGACATGTCACCATTCAGTAGATAGACTGGCTGAGTTTGATCACCTACCCGACAATGTGTCTTTGTGGTCTCATCTTTCAAACATCCCACCAACATGTCACTCAACACCTGAAACCTCAGCTGTAGACAAGAAACACTAGGTCATTCAATGGCTGATAGCTCCAGTTATTGCCCTTTAACAGGGAAATAGAATGTGTGTAAGCTAGAGTTACTGCCCCTCTACACAAGAAAAGACGTTAGACAGACAAAAAAAAGTTACTGCCCTTCCACAAAACTTCAGAAAAAAAACTAGAGTTACTGCCCTCCACACAAGATAAAAATAGCCATAAAAAAAAACTAGAAGAAAAGAGACACAAAAAAAAAAAAACTAGAAGAAAAGAGACACACAAAAAAAAAAAAAAACTTACTGGATCCAGCTCTATCAGTGAGGTGAAGAACAAGACGTGGGGCTTGGTTTGTCTGCAAATAGAAAACACTCAATGACATTTCAACAAAATTGACCATTTCAACAAAATTGACCATTTCAACAAAATTGACCATTTCAACAAAATTGACCATTTCAACAAACTTGACCATTTCAATAAACTTGACCATTTCAACAAACTTGGGAACTTCATTAGCTCTCTATTTTGTTTATTTTGTGTTTATTTTTTGCATTCTATTTTAAAACAGGTTGGTAAGTAAAATAATGTACCAAAAAAGTTTTATAATAATAATATATTTATAGAATTCCCACAATTTTATCTAAAATGAACAAATAAATACTAAAAAAATGACCAGCAATTTTTCCTAGAAATAAGTTGTTCATTCCATTTCTTGCCAAATACCAAAATATTTTCTATCTTCAGTTGATTGTTAATTAAATATAAATATACAGATGAATAATGTGTAATTTCTAAATAACATTTGAAAAAAGATGAGTCTATTTGCTGGATGAGTACTTAAAAAAAGGAGAACAAATATTTTTAGACAGAACGTAAAAATAATTTAGGGCTTAATGAGTGGACGACTTGAAATTTTTAACAAAGGTGACAACACCCTAGGTTCTCAATTTAAGTTGTGTTCACACTTGGCACAAGTCTACTTAACAGATGACTGCGTCAACAGATGACTGAACCAACAGCTCGACTTACTTTCTGAGGATGATGTTCTGTAGCAGGTCCTTCACCAGCTGGACACATCCAGATACGGCAGAGTTCTCCTAGAGAGACACGTAGACAGGCATATATGTAGTGGGTCAAACAAGTTGACATGTATGTAGTGGGTCAAACAAGTTGACATGTATGTAGTGGGTCAAACAAGTTGACCAAATACGTATGTAGTGGGTCAAACAAGTACACATATGTAGTGGGTCAAATCAGTTGATATGTATGTAGTGGGTCAAACAAGTTGACCAACACGTATGTAGTGGGTCAAACAAGTACACATATGTAGTGGGTCAAACAAGTTGACATGTATGTAGTGGGTCAAACAAGTTGACACGTATGTAGTGGGTCAAACAAGTTGACATGTATGTAGTGGGTCAAACAAGTTGACACATACGTAGTGGGTCAAACAAGTTGACACGTATGTAGTGGGTCATACAAGTTGACACATATGTAGTGGGTCAAGGAAGTGTATGTACAAGTATATAGTTGGTCAAACAAGTATGTGTACATTTAGGGATTAGACAGAGTAGACATACATAATTATGTAGTTGATAAAACAAGAAGACATGTCTGGTGTACAAACCTGGTTGTTCTGGCTGTAGTTTAGGTTCATCTGAAACAGACAACATGGAAGAGATAAGAAAACAGTGGACAATGTACTGCCATCTATAGTGTTAAACATGTTGTAAAGGGAAGTTTTGTACAACCACATGACTTACCACCATATACGCTGCCATGGCGACTGTATTCAGATCAGCTGTGTCGTTTACTAAAAATTTTAAAAATTAAATGGCATCAATAATTTTTATAACAACATCGTCAGATTTAAATGATATTAAAATTTTTTCTCTAGAAACAACAAAAATGTAAGCTGACATCCAAGACATCAAACACTTAGTCAACAGCTGATTGGTTAACTGGTCTACTATCATAAGCAAGAGGAGCAACTCTGCCCACCTTTTTGTGCCAGCTCCAGCAACTCTTGAAACATTGATTTCTGTTCTTCAACTGAATGCACACTGTCTTTAAGGGCCTGTGAAGTTGATGATCAAAGTCAGAAACAAAATAGACCTCAGCATACCTGAGAACAAAATCACTAACAAATAGTGTCTGACCATACATTGTGGAGGGATATAACAAAATAAATAGCTCACCTTGACCTTGCCTTTGTAAAGAAGAAATAAAGTTTTGGCCTTATCACACAACACTCCACTGTCTGATGGATTTGTCTTCAACATCAACAAAATTAGGGGCTTCAGCAAATCCTAGAAAAATATTCAACATGTTTTTGTATAATGGTTTGCAAGCAATAAAATTTTTTTACAAATATTTTTTCATAAAATATTTATTTTATTAATGTTAATCAGTAAAAAATAATTAATAAATGTTTTAAATTCTATTAAAAAAAACATGTATATTAACTAACCAGTAAAAAGTAAATAAATGTTTTAAATTCTATAAAAAAAACATGTATATTTAATAACCAGTAAAAAGTTAATAAATGTTTTAAATTCTATAAAAAAAAAACCTGTAGCCTATATTTACTAACCAGTAAAAAGTCTCCTGCCCTTTCACCTTTGATCAGTACTTCCACAAGGTCAAGGACTCTAGAAGATTATAGAATAGTTCATGTTACTAAGACTCCTATAAAACAATACAGATTCACCTAACCCCCACAAAAATTAATCCCCACTCCCCACAAAAAACAAACCTGAATCCCCACAAAAAACAATCCCCACCCCCCACAAAAAACAATCCCCACCCCCCACAAAAAACAATCCCCACCCCCCCACAAAAACAAACCTGACTCTCAAATTGACAAGCTCTTTCTTTTTTTCCTCCCTAGCCTTCTTCCCCCCTCCCTTCTTCCTCTGCCTGAACACCTCGGCCAGCATGTCATCCAACTTGAACATCTCCGAGTCACTCAGGTCAGGCAGGTCCTGGCCACAGGGATCAAAGAGAACAGGCACAAGTTAGGGTTAGGTAGAATAACAGTTATAGGCTGACACAAGTTAGGAATTGTTACATTACATGTAATAAAGCTGTGAACAACACTTTATCTTGTCAGTGGTGCCTCTATTTGCTTACATCAAAAATTATTATTATCAATTTAAATTTTACATGCCATTTGCCTCCAGTAGTGTAGGCTTACATGAGATATTTTGACAAATGTTTTAACATTTACCTCCTCTTCTTCATCATCATCTAAAGCAGCTTCACCTAGAGCTTGCTTTACAGACTGGCGGAATTTATCATCTACTTTCTCCTCTTCCTGATCATCTGCTGAATCATCTTCTGATTTATCTTCACTTTCTTCATCATCATCATCATCACTCTCTTCATCAGCTATATCCTCATCATCACTATCTTCTTCAATTTCTTCATCATCCTCTGCATTCACCAGAATACCACCAGCATCATCCTCACTTGTTTTTTTGGGTGTAAGAACCTAATCATTTGGATACAAGTTCAAAGAGGAAATTATATTTTACACCACAATATTTTTAATCATATAATCAATATCAAGAGGACAACATTTTTCAAGCTTTTCTTTACTTTGCAACATCAGCTTGTTTGTTTGTTGGTTTGTGGCAAATTTTGTAACTCAATTTTGACCAATTTCTAATGCAGTGATTTCGTTCAAATTATCCAAATACTTTCTTCTTCAAGGGCAATGCATGTATAACTATTTTTAAATCTAATTAGACATTGGATTGTCAGTAAAATCTAATTGAACTGTTTTAAAACTAAGGAGAGGGTGAATTGCTGTAACACACTATGAAGACTGACCTCAGTGATAAGGTTTGACAAGAGACTGACCTCAGTCATAAGGTTTGACAAGAGACTGACCTCAGTGATAAGGTTTGACAAGAGACTGACCTCAGTCATAAGGCTTGACAAGAGACTGACCTCAGTGATAAGGTTTGACTGACCTCAGTGATAAGGTTTGACAAGAGACTGACCTCAGTGATAAGGTTTGACTGACCTCAGTGATAAGGTTTGACTGACCTCAGTGATAAGGTTTGACAAGAGACTGACCTCAGTCATAAGGTTTGACAAGAGACTGACCTCAGTGATAAGGTTTGACTGACCTCAGTGATAAGGTTTGACAAGAGACTGACCTCAGTGATAAGGTTTGACTGACCTCAGTGATAAGGTTTGACAAGAGACTGACCTCAGTGATAAGGTTTAACTGACCTCAGTGATAAGGTTTGACTAGAGACTTACCTCAGTGATAAGGTTTGACAAGAGACTGACCTCAGTGATAAGGTTTAACTGACCTCAGTGATAAGGTTTGACTAGAGACTTACCTCAGTGATAAGGTTTGACAAGAGACTGACCTCAGTGATAAGGTTTGACAAGAGACTGACCTCAGTGATAAGGTTTGACTTACCTCAGTGATAAGGTTTGACAAGAGACTGACCTCAGTGATAAGGTTTGACAAGAGACTCACCTCAGTGATAAGGTTTGACTGACCTCAGTGATAAGGTTTGACAAGAGACTGACCTCAGTGATAAGGTTTGACTGACCTCAGTGATAAGGTTTGACAAGAGACTGACCTCAGTGATAAGGTTTGACAAGAGACTGACCTCAGTGATAAGGTTTGACGTACCTCAGTGATAAGGTTTGACTGACCTCAGTGATAAGGTTTGACTGACCTCAGTGATAAGGTTTGACTGACCTCAGTGATAAGGTTTGACAAGAGACTGACCTCAGTGATAAGGTTTGACTGACCTCAGTGATAAGGTTTGACTGACCTCAGTGATAAGGTTTGACAAGAGACTGACCTCAGTGATAAGGTTTGACAAGAGACTGACCTCAGTGATAAGGTTTGACTGACCTCAGTGATAAGGTTTGACAAGAGACTGACCTCAGTGATAAGGTTTGACAAGAGACTGACCTCAGTGATAAGGTTTGACGTACCTCAGTGATAAGGTTTGACTGACCTCAGTGATAAGGTTTGACTGACCTCAGTGATAAGGTTTGACTGACCTCAGTGATAAGGTTTGACAAGAGACTGACCTCAGTGATAAGGTTTGACTGACCTCAGTGATAAGGTTTGACTGACCT
Source organism: Physella acuta (assembly GCF_028476545.2). Lineage (NCBI taxonomy): Eukaryota > Metazoa > Mollusca > Gastropoda > Physidae > Physella > Physella acuta. The sequence goes on along the minus strand of NW_026731841.1, from coordinate 33,776 downwards.
CAGTGATAAGGTTTGACAAGAGACTGACCTCAGTGATAAGGTTTGACAAGAGACTGACCTCAGTGATAAGGTTTGACTGACCTCAGTGATAAGGTTTGACAAGATTGACCTCAGTGATAAGGTTTGACTGACCTCAGTGATAAGGTTTGACTGACCTCAGTGATAAGGTTTGACAAGAGACTGACCTCAGTGATAAGGTTTGACAAGAGACTGACCTCAGTGATAAGGTTTGACAAGAGACTGACCTCAGTGATAAGGTTTGACTGACCTCAGTGATAAGGTTTGACAAGAGACTGACCTCAGTGATAAGGTTTGACTGACCTCAGTGATAAGGTTTGACTGACCTCAGTGATAAGGTTTGACAAGAGACTGACCTCAGTGATAAGGTTTGACAAGAGACTGACCTCAGTGATAAGGTTTGACAAGAGACTGACCTCAGTGATAAGGTTTGACAAGAGACTGACCTCAGTCATAAGGTTTGACAAGAGACCGACCTCAGTGATAAGGTTTGACAAGAGACTGACCTCAGTGATAAGGTTTGACAAGAGACTGACCTCAGTGATAAGGTTTGACAAGAGACTGACCTCAGTGATGAGGTTTGACAAGAGACTGACCTCAGTGATAAGGTTTGACTGACCTCAGTGATAAGGTTTGACAAGAGACTGACCTCAGTGATAAGGTTTGACTGACCTCAGTGATAAGGTTTGACTGAACTCAGTGATAAGGTTTGACAAGAGACTGACCTCAGTCATAAGGTTTGACAAGAGACTGACCTCAGTGATAAGGTTTGACAAGAGACTGACCTCAGTGATAAGTTTTGACAAGAGACTGACCTCAGTGATAAGGTTTGACTGACCTCAGTGATAAGGTTTGACAAGAGACTGACCTCAGTGATAAGGTTTGACTTACCTCAGTGATAAGGTTTGACTGACCTCAGTGATAAGGTTTGACTGACCTCAGTGATAAGGTTTGACAAGAGACTGACCTCAGTGATAAGGTTTGACAAGAGACTGACCTCAGTGATAAGGTTTGACAAGAGACTGACCTCAGTGATAAGGTTTGACTTACCTCAGTGATAAGGTTTGACAAGAGACTGACCTCAGTGATAAGGTTTGACAAGAGACTGACCTCAGTGATAAGGTTTGACAAGAGACTGACCTCAGTGATAAGGTTTGACAAGAGACTGACCTCAGTGATAAGGTTTGACAAGAGACTGACCTCAGTGATAAGGTTTGACAAGAGACTGACCTCAGTGATAAGGTTTAACTGACCTCAGTGATAAGGTTTGACTAGAGACTTACCTCAGTGATAAGGTTTAACTGACCTCAGTGATAAGGCTGATGGCTGCAGGTGTGAGCTGGTTGGACAATGACTTGAACACCATGGCGGTGATGACACGGGTCAGGTGAGACGGCAGGGACATCAGGTGCAGCAAGACCTCAGTCACTACCTCAACCCAGTGGGGCTCTGCTCAAACATAAACACATCTTTTAATTCACACTTCTACATCAGTCACATCAACCAACCCAGTGGGGCTCTGCTTAAACATAAACACATCTTTTAATACACACTTCTACATCAGTCACCACATCAACCAACCCAGTGGGGCTCTGCTCAAACATAAACACATCTTTTAATACACACTTCTACATCAGTCACATCAACCAACCCAGTGGGGCTCTGCTCAAACATAAACATCTCTTTTAATACACACTTCTACATCAGTCACCACATCAACCCAGTTGGGCTCTGCTCAAACATAAACACATCTTTTAATACACACTTCTACAACAGTCACCACATCAACCCAGTTGGGCTCTGCTCAAACATAAACACATCTTTTAATACACACTTCTACATCAGTCACATCAACCAACCCAGTGGGGCTCTGCTCAAACATAAACACATCTTTTAATACACACTTCTACATTTGATGCTCAACTAACACACGGTATGCTTTACATATAAAATCAGTAGAAACTAAATTTACCACAATAAAACACATGAGATGTAGAAACTAAATTTACCATCAGAAAACACATGAAATGTAGAAACTAAATTTACCAACAGAAAACACATGAAATGTAGAAACTATATTTACCATCATAAAACACATCAGATGTAGAAACTAAATTTACCATCACAAAACACATGAGATGTAGAAACTAAATTTACCGTCATAAAACACATGAGATGTAGAAACAAAATTTACCGTCAGTGTTTGCTGTGTCTTTCTTCTTCTTGCCTTTGGCAGCTTTGTCATAACACACATAAATATCCTGTATAGAGTAGGTGGGATGACATTTTTAAAATTAATTTCACATCAAATTTTAAATAATATAATATAAAGGAAGGAAAAAAAAAAGGGGGAAAACAATTCTTAAATCTATGATGTTATAAACTAAAAGAGGAAGTTGCTGTGTTATAAACTAAAACAAAGAAAACTGTCATAAACTATTGAAGAAATCATGTCTGACCTGTAGCAACTCTGAAGCAGTTTTAAAGTCAGTCAACAAATGAAAGGCCAGGTAGGAGAAGAGTATGAGAAAAGCTGAAGCAAACGATGTCTCTTTTTCTTTCTTCATCTTCTGCTCACGGAGGAAACAATGCAATTTAAATTGTGGTCATTTATACAAGATTGCATGAAACTTCACAACACATAAAGTAACTGTGTCTGGTTTACAGAAAAAATATAACTATATCTAGCTGATTTTCTTACCTCTTGTACCTTTAAGATGTGAGTGCACAACTGTTCCCATTCTTTCTTCATCTGAGCAATGTTTCAATAGACAGTAGAGAAGAAGTTATTTATTGAAAAAATGGTATTACAAGGTAAAAATGGTTGAAAAAATGGTATTACAAGGTAAAAATGTATTAACTCAACTTCATCTGAGCAATGTTTCAATAGATAGTACAGAATAAGTTATTTATTTTAAAAATGGTATTACAAGGTAAAAATGTATAAACTCAACTTCATCTGAGCAATGGTTCAATAGATAGTACAGAATAAGTTATTTTTTGAAAAAATGGTATACAAGGTAAAAATGTATAAACTCAACTTCATCTGAGCAATGTTTCAATAGATAGTACAGAATAAGTTATTTATTTTTAAAATGGTATTACAAGGTAAAAACTTAACTCTTTAAGACCAGAACCATGCTCCAAGAGTACCTAAAACATGCACTCAACATTTGCTACAGTTTCCAATATTTACTCCGTTGTTTTCCCAAATCTAAATTTTAAAACGGATACCTAGAACACAATAACGCTAAAGCAGCCATTTAAAATTTTTAAATTCTTACTATTTTCAATTTAGCTGATTTGTAGTTTTCAGATGAAAAAAAGTAAAACCAAAAAGATTTTTTTAACACTGTGGAACATAATTCAGTAGCAGCATCTAAATAGTTGAAGGTGGCAATTAAATAATATACCAAAAACTGAAGAAAAAAGTATTCTAATACAAATCTAATCCACATTTTTAAAATAGGGACTAACTAAAGAGAGAGAGAACATTGTTTTGTTGAACAAGAAAAATTCTGGTCATAAAGAGCTAAATAGGTAAGAGAAAAGTACTTCAATAATTATATTTATCATTTTTTTTTCAGATGAAGTAAGTTGCTACCTCTAGAACACTATGTCCACTCACCTCTACTGACCATTCTTTGATTGGTTTAACTTTGTCTGAGACATACAGAGTCTGAAATAAGTCCATACAAAATGGTTACTTGATTGGTTTAACTTTGTCTGAGACATACAGAGTCTGAAATAAGTCCATACAAAATGGTTACTTGATTGGTTTAACTTTGTCTGAGACATACAGAGTCTGAAATAAGTCCATACAAAATGGTTACTTGATTGGTTTAACTTTGTCTGAGACATACAGAGTCTGAAATAAGTCCATACAAAATGGTTACTTGATTGGTTTAACTTTGTTTGAGACATACAGAGTCTGAAATAAGTCCATACAAAATGGTTACTTGATTGGTTTAACTTTGTTTGAGACATACAGAGTCTGAAATAAGTCCATACAAAATGGTTACTTGATTGGTTTAACTTTGTCTGAGACATACAGAGTCTGAAATAAGTCCATACAAAATGGTTACTCAATCGGCTGACCTAACTTTGAGACATACAGAGTCTGAAATAAGTCCACACAAAATGGTTACTTGATTGGTTTAACTTTGTCTGAGACATACAGAGTCTGAAATAAGTCCACACAAAATGGTTAATCGGCTGACCTAACTTTGAGACATACAGAGTCTGAAATAAGTCCATACAAAATGGTTACTCAATCGGCTGACCTAACTTTGAGACATACAGTCTGAAATAAGTCCACACAAAATGGTTACTCAATCGGCTGAACTAACTTTGTCTGAGACATACAGTCTGAAATAAGTCCACACAAAATGGTTACTCAATCGGCTGACCTAACTTTGAGACATACAGAGTCTGAAATAAGTCAACACAAAATGGTTACTCAATCGGCTGAGCTAGCTTTGTTCATCTGTACCATCGATGGACAACAATGTGAATATTAACCTGTTTTACAAAGTAAGCCCAATTTTTATAATTTAAAAAAATTACCTGAATGTACTGGGTCTGGTAAAACATAAGGTCAAGGTAATGTGAAAACTGGTCATGTTTGCTCTGTTGACCTGGGGTTAAAGGGCAACAACTTTAGTCAGGTTTTAAAACAGTGTAAGTGTTTAAAAAACTAGTCTTAAACAAGAAGTGTCAGGAATTAGGGGAGGTAACAAATGTTTTAATTAAAGAATAAAGTTTAGTACTTTTTTTTTACAAAAGTTTTTTTAATGTTAAAGACAACAAATTTTATATGTTCAAATATAAAATGGTTTGCATATTGATTGAAGTTAATAAGTAACGTGTTGAAACTGGTTGGCAATGAGAAGCAATCATTGGCCAAAAGATGACAAAATAAAAGCGTCACTTGCTACTCACCAGTGGTCAGTGTTGATAAGATGTCTAGACTTTTATAAAACAAAGTTTCACACAGTTTTCTGTTGGGGCTGTTCTCTTCAAAGTTTTGGCATCTCTCACACTGGGGAGATTTCATTCATAATCAGCTTTTGATCATTTGTGAAAATATTTAATTCATAGTCAGCTTTTGATCATTTGTGAAAATATTTAATTCATAGTCAGCTTTTGATCATTTGTGAAGATATTTACTTCATAGTCAGCTTTTGATCATTTGTGAAAATATTTCATTCATATTCAGTTTTTGATCATTTGTGTAAATATTTGATTCATAATCGATTTTCGATTATTTGTGCAAATATTTAATTCAGTCAGCTCTTGATCATTTGTGAAAATATTTAATTCATAATCAATTTTTTATTATTTGTGAAAATATTTCATGCATAGTCAGCTTTTGATCATTTGTGAAAATATTTAATTCATGATCGATTTTTGATCATTTGTGAAAATATTTCATTCATAATCAGCTTTTGATCATTTGTGAAAATATTTCATTCATAATCAGCTTTTGATCATTTGTGAAAATATTTAATTCATAATCAGCTTTTGATCATTTGTGAAAATATTTCATTCATAATCAGCTTTTCATCATTTGTGAAAATATTTCATTCATAATCAGCTTTTGATCATTTGTGAAAATATTTCAGTCATAATCAGCTTTTGATCATTTGTGAAAATATTTCATTTATAATCAGCTTTTGATCATTTGTGAAAATATTTAATTCCTTATCAGCTATTAATCATTTGTGAAATTTTTTTTTAAAGACAATATTCTATGATGATCACAAATGTAAAGGTCCATACTGACTAATTACTTTTTGTAAAGAAAGACTGTTATGAAGCTATCTACTTACATGTTGAACACTCTTGTCTTTTTCCTGTACATGGAAGAATGCCAGTCGCAGGAACAATGCCAACACCGTCTGCTGAATGTTGGGCGTTGTGTGTCTCTGGGAGCATGTGATGTGTTGTAGCTGACGCAGACACCACTCCTGCTGCTTCTGTCTCTTGGACGGATGGTTGGATCTGGTGATATTAGAGGGATGGTTGGATCTGGTGATATTAGAGGGATGGTTGGATCTGGTGATATTAGAGGGATGGTTGGATCTGGTGATATTAGAGGGATGGTTGGATCTGGTGATATTAGAGGGATTGTTGGATCTGGTGATATTAGATTTTAGAGGGATGGTTGGATCTGGTGACAACAAATTATCCGACTAATTATCATAATCAAAACAACAAATGAAGAGACAAACTTACAGAACTCTCCACTTGTCCTTGCCCAGCACCAACTTTATCAGGACAGACACATACGTCTCAGCATCCACCACACTCATCTAGAGTTTTAAATATCAATCATTAAGATTTTATACAATTAGAAGAACTTTAAAACATATCACAAAATGCCAATTACATTAAGCAATTGACATTAACATTGTAAAATTTTTTGAGACAAAACCTATCACTGCATTGACAAAATGTCTTGCCATCCTACCAAATCTATAAGACTAGCACAGTTATGACAAAATGTCTTGCCATCCTACCAAATCTATAAGACTAGCACAGTTGTGACAAAATGTCTTGCCATCCTACCAAATCTATAAGACTAGCACAGTTGTGACAAAATGTCTTGCCATCCTACCAAATTTATAAGACTAGCACAGTTGTGAGAACATGTCGTGCCATCCTACCAAATCTATAAGACTAGCACAGTTGTGACAAAATGTCTTGCCATCCTACCAAATCTATAAGACTAGCACAGTTCTGGGAGTTGACAAGGTCAACCTTGCCAGATCTGCTATCAGCTGATAGAGTGGCTTCCAACTTCCAGATTCTTTCAACAACTTCAAAAATATTGGCACCTGATGTCTTCAGCATTGTGCACCACTGGTTGAACTGGGGAAGAAGATGTACAGAAATACATTTTATTTTTACACAACAAGGTTGTAGCCAGAGGACAGTTAACCAAACCCTTCAACATATTAACACAATAGCTCAAATGTTGCTATAGCCAAACTGTTAGAGACACCACAGAGCTGTAAGAATTGTAAGGAAGTCAGAAAAAAGAAGAGTGTTTGTGTCTTTGTTAAGGCAAATTCTGATGTTTACACACACAAAAATTACCAAATAATCAGATAAGATGTTTTTGTTACACTTAAATAACTTACCAAATGATGAGATCAGCTTTATTTGTTACACACAAAGAACTTACCAAATGATGAGATGTATTTGTTACACTAATTAAACTTACCAAATGATGAGATGTATTTGTTACACTAATTAAACTTACCAAATGATGAGATGTATTTGTTACACTAATTAAACTTACCAAATGATGAGATGTATTTGTTACACTAATTAAACTTACCAAATGATGAGATGTATTTGTTACACTAATTAAACTTACCAAATGATGAGATGTATTTGTTACACTAATTAAACTTACCAAATGATGAGATGTATTTGTTACACTAATTAAACTTACCAAATGATGAGATGTATTTGTTACACTAATTAAACTTACCAAATGATGAGATGTATTTGTTACACTAATTAAACTTACCAAATGATGAGATGTATTTGTTACACTAATTAAACTTACCAAATGATGAGATGTATTTGTTACACTAATTAAACTTACCAAATGATGAGATGTATTTGTTACACTAATTAAACTTACCAAATGATGAGATGTATTTGTTACACTAATTAAACTTACCAAATGATCAGTAGCAGTGACAAGAGGATCATTTTTCTTTGTGATGGAATGGAACACAAATTTCACCAGAGATGGACTTAGTATGAAATCTAGTGTCTGTAGGAGGGGAATAATGAATTCATGAATCCAAAAGGTTTAAAATAATGTCTTGTAATGGTGTGTGATAAAAAACTGCTTGATAATGGAGCTATGGTGTGGCAGGGAGAGATACCTGTTCAGGGTCTGTTACTGTAGACAGGAGTTTGCTGGCTATTTTCAGCCCAATGCATTGTCTGTGTACCATAGCATCCGCTTTCTTCTCAGGGAGCTGTTCCATCAGTTTTTCTACAACACAACAAAGGATGATCAAATTAAATCACTGACATAAAACTAAGGAATCGCTAATTAGATGTTACAGACATTAAGCAGAAAATCATGCATGCAATATAAGAAAGATAAAAAATATTTTTTTAACAGAAATATTGTTTGTTTTATAGCTATGATAAACAAAGGCAAAAAGAAATCTACACTACAAGATTTCTTAAATAAAATATGAATTTACCTCCAATTCCTTTCCAGATAGAAATGACATCTCTGTCATCATCAACCATTTTGGGAAGAATTTTTTCCAAAAGAATTTCTGTTTTCTGCGCTGTAGCCTATTTTATAGTGCAATCAAATAAATAGAGGTAGGTTAACTTTTAAAACAATATCTGCATATTATTTTTTTTTAGCCGAAATAGTTTACAGCTGAATTTGAAGAAATTCATCAAGGAAACAAATATATATTTGAAAATAATACCTTCAGATGTTTTTTTTAAAAATGCAACTAAGAAATCAAAAAAGGAAACAATCACACTTTAACTTACCAAAATAGAATGCATAAGCTTATCATCATTTTCTTCTGAAAATAAGGGGAATCCCCAGTATTTTTTGAGGAACTTCTTTTTGGTGATTTTCTGATGGGCAACATAACAAGAACAAAAATGTCAACAAATAATTGAGAATATTTTAAGAAAAAACAATTTTAATTAAAAAAAGTATATATTTGTTGTGTGTATTAAATGATAAATTAAAGTGATTAACTGTTGCAGGGGTGGACAACTGAAACAAAAATTGTAGAGACTTACCGGGAATCTGTTTCTACAGACCAGCAGAAGTGAGACCCGATCTAACGTACACGATTCCCAACCTGCCTTTAATGTGGTTTTTACTTTAGGCCAAACATGCTCTTCAAAGTCAGTGTCTGAAATCTGATGAGAAACAATCAAACAAGATCATTAACAGATAAAATGTCTAATGATAATGCTACTTTTACTACTAGAATGCATGTGACGAAACTTAATGAAACCTGAAGAACTCACCTACAGGTAAACAAAGATAATTGTTACCTTAGTTATGAGGTCCTCTACAATTCTGCTACACACAGGTTTCAAGTAAGATTTTTTTTCAGCCAGGCTCAACAGTTCTTCTACAACTGTACTCAGAGCTGCTCCGCTCAACTGTTGAATTCATTTTTTTTTATAGATTCCATAACTTACTTAAATAACAACATGAAATGACCTTTTTAAAACTGCCATGTGTTTCTATTAATAGTTTTCACTTCACACTACCTGTGTGATCCTCCCAGACTGGATAATGGTGGAGAAAGCAAAGGCTTGACCTAGGTAGATCCCACCTACGTCCTACAAAAAAAAAAAAAACAACTTCATAATAATGCAGTGAAAAGATTATTCAGTCTAACAGAAATTGTTTCTTTAACAGTCATCTAGAACTTACAGTTTTTGACTTATCATAATGTGAAACTTTCAGCTTCTCTTTGATTGCCGACAAGACATCAGTTGTATCAATCTCAGCATATTGTCTTAGCAGCTGTTAAAATATATGGAGAGCAATTTTACAGATGACATCAATACTACAAGAGAACAAACAGTTTAAGTGCTGGTAATTAAATGGTGAGAATACATGTCAGATGTTATACTAGCTGGTGAGGCTAGCTAGAGGCATATGTTGGTAATACAGGCATGATATTATACTGGCTGATGAGTGTAGAGGCAGATGGTGGTAATAAATACATGTCAGTTATATGAGATGGTAATATAGTCAGATGTTATAGTAGTAGGTGTCTAGCAGTGGTTCTTATCCTTTTAGGGGGTGCCAAACCCAACCAGTTTCATTTGCACATTCACACAACCCTTCATAATAGCTCTATAATCTGATAGTAAATCATAAGAACTGGGTGTGTGTCTTGACCTCTGTCAAACCCCTGAAACTGACTCGCCAAATCTCTGGTCTAGAGGTAAACTTTACCTGTGTGAGAGCCACAGAAAACCCCACCCGAGCAAACTTTCTTCCTGAGCTCAGTCCTCTCACCAGCCTATCTCTGCAGTATGTTAGAGTATTGGCTTTTATATCACTCTGAAAAGATTGGAAGAAAAAATGTCATAGTGTAAATTTATAATTAAGATCTAGACTATTCTAGTCTAGAGTGGCCTAGCCCTAGGGCTAGGGAGGTCATAGGCCTGTAATACTTTCATCAAAATGAAAAATATTAAGCCTAAACTAAAATTAGGGCCTAATAAAAATAAAATGAATAATTGAATAGGCCCTAGGCCCTAGGCCTAGGCTAGGCTAGGCCTGTTTACTATTTATTTTTATAGTATTTATTTTTCTCTGAGATTCATGCACTGAAGTTCTGAACATTCAGTTCTCTATCTGAGTCTATCTCATTAGGCCTATTTTAAAATATTTTTAATTTAGGCCTATAGGCTAATTTATTAAATTATTTTAATTAATATTTATTTAGGCCATGTTAGTAGGCCTAACTCAACTGGCGTAGAAATCTATCTGCAGTAGCATCTGGTTTCAAAATTTTAAGAAGGAAGCTTAGAAAGAGACAGAAGATTAGAATCAAGACAAATCAATCTATAGGCTAAGTAAGTATTAGATCTAGTAAGTAATAACTAATAAGTAAGAAGTGAAGTCTTTAGTCTTTCTTTAACCGTTGTTGTTTGTAAAAAAAAAAAAAAAACTCTCACCACTTCAGATTTTTCAATTAAATTTGCAAGTTTCAATGCAGCAGCATTTCTCTGCTCATCAGTGCCATCTGAAAGGGTCCAAAAAACATCTAATATTTCTTGAGATGGTCTAAAGCCAGCTAGTTTATTATCTTTATTTACTTCGGCTGGCATTTTCATTCCCTATGAAGAAGTCAAGGCAACAACTTGTCTCTAACTTCAGTACCACACTATTTTCAACACATGTGCTATTGTTGACAGCGGAAGTTTATGAAAACCCGGTTAATACAAAAGTTCTCCCGAATGAATTAGAAAACAAATAGATCTAGATCTCGTGAACTAGCCTTTATTTATGTTTAAAAAATCCCACTTGAATGATACTTAGACCTAGCCTAATAGTCTAAACCAGGGGTCTCCAAACTTTTCAGTCCGAGGGCCGCATTGGCTATCAAATTTCAGTTCGGGGGCCAGTTTCTTCCAGGCATGTCTTTGATATTTCTGGGCAAAGTTCCTCAGCAATCACTGACAAACAATTTTTCCTTGGACAAAAAGATCTCCGCGGGCCGGATGAGAGGACTTCGCGGGCCGCATCCGGCCCGCGGGCCGTAGTTTGGAGACCCCTGGTCTAAACAGCAAGCCAAGTGTCTTTGTCGTTCGGCACAATGCAGCTTTGTTTCATATTTCTTTACTTAAAAAAAAATCAGTTTAACGCAGCATCAGAGTTTCTTCCAGGCATCCTATCGGAGGGGGGGGGGGGGGGGGGGGGAAGGGCGACGACTGCCCCCCCCCCAAGAAAGTCTACCACGGAAAATGTAGTCCACCCCTCCTCCCCCCCCCCCTCGAAAATATCAAGTGCCCCAAGCCCCCCAGGAGAAAAAAGCTGGAAGAAACACTGCGTAGCATACATATTCAAATGTTGAAAAATTTAAAAAAAAAAAGGATAATATTTGTTTGCTTTAGAAACTTCGAAGTGGGAGTCTCAACTTTGTTAAAATCGCATAGGAAGGAGATATGGTAAAATTAAAAACTTCGTAGGCAGCCCCTTTTAAATTGTAACTTTATAGGCAATGTAGATCTAATATTTATATTAGTACTAGCCGGTAGCCGGGCTGGCCTTTATGAAAAACCTATGCCTATCTGTAAAGAACCGTGACTTGTGTGTTTTCTAAGCAACATTTACCCGGCATTGCTCGGGTTTAGGAAATATATTACTTTTCCAATTAAATGTCTATAGGCCTATGTAAATATGGACTCATAACTCTAAACTTAACCCTAACTACAACCAACCACAACAAAAACGCAAACAAAAACACAAAAGCAAGCACAAACGCAAACGTAACGCAAACAGAAAAGCAAACAAAAATGCAAACACTAACTAAACAGCAACACAAACTTTTTAAAAAGTGTTGTTTCTTTATTTTATTTTGTAAGTCACTTATGTATTTGGTACACAGGGACATAATTTGTGTACTTTTTCAAACAAAATTGGATTTTTTTTTGTAAAGGGTGATACATTGATTTAAATGTTGTTCTTTTCACGTTGTCAATCAAAATGATAAGTTGAAAAATGAAAATTAATTTTAAAATTTATCAATATTGAATTTTTAAATTGTCAATTTTGATTTTATTTTAGAAGTGAACACTTTAACGTTAAGAATATTACACAAAGTTGAGTTTTTACTGTACCATTGGTCCGTCTGTCACATACAGAACCACAGAGAAGCTTTATACCAGATCTATCTCGATCCTATGTATGGGTGGCCGCTACAAGACAGTCACACATTATTTAACACCCTGATTATTGTATAATACTAATAGGGCCATGCATATGAACTAGGCTACAGCAGGCAATTTTCACAATTTTAAATTGTTGCTCTGCTAGCCTTCATCTGTTAAAAAAATTATATAGTTCTATTTTAAAATGAAACAAATGTTAAGATTAAACAAGCATTCATATTTAGTTTTCATTTAACTATGTCCTTTGATGTGTTCTGCTATCTGACCTGGTATGAATTTGAATTTTCAAATACTAGGCTGATTAATAAATAAAAAACTATTGTAATTTGGAAGTGTTTTATTATGGTATCTATGGTAAACTAAAGATCCACTTATTAGTAAACAGAATGTCCATCTATTTGCTAAGATACTGAATAAGCTGAGAATACATCTTAAAGATAGTTTAAATAAAATATCTATGTATAGGATTATATTTAATGTAATTAAAATGTACTGCCGGGGTTTTCTATGCAGAAGGAATTTGCATCTTTATTTTTAATAAAAACAAGAATGAAAAGTTAAAATTCCATTTGTATTGAAATTCACTTTAGAAATGGTGTGCCCAATAAGCCATTTTATCAATCAATAATAGATTTTCAAACAACCTTTTAAAAAGTTGATGTTTATTTTTTCATCAAACAATTACATTTACAAGTAGAAAAAAAGACATTCTAAACAAGCATTTTGTAACAATCCAAGCTACTGTGTAAAGTGATCACATTTATTCTTAACCAGCATTTTGTAACAATCCAAGCTACTGTGTACAATGATCACATTTTGATGAGCAAAACATGGGAATTCAACAGCAAATGATTATACATGAACAGCAGTTACAAACATGGCAAATATCCCTACATATGAGAATTTTCCATTAATAATAAATATTTCTTTTGATGTTTAACTTGTAAAATATTCTTAAATAATATCATTCAATGTTTTGACAAAACAATGTCAACAAACCAATGATTCAATCACACTTGTCCTCAATAAATAATCTTCCTCACTGGAAACATAGCATTTAACATGTAACAACTGAAAATATGACATTTGATATGGAACAATGGAAAATATGGCATCTGACAAATACCAACTAGGATAATGGCATTTGACATGTAACAACTCAATCTAACACAAGTGAATCATCTAAACAGAGGCTCCCAATTTCACTGGTAATAAATAAAAGGTAGTTTAGTACTGATTAGCAGAGGCGTAGCGGGGTGGGGGCGACGTGGGGTGGTGGTGTGTGTGCAAATCAAAAGTTTAAAGTTTGAGGGGGGGGGGAGGGGGGGGGGTGATAATCGAAAGTTTGTCCCTGGGCGCCGGGAAGGGTCGCTACGCCTCTGCTGATTAGTGCAACATTCTCTAGTACTAATTATTGCAACACCTGTAAGTAAACATTCTCTAGTACTAATTATTGCAACACCTGTAAGTAAACATTCTCTAGTACTAATTATTGCAACACCTGTAAGTAAACATTCTCTAGTACTAATTATTGCAACACCTGTAAGTAAACATTCTCTAGTACTGATTATTGCTATAATAACCTAAAACTGGTTTTTATGAATAAACACAGATCTTGCAACTTGATATAAAGACAAAAAAAACAATGGAGGTTTAACACCCAGCAGTCCATTATCTGGATGGGAAATAAACATTTTATTTAAGTGCCTCTTGTCATAATAGCTTTGGAATTTTTAAGCTATGTGCGTGATTACATTCATTGGGTATGAGTGAATAATTACACATGAGGAATGATTTTATGATAAAATACTGGATATGGTAACAGGGTGAAGCATTAGATGTCAGACTCAACGAGAACATGAATGATGCAAGACCACCCAGAGTAGATGACAGTAAATACTAGCATAGGCTGCTATGACATGTGACAGTAAATACTAGCATAGGCTGCTATGACATGTGACAGTAAATACTAGCATAGGCTGCTATGATAAGTGCTGGCGGACAGTCTGTAAGCCTTGAATGTGTCTGTTGATCTTTAAGGCTGGTCCAAGTTTGAGGTCAAGCCCTCTGAGAACATCAGCTCGCTTGAGCAGCAGTAGAGCCACACCATCAATTTCCTATGGATAATCACAACCATCTCACTGAGCAATAGAGCTAGACCAATAATTTTCTCAAGATAATCATACTTTTAAAATCTCTGTACTAATAATTTAATAAGCAGAACAAAAAATTAGAGTTATTAGGACTATGCTAGGAAAACTTTGATCAGTGTTTGACTTAAAGTAAACTTTGGTTAGTTGTTTTACCTAGGTAAAGTTTAGCTAGATGTGTGACCTATGTCAACTTTCATTAGGGTATTACTGGCTAGTACCTGTTCTAGGAAAACTTTGGCTTCTTCAGTGAATCCGGCAGATGTCAGATACAGGACAACATCAGCTACTGACCACTGTGAAGCATCAGGGTACCTTCCAGATCCAATATACTTAGGAGCTGTTGGGATGAGATCTCCGTTCCTGAAGAGGAGAAGAAAGAACTTACGTTAGACAATTGTAACATCAAAGCTGACTGGATTCAGGGAAAGGGCTTTTATATTTTAAAGAATAAATTTAAAGTAGTAAATTATAAGTAGTTATGATTACTTTGCATTATTTAACTAAAATTAAAACTAACTTTACATTTAGAATTATAATTAACGATTATAACTAACACCACTAAAGAAATGATTTGATAAAAAAGATTAATGAGAAATGTTTGATAACTTACATGAGGTGTGTGGGTACAGGTGATTCTGCTGGAGTAGGGGGCGCAGATTCTAAAAGTAATCAGAAACACTATTAGCTTATTGTCTAAATGTGTTTTTAATTGTCTATTTCACTTCACTACAACAAACTTGCATACATCAAGAAAACTATAATCAAATTTACAAGCCAGACAAAAACACTGACCATTGGCAACAGTTTGTCTACTTCCGAGGCTTGCCATGAATTCATTTCTCTGAAGAGTTGAATTTTCTAACCTACAATCAGAACACTCCCATGTACCTGCCAGAAAAAAAATATCAATTAACCCATTAGCTATATAAAAAAACAAGAGGACAAACTATCATTTGTGTGACAGTTTAAATTTTAAAATACTGATGCACATATTAAGACTGATTTTATTGTCGCATTTTTATACACAGTGCCCTTCTACCTAGTGATAAAACTACATAAAACAACTGATCAGGATGGATAACATTTAAACGTTTAGTTTTTAGGAACTATGATGCTGTCCTAACCACCTAATCAAACTGTATAAAAACACAGCACAGCCAGAATACTGAATCATTCAATACCTTGTGCAAAAATTTTATTAAGAAAATTAAAAAGATAGACATTACAAAACAAAACACATGAAACAGATTTTATTAACTAAACAGACAAATATTCAATAACAAAAGAAACTGGTCAGACATACATTTGCTCTCTATACCTGATGGTTTTTTGCTAATAGGTGGCTGATGACAGTTCATGTGATAGCCCTTATCACAGCCATCACAGAACAGCATCTGGTCCTGCGTGTGCAAGAAATTAGAAAACAACTAATTATTTTCCACACCCAGATTTATTTGAAACAACAACAAAAAATAATTTTAATATGAAAAACAATTGGTTTTGCTTATTTAAAGTAAGACATATTTTATTAAAAACATTTTCGATGCAGGTAAGGAATTAACTAAGTGAATTATAATCCAAGCTACATAATATTTCCAGTGAGAAAACTTACAGGATCACCAGGGTCTTGACATAAACAGCATGTCTTACAGTCCATACACTGCCACAGACCCCTGCAGGCTCGAGTTGCAAGAAGACCATAATAGTTCATACATGATGGATGAGCTGGAAACAGTGGAAATAAAAAATAGTTCTAGTACAATATAATATTACTTCAACATAAAGGACTATGCCTAAATTTAGATACGCTCATCTAAAAAAACATCTATATAGGGGCCTATTTATTAAAGCATAACATAAGTAAAAATAAATCATTAAGCTATTTATCTTACTTGCTATTATTATTACTATTAATATTATTAGGCACCTATATTTAATATAGGCCTACTGTAAGTTCAGTAACACTACTAACTAACTTAGGGGTTAGGCCTAACTAACTTATTCTAGTCTATAATAATAATACTATAACTATAATTGTCAATTAATTGTATTAGTATTACTATTAGATCTAATCTAGACTCTAGTAGTAGTAGTATTTATGAGTCAGTATTGTATTGACTATTTTTAGTATTTAGTTAGTATTTAAAAAGTTCTGATTGAGAATGCAGGAAGTTCTGATTGAGAATGCAGGATCGATTATCGCATATCATAACGGGTGACTTATGTCAAGAACGAACCCAATGTTCAAACAATTTATTGAAATAATGAAAGCTGAGGACTAAAAAGTAGTAAAATCACACTAAGCCTAGCGTTTACAGTTGAAAAGGAACGTCCAAAAGTAACAACATCCAAGATACTAGACTAGATGAGACGTTTTGGAAAGAAGGGGGAGGGTGGGTGATGAAAAAGCGTGACTATTTACATTTTTTTTATGTTAAAAATATTTTTTAAAATGAACGTTTATAGATCTAGTTATAAGCAAGTTTTTGTTTGTAAAATCTGTATTAAAGATAATAGATCTAGTAAGTTGGATTAAATTGCATTTGAAAGCTTATTATTATAAAGTATAAAGGTTTATTTTATATTTGTTTTATTTTCTTCTTTGTAGTAATTATGAATTTTAAAAAAGTTACCGGATTTTTAAACTTTAGGCCTAGGGCCTTGTAGTAGTTTATTAATTGCATTCCTTTCGTCCTTTATGGGAAAAAATGTGCTTTAAAACCCTGATGAGTAGCTTGCGATATGATTGAGCTAAAAAAACAATTCAAGTATCTGCCCCAGATGCGGGGGCGGGATCACACCATTTAGCGGGGAGGGTGACAATTGTAGAATGTTGTATGATCATCGTCTACTCTACATCTTAATAAACATGAAATAGCCTACTAGCCAAATTTTATGTTTCACCAAAATATAGATCTAGTAACATACAACGCCTGCCCCCCCCCCCCCCAATATGATATATTTAACTCAGAGGCGTAGCGACCCTTCCCGGCGCCCGGGGACAAACTTTCAATTTGGCGCCCATCTCGGGATCAACCTTTCAATTTTCAATTTGCACCCCCCCTCGAACTATCGAGTTGCACCCCCCCCCCTCAAACTTTCGATTTGCACACCCCCCTCATATATTTTATTATATTTATAATGCATAAATGCAGCTAAAATATTTTTATTTGTTTTTCCAACTCATTTTGGCGCCCCCTAACGCCCCCTAAGGTTGGCGCCCGGGGACATATGTACCCCCCTGCCCCCCCTTCGCTACGCCTCTGATTTAACTCCGATAACTTTCCTAAATAACCCCGTAGTATTGAAAACTCCCAAACGGTAATTTAATTAAATCAATAACCAATTACTTTATTTAAAAGAAAACAGTTTTATGAATCTTTTTTGAAACCTTTACTTGGAAACAAATCAAAGAGGGAAAATTTTTCAGTTGGCATTTCTACAAATCTTCTGAAAATAGGTCTTATGGGAAAATTAAGGTTGCCAGGTGTCCAGTTTTGAACTGGACAGTCCAGTATTTGAGCAGACTGTCCAGGATAAAATAAATATAAATACTGGACAAGTATATGAATAATACTCTGTTACCCCCCCCCCCCCTTCTTCTGCTTTGCGACATACCTGAGAAGGGAAGGATGGAAAGGTGTCCAGTATTTTCGGAAACGGTATCTGGCAACACTAGGGAAAATAGCGAAACTTACATATTTTCTACTGCAACCTCATCTTTGACAGCCTAGCCCCCCCCCCCCCCCCTTTTCACCTTCCCAAAATGATGGTGTTTCACCTTCCAAGCCAAGTTTTGAGTAGATCAGCGTCGGTCACCCACCACCCCCCTGATTAACTGTAATAGGTTCGATCCTATCTTACTTAATTCACTTTGTTGATTCATTCTTTACAATTTTAAATGAATATTACCCTTGCTGTGGGGAGACGTGAAACAGCATAATAAAGGCCACATATGTAGATGTATGCCAAAAGATGGACTGGCCGAGGCCACATATAACATATGCCTAAGGATGCATTGGCCAGCCGGTTTAAACGGGAAAAATCTCCGTGAGCCCCCAGCAAACGTGCTGTACTAAGCCTATTAGATCTAGAACTTTGATTTAAAAACAAGTTAATAAAAAGTCTAGTGACAATTTAAGCGCAATTTCCTTAATTAATTTTTTTGTGACCGAACGAAAGGATATTTTTGAAAACTTTCTTCGGCAATATTGTTCTAAATTATGGCAGGAATCGATTGGTAAATGTTTCAAGTCGCTAAGTTATCTGGTTGCCGAGATATGGGCCAAACACTGCATTTTTTCGAGGTTTTTTGGCTTTTCCGGGAAATCCAGGAACGAATTCCGGGATTTTTTTTTGGCCCACAATCATCATCGGAACTTGCTTAACATATTTGCTTTTGGAACTAGTCCTCGATATTGCTTCGTTGAGAAGGAGATACGACTTAAAGCTGCGGACACACATCGGACACACATCCACCCAGAACGAGTTAATAATCGCAATTGTCCGTATGGAAATTGCGCTAAAAATAATTTGTCGCGTGAATTTCCATCAAGCTGGGGATGATCATCAGACTTTGATGTGGGCAAAATGCACAATGGCAATGTTCATGGGGGGGGGGGGGGGGGGGGAGGGGGGGGGAGCACTTTTATAAAATTTCCAACGCTTCTTGGTCACAGACAGTAGGCCTAGGTCTAACTGTTGCAATGGTCAAACAAAGGTCAAGCAAAGGTCAAACAAAGGTCAAACAAAGGTCCCATATGTATATGTAGGCCTAGGTCTACCTGTTGAAATGGTCAAACAAAGGTCAAGCAAAGGTCAAACAAAGGTCAAACAAAGGTCAAACAAAGGTCAAACAAAGGTCCCATATGTATGTGTAGGCCTAGGTCTACCTGTTGCAATGGTCAAACAGAGGTCCCATGACGCAGGCTTACCTCTTGCCGTGCAATCCTTGCAGTGGAGCAGGACCTCGTGACTCCCGTGAGGGTTGTGATTGGCTAGATGGCAAATGTCGCACACACGGTCACATGACGTGGACGTCTTTCTGACCTCTGACTTCCTGGCCAGTTTTTTCTCAGGTCCGTTGCCGGGGTGGAGATCTGTCGTTAGAATTCTCTTCAGCTGAAAGCAGAATCAGAACAAATCAACAGATATGACATAGATTCTTTAAATGATTTTAAAAATAAACAGATGCATTTTTTAGGATTTGAAAAGGACCAGACAATCAATCTAAAGCGGAAAAAAATGCTCAGCCCTTTAAAAAAAAATGCATTCGCTTAGAATAATTGAGTTTTTAAAGATTATTTAAAAAAAAAAAAACTAGCTCAACTGATTTGAATGATGGGTAGATTAGGTTTGTTAACGTAGCTGACACTCAATGGCTTGATCAAATCAAACTAATTTACAATTTGATTCAAATCATTGAGTTTAGGATTTGCTTTCAGTGCTTGATGACAAATTGATTCAAATCGTTGAGTTTAGGATCCTGATTTAATTGTTTGTTTACAAATTAATTCAAATCATTGAGTTTAGAATCTGCTTTCATAGTTTGTTGACAAATTGATTAAAATCATTGAGTTTAGAATCTGCTTTTATTGTTTGTTTGTTTTATTTGGGGGAGGGGGATAAATGAAAAAAAAAATCAGTTCGTATAGTTTCGTGGCTGTCTAATTTTGGTTGGTTGAGATTTATGTCCACACACGTGAAGAATTTAAAATTTTACAGGCTAAACATTTAACTAATGGTTTAAAGAAATTCGTACATTAATGTCACGTAGAGCATCAGACAAAAATCAGTACAAACAAGGGGGGGGGGGGGGGGGGTTGACGACTAAGGAAATAAACGTGATGGTTGCACAAAGCCTTTGTACGCTGTGGATAAGGAAAGCATCAACTCTACTTCAGCTACCCCGGGAAATATCTATAGGTGTTGCGATCTATTTTACAGTTACTTCCTGCTTGTGATATGTATGTGTTTGACTCATGTTGTATGCATGCGTGTATGTGTGTGTGTGTGTGTGTGAGCGCGCGAGTTAGTGTGTGTGTGAGTGCTCGAGTGAGTGTGTGTGTGAGTGCTCAAGTGAGTGTGTGTGAGTGCTCGAGTGAGTGTGTGTGTGAGTGCTCAAGTGAGTGTGTGTGAGTGCTCGAGTGAGTGTGTGTGTGAGTGCTCAAGTGAGTGTGTGTGAGTGCTCGAGTGAGTGTGTGAGTGCGCGAGTTAGTGTGTGTGAGTGCGCGGGTGAGTGCGCGAGTGAGTGTGCGCACTGACGCATCTTCTTATCTTAAAATCTAAATGCTAAATTAGATGAGCTCAGGCAGACGGTCGTTTATTATTTTGTTGTTAAGGCCGAAACAAAACATTCCTACTGAACGACGGCAATTTAAAATTTACATTAAGATGGGCTCTAAAAACAAGAAGAAAATATATGTATCAAATAGTCAGGTGGATAAAGGGGGGGGGGGGGCGGGCAACAACAGAGGGGGAGGCGAATGTATCAAATAGTCAGGTGGATAAAGGGGAGGGCGGGCAACAACAAGGGGGGGGGGGGGGAAACCAAGGGGAGGGAATAACAACCGATGCCAAAATCGATCAACTTTCATCGATCGGTTCATTTTTTACGGCAGCTTTCATTTGATCGCAGCTTTAGGGTAGACATTGGGTTAAGTTTACGGCAGCTTTAGGGTAGACACTGGGTTAAGACAAAATAACTTAAGGTATGGGGAGGGGGGGGGGTGTAAATTAGCTGTACACATTGAGAAGTTAACTTACTGATAGAAATAGGGGGGTGTAAATTAGCGGTACAATTTGAGAAATTAACTTACTGATAGAAATATGAGGATGGGATTAACTAGCTTTACACATTGGAAAGTTAACTTCCTTGTAGAAATACGAGGAGGGGGGGGGGGGGGGGGGGAAACTAGCTTTCGACATTGGGTTAAGACAAAATAACCTAAGGTATGGGGGGGGGGGTGTAAATTAGTTGTGCAGATTAGGAACTTAACTTCCTGATAGAAATAGGGGGGGGGTGTAAATTAGTTGAACACATTGAGAAGTTAACTTCCTGATAGAAATAGGAGGAGTGTGTGTGCATGGGGGGAGGGGGCGACTAGCAGTGGGGTAGCTAGGCTTTTCGGCCCATGTGCAAAACTTAAAAGTTGGCCCCTTCGTCAGTAGTTAGGCTACAACGAATTAAATTGGGCAGCGAAGAAATCGATTGTTACTTACGAGGGAGGGTTTTAAATCATATATTTTGTACATTTTGTAATTCACACGCCCTGATTGTATAGTTATACTACGTTATTATGTAGGCCTACTATCCGGTAGTTTGATTTAAAACACCAAACAAAACGAATGAACTCTAAACCTGTAAGATTTAAGTAACCAAACACAGTAGCGTCACAAGGCGGGGGTGAGGTCCGCATCTCATGACAACATTTATAAAATTAAACATTGTAAAATTAACTGTCAAAACTATGTTTTATCAGGCTAAAATAATAAACGATTATGGAGAGAGGGGTGACACCCCACCAAAATTGCTAAACTGTTGAGGTGGGGGGGGGGGGGGGTGACTCCACACCTTTATGAAACGCACAGATTTACACCCAACCTTGTGACGCCACTAACCATACACAATCTTTTTAAAGTTGTTCGTGATTTATTTAGATCTGGTTTTTTTTTTTTTAAATTTTGCACAATGATTTATAAGTTCCTTGAGATCCATTTTAGCTGCTTCTGTATGTTCGATTATTGGGATGGCCAAGTTACTGACCCAATGGGCATATCTACAAATTGTTTCATAACACAATAACATCATCATAATGATAACATCAAACAATGAGATTAAAAGAATTATTCCATCATAGACATCAAAATCTCCTTCCCGATCACCGTGGAATGTTAAACTTGCGTACTCGTCCACGTTGCTGCGATCTAGTCCCACATACCAGGGTAACGAAATTATATGTAAGGGTTTAAACAACGCAATACCAACTGTGTATTTGTAGTCGCGTGGCCTTTTTTTTCTAAAACTGAGATATTTAAAATGTAAACAACGCCGCTGCTATATTTTCGGATCTTTGTTGCTGGGCGCGGGTTGTCCACACAACCGCTCAGACGCCCTTGTACTTGTTGTGTGAAAGCATTGATAGTGAGGTTGAACACCTTTCGGCGACCGCCCATGTGTCAGGGTCGTAGCGGGAGTGAATGGTTATACTGCCGTAGGTAGCCTGGGACAAACCTCTAGTTCGGTTTTATCATCGAACGTAGTGGCCTACCGTGTCCCCAGTGTGTCGGTGTCATTCGTACGCAGAAAGCCGCCCCTTTTGCTGTTTGTTCGTTAAAGAAGTGCAATCAACGGATCCCTTGCACTCAGGAAGACCACTGGGTATCGCGGGGCGCACAACCGTTACTTTTGCTGATGCGCTGGAGGACACCCCTTATTCGATTTAGTAATCGATTTAGTTGCCCTCCGTATCCCTAGTGTATGGTGCTTATTAAAACGAATATAAGAGCAGTAGTGCTCATTGGGGGATCAAAAACTTGTTGTGTTAGTAGCGCCATTTTGATTAAAGATTAATTAGATCAACAAACGAAATATCATTAAGGTAAAAATTAGTAGAAAAACACTGACAAAAGTCGGACTTAGCTTGTTGTGAAAATACTGGTTGTTACTAAGGTTATACGATGGGCCCTGTTCGACCCCATCCCCCATCCCCTCCCCCCCCCCCCTCGACTGAATGTTACTGCCTGTATAGTATGAAAGGACTGGGGGGGGGTCTTTTTGGAACTTAAAAATTATTTCTACAGTAGAAAAGAAACTGGAATTTCGTTTTCTTAGTTATATAAAACAAATATTAAAATTCCATTGTAAAAGTTTAATTTTTTTCATAGAGGAAAAAGGGCCCTATTTTCATTGGGCCCCTATTTCTTCCTTACGCTAACTTTACGGTAACTACCCCACTGGTAACTAGCTTTAGGCATGGGGTTAAGACAAAATAACTTAAGGTATGGGGATAGGGGTGGGGGGGGGGGGGTAACTAGCTTTAGACATTGGGTTAAGAAAAAATAACTAGAGGTATGTGAGGGATGTAAATTAGTTGTGCATATTAGGTCTCATTAGTAACTTAACTTCGTGATAGATTAGGTCTCATTAGTAACTTAACTTCGTGATAGATTAGGTCTCATTAGTAACTTAACTTCGTGATAGATTAGGTCTCATTAGTAACTTAACTTCGTGATAGATTAGGTCTCATTAGTAACTTAACTTCGTGATATATTAGGTCTCATTAGTAACTTAACTTCGTGATAGAAATAGGAGTGTGGGGGGGGGGGGGACTAGCTGTATACATCGGGAAGTTAAGTGATAATTAACTTAGTTCTATCACATTCAGCTGTGATTGTATCGCATTCACTTGTGATTGTATCACATTCAGTTGTGATTGTATCACATTCAGTTGTGATTGTATCGCATTGAGTTTTTTTTTTATCACTTGACAAAAATATTTTATTCCTAAGACACCAGCCAGCAAAAAGAGATGTAGGTCAATTAAGTAACGGCACGTGTTCACATGCGCGCGCACGTTCTAGTACATTCTGTGGCCGCTAAATGGTGCACTAAGTTTAGTCGTTACTGCGTCCTGTATGGTGCACTAAGTTTAGTCGTTACTGCGTCCTATAATGTGCACTAAGATTAGTCGTTACTGCGTCCTATAATGTGCACTAAGATTAGAGTGGTTAAAATAAAAAAAGTAAAGCTTCCCTTTCAAACCTGACGGTCTATGGGGCAAGTGAAGTAGAGTTCACTTGTTTTTTAAGAGTGGCTACTGCGTCTTTACTCTTTGAATTAAATTAGTAAATAATTGGTTGCCATGTTAATTAGTAAAGTATTGATCACAAAGTTAATTAGTAAAGTATTGTTCACTATGTTAATTGTAATTGGTTTCCATGTTATTTATTAAATTAAACTATTGTTGCAATTTTGCTGTGGGTGTTTGTGTGGGTGTTAGTCAACTCAAATATTTGGGGAAATAAAGTGTGGCTTTTTACTTGTCTCTTCTGCCGCTTCAACCAAATTGATATTTACTGCAATACAATCTGTGTGGGTCACAGTGACATGAGCTTTGAAAGCCACGGATTTATCCATTTGATTATAATTCTGTTATCCACTGCAATCATTTTTCTATCCCCTAAATGCCCTTTAACGGTTGACGCCCGGAGCGACTCCCCCTCCCCAACATTTACTCCACTAACGTCAACACACACACACACACACACACACACACACACACACACACACACACTGCTAGATTAGCATCACGTGATCAAAGTTGAAGAGGTCAAATCTCAGGCGGAAGTTGTTGCTCAATTTAATAACACTTAAAAAACAAGGCGTTCAACCATGGGATGGTTCCATGGGATGGGTACTTCTTATGTTGGGTGGGATGGGTACTTCTTAGGTTGGGTGGGATGGGTACTTCTTAGGTTGGGTGGGATGGGTACTTCTTATGTTGGGTGGGATGGGTACTTCTTAGGTTGGGTGGGATAGGTACTTCGTTGGGTGGGATGGGTACTTCTTAGGTTTGTTGGGATGGGTACTTCTTAGGTTGGGTGGGATGGGTACTTCTTAGGTTGGGTGGGTGGGTACTTCTTATGTTGGGTGGGATGGGTACTTCTTAGGTTGGGTGGGATGGGTACTTCTTAGGTTGGGTGGGATGGGTACTTCTTAGGTTGGGTGGGATGGGTACTTCTTAGGTTGGGCTGAAACTGAAAGGCTTCGGTAAGATGAAAACTGATCAAAACTGATGTAGGGTGTTGCTTGGTTAGGAAGAGGAAAACGGGGGGGGGGGGGGGGGGGGGTAAGGGGGACTCAAAATGACCAGTCGGATTTGTAAACTCATTAATTCGGTCTTTTAGGTGGGATAATATCTGCCCAGGTCGGTTTATGAGCCAATAAAACTGGGTTAAAAGAGTGAAAACAATATCGGCCTTAAAGCTTGGCCATCTAACGAAGTGTGCATGGCGCCCGTGTAGTTCTTATCTACATTTAAATCTTCCACCCCTTGCTACATTTATATCCTTTATCTCCCACAATCCATTGATACATTTCTATCACCAGCAGACCCCAGCCCTAGTTAGATGCACACCCGGCCTATGGCTCATGTTACCTGCACATGTGTACGGTCTCATTGGCTATTGCAAACTTCTGGGGAACCAGTGATTGGAAATATTCGTTCAACAATACACCCCACCCACACAATACACCCCACCCACACAATACACCCCACCCACACAATACACCCCACCCACACAATACACCCCACCCACACAATACACCCCACCCACACAATACACCCCACCCACTCACACAATACACCCCACCCACCCACACAATACACCCCACCCACCCACACAATACACCCCACCACACAATACACCCCACCCACACAATACACCCCACCCACTCACACAATACACCCCACCCACACAATACACCCCACCCACACAATACACCCCACCCACTCACACAATACACCCCACCCACTCACACAATACACCCCACCCACACAATACACCTCACCCACACAATACACTCCACCCACACAATACACCCCACCCACACAATACACCCCACCCACACAATACACCCCACCTACTCACACAATACACCCCACCACACAATACACCCCACCCACACAATACACCTCACCCACACAATACACCCCACCCACACAATACACCCCACCCACACAATACACCCCACCCACCCACACAATACACCCCACCCACACAATACACCCCACCCACACAATACACCCCACCCACACAATACACCCCACCCACCCAAACAATACACCCACCCGCCCACACAATACACCCCACCCACACAATACACCCCACCCACCCACACAATACACCCCCACCCACCTACACAATACACCCCACCCACCCACACAATACACCTCCACCCACACAATACACCCCACCCACACAATACACCCCACCCACACAATACACCCCACCCACACAATACACCCCACCCACACAATACACCCCACCCACACAATACACCCCACCCACACAATACACCCCACCCACACAATACACCCCACCCACACAATACACCCCACTCACACAATACACCCCACCCACCCACACAATACACTCCACCCACACAATACACCCCACCCACACAATACACCCCACCCACACAATACACCCCACCCACACAATACACCCCACCCACCCACACAATACACCCCACCCACACAATACACCCCACCCACCCACACAATACACCCCACCCACCCACACAATACACTCCACCCACACAATACACCCCACCCACACATACACCCCACCCACACACACAATACACCCCACCCACCCACACAATACACTCCACCACACAATACACCCCACCCACACAATACACTCCACCCACACAATACACCCCCCACCCACACAATACACCCCACCCACACAATACACCCCACCCACCCACACAATACACCCCACCCACACAATACACCCCCACCCACACAATACACCCCACCCACACAATACACCCCACCCACCCACACAACACCCCACCCACACATACACCCACCCACACAATACACCCCACCCACCCACACATACACCCACCACACAACCACCCCACCACACAATACACCCCACCCACACCCCCCACACAATACACCCCACCCACCCACACAATACACCCCCCACCCACACAATACCCACCCCACCCCACCACAATACACCCCAACCACACATACACCCCACCCACACAATACACCCCACCCACACAATACACCCCACCCACCCCATACACCACCACCCACACATCCCACCCCCACCCACACAATACACCCCAACCACACAATACACCCCACCCACACAAACCCCCACCCACACAATACACCCCCACCCACACAAATACACCCCACCCACACAATACACCCCACCCACCACCCATCCACCCAACCCCACCACACAACACACCCCACCCACACCCCACCACACATACACCCCACCCACCCCATACACCCCACCCACCCACACAATACACCCCACCCACACAACACCCCACCACACACCCCACCCACACAATACACCCCCCCACCCACACCCCCCACCACACAATACACCCCACCCCACACAATACACCCCACCCACACAATACACCCCACCCACACAATACACCCCACCCACACCATACACCCCACCCACCCACACACACAATACACCCCACCCACACAATACACCCCACCCACACAATACACCCACCCACACAATACACCCCACCCACCCACCCAATACACCCCACCCCACACACCCCCACCCACAAAACACCCCACCCCCACAATACACCCCACCCACACAATACACCCCACCCACACAATACACCCCACCCACACCATACACCCCACCCACCCCACCCACCATACACCCCCCACCCCACACAATACACCCCACCCACCCCACCCAACACCCACCCCCCACCCCACACAATACACCCCCACCCACCCACACAATACACCCCACCCACCCACACAATACACCCCCCCACCCACCCCACAATACACCCCCCCCCACCCACACACACAATACCACCCCACCCACCCCCACCCCACCCCCACACAATACACCCCACCCACCCACACACCAATACACCCCACCCACCCACACAATACACCCCACCCACCCACACATACACCCCACCCACCCACACA
Organism: Physella acuta; assembly: GCF_028476545.2. Lineage (NCBI taxonomy): Eukaryota > Metazoa > Mollusca > Gastropoda > Physidae > Physella > Physella acuta. Next base: position 5,446 of record NW_026731841.1, on the reverse strand, counting down.
CACAATACACCCCACCCACCCACACAAACACCCCACCCACCCACACAATACACACCACCCACCCACCCACACAATACACCCCACCCACCCACACAACACACCCCCACCCACACACACAATACACCCCACCCATCCACACAATACACCCCCACCCCACCCACACAATACACCCCACCCACCCACCCACACAATACACCCCACCCCACCCACACAATACACCCCACCCACCCACACAATACACCCCACCCACCCACACAATACACCCCACCCACCCACACAACACACCCCACCCACCCACACAATACACCCCACCCACCCACACAATACACCCCACCCACACAATACACACCACCCACACAATACACCTCACCCACACAATACACCCCACCCACCCACACAATACACCCCACCCACCCACACAATACACCCCACCCACCCACACAATACACCCCACCCACCCACACAATACACCCCACCCACACAATACACCCCACCCACCCACACAATACACCCCACCCACCCACACAATACACCCCACCCACACCAATACACCCCACCCACACAATACACCCCACCACACAATACACCCCACCCACACTAAACACCTAACCCACACAATACACCCCACGCACCCACACAATACACCCCACCCACACAATACACCCCACCCACACAATACACTCCACCCCACACATACACCCCACCCACCCACACAATACACCCCACCCACCCACACAATACACCCCACCCACACAATACACTCCACCCACACAATACACCCCACCCACCCACACAATACACCCCACCCACCCACACAATACACCCCACCCACACAATACACCCCACCCACACAATACACTCCACCCACACAATACACCCCACCCACACAAGACACTCCACCCACACAATACACCCCACCCACCCACACAATACACCCACCACACAATACACCCCACCCACCCCACACAATACACCCCACCCACCCACATAATACATCCCACCCACACAATACACCCCACCCACACAATACACCCCACCCACCCACACAATACACCCCACCCACCCACACAATACACCCCACCCACACAATACACCCCACCCACACAATACACCTCACCCACACAATACACCTAACCCACACAATACACCCCACGCACCCACACAATACACCCCACCCACCCACACAATACACCCCACCCACCCCACACAATACATCCCACCCACACAATACACCCCACCCACACAATACACCCCACCCACCCACACAATACACCCCACCCACCCACACAATACGCCCCACCCACCCACACAATACACCCCCACCCACACAATACACCCCACCCCACACAATACACCTCACCCACACAATACACCTAACCCACACAATACACCCCACGCACCCACACAATACACCCCACCCACCCACACAATTACTCCACCCACACAATACATCCCACCCACACAATACACCCCACTCACAAATACACCCCCACCCACCCACACAATACACCTCACCCACCCACACAATACACCCCACCCACACAATACACCCCACCCACCCACACAATGTACTCCACCCACACAATACATCCCACCCACACAATACACCTCACCCACCCACACAATACACCCCACCCACCCACACAATGTACTCCACCCCACACAATACATCCCACCCACACAATACACCCCACTCACACAATACACCCCACCCACCCACACAATACACCCCACCCCACACAATACACCCCACTCACACAATACACCCCACCCACCCACACAATACACCTCACCCACACAATACACCTCACCCACACAATACACCCCACCCACACAATACACCCCACCACCCACACAATACACCCCACCCACACAATACACCCCCACCCACACAATACACCTCACCCACACAATACACCTAACCCACACAATACACCCCACGCACCCACACAATACACCCCCACCCACCCACACAATACACCCCACCCACCCACACAATACATCCCACCCACACAATACACCCCACCCACACAATACACCCCACCCACCCACACAATACACTCCACCCACACAATACACCCCACCCACACAATACACCCCACCCACACAATACACCCCACCCACCCACACAACACACCCCACCCACCCACACATACACCCCACCCACCCACACAATACACCCCCCCCCACCCACACAATACACCCCACCCACACAATACACCCCACCACACACACCCCACCCCACCCCCACAATACCCCCCCACCCCCCCACACCCCCCACACATACACCCCACCCACACAATACACCCCACCCACCCACACAATTACACCACCCACACCACACACCCCCCCCCCCCCACACACCCCCCACCACCCCACACCCCCACCCACCAACCCACCCCACCCCCACACCACACCCCCACCCCACACCATACACCCCCACCCACACAATACACCCCCCCCCCCCCACAAACACCCCACCCCCCCACACACACCCCACCCCCACCATACACCCCCCCCCCACCCCCCCACCCACACACCCCCCCACCCCACCCCCCCACAATACACCCCACCCCCCCCCACAATACACCCCACCCACCCACACAACACCCACCCCACCCACCCACCCAACACCCCACCCACCCCACAATACCACCCCCCACCCACCACCCCACCACCCACCACCCCCCCACCCACACAATACACCCCACCCACACAACACCAACCCACCACCCCACCCACATACCCCCACCCACCCACACAATACACCCCACCCACCACAATACACCCCACCCCCACACAATACACCCACCCACCCACACAATACACCCCACCCACCCACACAATACACCCCCACCCACACAATACACCCCACCCACACAATACACCCCACCCCACCCCACACAAACACCCCACCCACACACACCCACCCCCCCCACACAACACCACTCCACCCCACCCACACCCCACCCACCCACACAATACACCCCACCCACCCAATACACCCCACCCACACATCACCCCACCCACACAATACACCCCACCCACACAATACACCCCACCCACCCAAACACCCCACCCACACAATACACCCCACCCACCCACACAATACACTCCCCCCCCAATACACCCCACCCACCCACACAATACACCCCCACCCACACAATACATCCCACCCACACAATACACCCCACCCACACAATACACCCCACCCACCCACACAATACACTCCACCCACACAATACACCCCACCCACACAATACATCCCACCCCACACAATACACCCCACCCACAACACACCCCACCCACCCCACAATACACTCCACCCACACAATACACCCCACCCACCCACACAATACATCCACCCACACAATACACCCCACCCACCCACACAATACACCCCACCCCCCACACAATACACTCCACCCACACAATACACCCCACCCACCCACACATACACTCCACCCACACAATACACCCCACCCACCCACACAATACACTCCACCCACACAATACATCCCACCCACAAAATACACCCCACCCACACAATACACCCCACCCACCCACACAATACACTCCACCCACACAATACACCCCACTTACACAATACACCCCACCCACACAATACACCCTATCCACACAATACACCCCACCCATCCACACAATACACCCCACCCACACAATACACCCCACCCACACAATACACCCCACCCACACAATACACCCCACCCACACAATACACCTCACCCACACAATACACCCCACCCACACAATACACCCCACCCACACAATACACCCCACCCACCCACACAATACACCCCACCCACCCACACAATACACCCCACCCACACAATACACCCCACCCCCACACAATACACCCCACCCACACAATACACCCCACCCACACAATACACCCACCCACACAATACACCCCACCCACACAATACACCCCACCCACACAATACACCTCACCCACACAATACACCCCACCCACCCACACAATACTACCCACCCACACAATGCACCCACCCACACAATACACTCCACCCACATAATACACCCCACCCACACAATACACCCCACCCACACAATACATCCCACCCACATAATACATCCCATCCACACAATACACCCCACCCACACAGACACAATACACCCCACCCACACACACAATACACTCCACCCACACAATACACCCCACCCACCCACACAATACATCCCACCCACACAATACACCCCACCCACACAATACACCCCACCCACCCACACAATACACCCCACCCACACAATACACCCCACCCACACAATACACCCCACCCACACAAACACCTCACCCACACAATACACCCACCCACACAATACACCCCACCCACACAATACACCCCACCCACACAATACACCCCACCCACCCACACAATACACTCCACCCACACAATACACCCCACCCACACAATACACCCCACCCACACAATACACCCCACCCACACAATACACCCTATCCACACAATACACCCCACCCACCCACACAATACACCCCACCCACACAATACACCCCACCCACCCACACAATACACTCCCACCCACACAATACACCCCACCCACCCACACAATACACTCCACCCACACAATACACCCCACCCACACAATACACCCCACCCCACAATACACCCCACCCACACAATACACCCCACCCACACAATACACCCTATCCACACAATACACCCTATCCACACAATACACTCACCCACCCACACAATACACCCCACCCACACAATACACCCCACCCACACAATACACCTCACCCACACAATACACCCCACCCACCCACACAATACACCCCACCCACCCACACAATACACCCCACCCACACAATACACTCCACCCACCCACACAATACACTCCACCCACACAATACATCCCACCCACACAATACACCCCACCCACACAATACACCCCACCCACACAATACACCCCACCCACACAATACACCCCACCCACACAATACACCCCACCCACACAATACACCCCACCCACACAATACACCCCACCCACCCACACAATACACCCCACCCACACAATACACCCCACCCACACAATACACCCCACCCACACAATACACCCCACCCACACAATACACCCCACCCACCCACACAATACACCCCACCCACACAATACAACCCCACCCACACAATACACCCCACCCACACAATACACCCCACCCACACAATACACCCCACCCACACAATACACCCCACTCACACAATACATCCCACCCACCCACACAATACACTCCACTCACACAATACACCCCACCCACACAATACACCCCACTCACACAATACACCCCACCCACACAATACACCTCACCCACACAATACACCCCACCCACACAATACACCCCCACCCACACAATACACCCCACTCACACAATACACCCCACCCACAC